>NC_137817.1:49846753-50421753 GCF_963921795.1 Nannobrachium achirus
ATACTACTCACCAGCGTACCCACACTGGAGAAAAACCCTTTGTCTGTAAACAGTGTGACAAGGATTTCAGTGTGTTAAGTTCCCTGAAGACACACCAGCGTACCCACACTGGAGAAAAACCCTTTGTCTGTAAACAGTGTGACAAGGGTTTCAGTCAGTTAGGTCACCTGAAGACACACCAGCGTACCCACACTGGAGTAAAACCCTTTGTGTGTCAACAATGTGACAAGAGTGTCAGTGTGTCAAGTTCCCTGAAGACACACCAGCGTGTCCACACTGGAGAGAAACCCTTTGTGTGTAAACAGTGTGGCAAGGGTTTCAATCAGTTAGGTCACCTGAAGACACACCAGCGTACCCACAGTGGAGAAAAGCCCTTTGTGTGTAAACAGTGTGACAAGAGTTTCAGTGTGTTAGATACCCTGAAGGCACACCAGCGTACCCACACTGGAGAAAAACCCTTTGTCTGTAAACAGTGTGACAAGGGTTTCAGTGTGTTAAGTAACCTGAAGACACACCAGCGTACCCACACTGGAGAAAAAACATTTGTGTGTCAACAATGTGACAAGAGTTTCAGTGAGTTAAGTACCCTGAAGAATCACCAGCGTACCCACACTGGAGAGAAACCCTTTGTGTGTAAACAGTGTGACAAGGGTTTCAGTGTGTTAAGTTCCCTGATGAGACATCAGCGTGTCCACAGTGGAGAAAAACCCTTTGTGATGTCACCAAGAACGCTGAGTGAATGTAAGTAACGTGAAATCTAATAATATATACATTCACACTTCAATTATTTACCAAAAATATGGTAAAGATTTTGGCATACTGTGGCTAGGTGGTAAAACACGAGGAGCTGGACGCAAGGTTGATGCGAGAGCCTCTATCTTTCAAATGGATAACTGCATATGGACCAGAATTATTTTCCGGTGCATGGGCGGATCGGACGATCACAACACAAACTATAGATACTGTTCCTACGAAACAGTGTGGGCTCGCTTGTAAAACATTTTTTTTTTTAAAGAAATAAAATAATTAAATAAATGGTTGATTCTGGTTCTGCAGTATCTTAGCCCAAGATCAGTGTCTCTTGGCCTGGGATCTTTGGTGCTGGGGTCTCCTGACCTACACTTTGTGATTCTGGAGTCCCCTGGTCCATTGTTGAATATTCAGTCTAATCTTATTTGAAATATAGCTAATAACTACGAGTATATAAAACAATAATAAAGGCAGATTTGAAACAGTACTTATTTTAAATTCTTGTTTGATGCCATTGTGACATCATATCATATCGACATATTAGGAATATGTGGCAAAAATATACGGCAGAACTCGTTGTATATTTCCCCCCAAAGGTGACGTGTTAAGTCATGTGAAGCTCAACCAATACCCCAGCTAACACCACTCCCAGATTTTCCAGACCTCAATTACACCTCCTTGTATTATTCTCTCCAGCTCATAGGTTATTGGTAGACCATCAGTGTCTGTCCATATTTGTCAGGATAAAAAACATTCTTAATATGCAATGCAATCAATATTATGTTCATTGATATGCTGGGTTTGTATAGCTTTTCACTGGGTTGTCATGTGTTGTTTGGTTTGTTAAATTATATAGTACATAATTGGTAGATGCCAGAGTCAATTGAGTTAGTTGGTTTGATTACTTATTTTCTACAGGGTTTTGTGGCTTTATTGAGGTGTTTTCCAATAAAGGTTTCAACTCTACAGGTCCTCTATGTGTGCTGTATCATTACAGAAATGTTATCAAATATGTGTTGTATTATCCCATAAATACTTTGAACAATACAGTCATTTTACAGCTGGTATACCCATTCAGGCCGGGAACACATTTTGCTGTTTGGGAGGGGCTTACAGTACATGTACAGTATGTAGCAACATATTTGTTTTGTAGGCTAATTTCTGATTTAGCCCTATTCTATAGGTTAGGCCTAAATGGGTTAAGCTATTACTACAGCCTAGGGTACATGAGTAAGATCAGCTATTTTCAAATAGCACAGATATAAGGCTTCATTTATAAGGGGTTAATGCATGATTTTTTGGAGCTGTGTGCAGCTCCCTATAGGTGGCTGTGTGGGTCTGTCTGTCTGTGTGTCTGTGTGTGTGTCCGTCCGTATGTAGCCTGAACTTCCTAAACTTCGGCACGCCACTAGTCCCACAGTTTTGCCACCACACACTCGCGCCATATGTCAAATCGACCGGCTTACTCGGGAATCGTGGGCTATTACTTTTCTAAGAGAAAGGTTCTATAGTTTAATTGATATTAATTTATTAGTGAATTAATTTTCCCCATTGACTTATAATGGGAATCGCAAAAACTCACATTCAATTATTTGTCTCTCGCAAACCATAGGGGCTAGAGTTTCAAGACTTGGAGAGGAGGTTCATAATGATTTCAAGGATTAAATAAAAAATAATTGTGTCATTTGGCCACATGGTGGCGCCATAACACCCCACTTTACGTTTTGGCCTGTAACTCTTGAACCGTAGGTCGGAAAATTAAAAATATTTTTTCCCTGGATTCCTTGGGTCATGACGCATCTCCCCATATAGGCCACGCCCATTTGCGCCATGATAGATTTTCCGCCATCTTGAATTTTCTCCAAAACACACTTTTTGCTCCTTTTCCTACATATTTTCTCCAAATGTCACAAAAATCGGTACACATGATCTATGGACTCATGCGATAAACATATTCAAACGATATTTTGATAGTCCATACCGTTCTTCCGTGACAAGCTTCCAAAGTTAGCGGGAGGAACCCATTTTATAAGAAGTAGCCATAAATCACAAACGAAACATCCAGTCAACACAAAATTTTAAACACAAGTGGCGGGCGCTATACTGAACAAATACCCAAAAGCTTTTCCACTTCGACGCCACAAACGCGCAAAACGTAACCGTTTCATGCCAAAACGTGTTTTTCAGGGGGAACGACCCTCTCAAAACGAAACACAAACGATCTCTGGAGCGACGCGACAACGTAATCGCCTTGCGGAACTTGTGGGAGGAGCCTATTTCTTAAAAACAAGAAACCATATCCTTACTTCAGGAACGCAGGAAACGCAAAACACACTTTTTGCTCTTTTTCCTACATATTTTCTTCAAATGTCACAAAAATCGGTACACATGATCTACACACACACACACACACACACACACACACACACACACACACACACACACACACACACACACACACACACACACACACAGCTCCACTTCACACGGGTGTGATTTTTTAAAGTAAGTATTGTGTAACTAAAGCTGTAAAATAATTCTAATTTAGTAAAGCATACAGTACGATGTTTTTCTCTGAGATGTAGTGGAATAAAAGTTTAATGATGTAAAGTAAAAGTACTTCACAATTGTACTTAAAGGGATAGTTCACTCCCAAAATTACTTTTTTCCTATCGATTACTCACCCCATGGAGACTTGAATTCATGGATATTTATTTGTTTTTGTCGAATTCCTAAGCCAATAATTTGAGGAGACTCTTTGTGTCTCCATAGGGAATAAAGCAGGCTCTTTGTGTCTCCATAGGGAACAGAGCAGGCTCTTTGTGTCTCCATATAGGGAACCACTGCGGGCATCAACCTTTGGGTTGGGGGGAGGGTCTCTTTTTAAGAGCTTTTTAACTCTTCAAAAAAACTATAAATATATAATATATATATATATATATGGGTGGGTGACGTGACGTAGCGTTTTCGCTGTCCTCGGTGTCAAACATGTATAAATAAAAAATATATTTGTCAAAAACCTTCTGAATATTGTGCAGGACATTAAGCTTTATGTGAACTTACTCAAGATTAAAACATTTCATTCCTCATTTCTTCAGAATCTTCAACCAAACATGGTAAATGTCATCTGGTGTGACTGTCCCGACCTTGTTTCTCAAAGTGGGAACTTGAATAAAACTAAGAAAAAGAATTGCTAAAATTCATTTAAAAATGAATTTAGGCAAAAAAAAAATTCTATTTGTGAGCCTATATCTTTTCAAAGTCCAAGCATAATGTTTTCAGTCATTTCTGATCAAAAAGATTTTGTCCCCCAAACCAAAATCATCTGGTGTGACACTAGTTTGGAAAAATTAAACAGGCAATAATTTGGACACCTACTGGGCTAGAGAGGTCCTTCTTCTGTAAGGCTATTCAGCACTCCCAGCACAACTGCAAGACAGGTGTCTGAGGTGAGTTATGATTTTAACATTTTCATGAAATGCCATCTTGTTGAAACTTTGACAAGTGTGGCACTTCTGGATGTCATCTGGTGTGACACCTTTTTCATTAATAAAGCAAAAGTTATTTGAAACTTTGGTCATAATTACATGTAAATCTAGGTTGTTTTGTTATAGCTAGCATGTTGTTAGCATGCTAATGTGTACCTGGTAGCCTCAAGGTAGTCCTAAATGCAGAAAACGTCATCTGGTGTGACACTTCGTCATCTGGTGTGACATATCTGCTTGTCACGCCAGATGACTTGATTGTCACACCAGATGATATATACTGTATTTTCCTACAGACATAACAATAAATAACAAGTCCCATGTTTCTTTTGTCCATTTAAAACATTTTAACATGTTTAAAACAACGTTTTAAACATTTTTACATAAGGTATAAACCTTTTTACATCACAGAGGCTAGGTCCAGCGACCGCAACACATGTGCATGCTGGGAACATGCAAACATCTCTCTCCTAATTGATGCTCTTTCAAGCAGAGGCTTGATCAAATCAAAAAGCTTGTCAGCACTGCTGTCAGCTATCACATGTGACACTGAAAATGCAAAATGCATGCAACGTATGTGCACAAAGTGCTGTTATGATGAGCCCAACCTGCAGGAACACAACCCAGCTGACACTGCAACATGGGAGCAGTGGGAAAAGCAGGATGTTGTAGTGGGAGAGAAAACATACAAGAACTGGGTGAAGACTGGGACAGTTGGAGAACTCACTGATGTGTTCAACCAGAGGCTCAGTGCGATTGCAAGTCATCAGCTCAACTGGCTTCATCAGGTGAAGCAGTTCAGACACATCAAGGAGAGCATCCAACCCAATGAAATGGTCTTGCATATAGACTTTTCTGAGAACTATGCATGTAAACTAAACACAGAGATTCAGGCGTTTCATTTTGGTGGCAATAGGCAGCAGGCAACAGTGCATACCGGAGTTGCCTACTCAGTCAGTGGCTCCCAGTGCTATGCCACCATTTCACAGTCCATACGCCATGATGAGCGTGCTGTGTGGGCACACATCAAGCCAGTTATTGATGATTTCCGAGGAAAACAAGACAATGCAATTGACACCCTGCATGTCCTCAGTGATGGGCCAGCAACCCAGTACCGGAATCGCACAAACTGCTTCCTCATGAGCAGCATTCCTTATACATGGGGATTCAAGAGGGTCACCTGGAACTTTTCAGAGCGTTCCCATGGAAAGGGCGCACCTGATGGTGTGGGAGGGGTGCTGAAGCGTAAGGCAGACATGTATGTCCTCGGAGGCAGTGACCTACAAACACCGAGGGATCTGTGTGAGTATTTACAGAAGTCCTCTGAAAAAGTCACTGTCATGTGGATCGAAGAAGAGAAGATATCCAACATGGATGAAATGGTCCCTCCATCAGTGCGTCCAGTGACTGGCATCAGCACTACGCACCAGGTTCTTTCTATCTTCCCGGGAAAGATAGTTTATAGAGACCTGAGTTGTTTCTGCCAGTTTCCTCAGATCTGCACCTGTCACAACCCACGGAAATTACAGTTCGACCAAGTCTCCAGGGCTGAGGTGCCAGGAGACAAGACAAGTGATGAGTAAGTATAACTAAATCATTCTCTTTGCCAATTTTATGATACCTGTAATTGTACCTGTTTAATGACAATAAAGTAACTTATGTCATCCATTCATTCCTTTTCTTCCTTAACTAAGTGGTGGCCCATCTGCGGAACTGCCCCCTTCCCAGGTCAGCTGCAGGCCCAAAACAGCTTCCGGAGCTCAGTGAGTATAACATACTTGGCAAACTTGAGGACTTGCTAGTAATTACATTTTACTACTAAAAACAATCTACCTGACAAATAAATTACATTTAAATGTCTCCTCCTGAAGGTCTTCTACTCAGGTGCTGGACACAAGTGCATCTATTGGAGAGGCCCAAGCTGAGGATTCAGACACCTCCTCAGATGAATACACACAAGGACAGTTTGTCATAATCAAATATGAGGGAAAGCCATATGTGGGGCAGATTGTTACCATTAATAAGGAGGGGCTAGAGATAAACTGCATGAATCAACTTGGAAAAATGAAAAATGGTTTTGTCTGGCCAAAGGGGCGAGACTGCATTTTCTACAAAGAGCAGGAAGTTGTCTGTGGCATAGCAGAACCGCAACAGGGCAAACGGTTTGCTACCCTCACCAAATGTGACTGGCTGATGTACAATACAGTCTAAATGTCTATACCCTCACCAAATGTGACTGGCTGATGTACAATGCAGTCTAAATGTCTATTCTAATCTAATCTAATACTTTTGTACTTTCACTCACTGGACTGGACAATGAGGTAAGGTAGGACCCGAGACAAACATAGCGAAAATAGCTGATCTACAAGCTCTCAACGCATTGTGCTGCGAGAGCTTGTAGATCAGCTATTTTCGGAGTTGCACAACCCAGCACTCTTTAGCTAGTGGAGATGTGGTGTAACGACATGATTCGTAAATAAATTTGTTCAACTCAAAATGCTGTGTTCAAGTTCAGGAGACCTCGGAAAAAAGTAATACACCTGAATGCTGAGTTGTTTCCAATAATTGGTGTTAATAAAATGTTGCCTTGGCTCCCAGTGTGGCTATGCACCTTATTGTCTCTTTAAGATCCTTCTGCCGTGGGCCGGCAGAAGACTTAGGTGTGCGTAGCATTCCTGTGCACATCCTCATCATCCATCTACTACTACAATTCTTTGTTATCCTATGTTAAGGCCCAACAATACTATCCTGTTCAGAAATATTAAGGCCATGTTATTTAATGTTAAAGCAATTTTACTGTTGCTGTTTTTCCTGGGTAATTGTTTAATCAATCAGTAAAGTTCAGTACTCACTAATAGGTAGGTTAAAACACAGTTTGCTTTGACACATGAAGATATGGTCATCTGGTGTGACACTAAGTCATCTGGTGTGACATTCCAAATAGTGAGAAATCATACCTTTATTAATGATGAAACCGAAAAAATGTGTATGGTTTACATAGAAAATAGTATCAGGAAGAGTCACAAATATTTGTGTAATTTTAAAGAAAGTTTTTGTCAGAATAAAATTAAAATATGTTGAAAGATCGACAACATGGGCCTCACACAGAGTGTTGATTATGAAAAAAATATACAGATTCAATTAATTTTCACAAAACTATAGTGGATCACAGTTTAGTTATGATAAAGGACTTTGATAAAGTGAGTAACTTAAGAAAGGTGTACTCCATTTTCATTTTATGAACAATTATTGTCATGTCACACCAGATGACGGTTTTAGGCACAAGTACAACAAACTGCTCAATAAAGTCTGATTCCAATAAAATATCTAAAAACAAAATGTGTTTCCATAAAGTTGAGAGTGAGTAGAACAAAAGTAAA
Organism: Nannobrachium achirus; assembly: GCF_963921795.1. Taxonomy (NCBI): domain Eukaryota; kingdom Metazoa; phylum Chordata; class Actinopteri; order Myctophiformes; family Myctophidae; genus Nannobrachium; species Nannobrachium achirus. The sequence continues at coordinate 49,854,369 of NC_137817.1, forward strand.
TAATTTTTATGCCTGCTATTTAAAGTTTTTTAAAAAACATGTTTTTTGGGGCGTCACGTCACTGACCCATATATATATATATATAAACTGGGGGTCACACGGCCTGAAAAGGTTGAGAACCACTGATTACAGAAACTAAAGATCCATTGCAATGATTTGATATGAGAAACGTCACAGCTTGTCCGTGTCCGTCTGTCTGGACGTGTAGCCTATAATATCCCCTTTTGGCAGAACCTTTACTGGAACAATTTACTTGAACTGAATTAGACATGCTATTAGGTGATCTAGCCAATCTACATCAACCTTGTAGAACAGCGATTTGAACTATTTTAAATGTTTTTCAAAATAGTAAAACAAGGCAAAGAAGTTTAGGGATAATAGACGAAAACAGGGCCCATATGTGTGTGTGTGTGTGAGTGTGAGTGCGTGCATGTGAGTGTTTGTGAGTGTGTGCGCGTGTGGCCTAAACGAATCTCCGGCACTGTTCGCAGCAAATCTGTATGCACACACTCCCTGGATGCCAAATCTGCCCTGAATTATTATGATTCTAAAGACAAATTATTCAATCATAAAATTTCAGATGGTGACATTATTATTATGCTTGCAAATTGGACTAATGCTTATATTTCAGAAACTGATATAATCCAGAATTATGGCAGACGCATCATGCTTATATTGAGAAAGAAGGCGACTACTTCTTTCTCATTATGCTTCTTTGAGCCGTGCACCTAAAAGCCTTCATTTAACTTGGAGTGTTGCGGGCTGTCTGCTTTATTGCAGATACCTTTCTCTACTGCATCATGCTTATTAAAAAGATATTGTGCAAACTATGTGTAGAACACTTAGGCGGGCCTAATGTCTACACTCAGTATCGACTGTAGGGCTACACTTGATAGGATGAAAGGCAACTCAGAAGATGAATTTGAGCTAAATCCAGTTTGCTTCCAATGACAAGTGTACTGAACTCTGGGTCACATGTTCATCATGTGTCCCATGAGTCAAAGCGGTTAAACCAGAGCCCTAGAATGGAGAGTTGCGTCACTCCCGTTGACCCGTTCACTTCATGGGGCCAGGTCGTCTACGCACACATCTATTGGCGTATAGTGACAAACGGCCAACCGGAAGTTTACAAAATGCATTGAAGTCTATGAGGTGTAAAGTGACAATGAACCACGTGACCAGCGCTGTTTCTGACCCCGCGGTGACACCACTCTCTGATTATACTGCTCTGGGTTAAACCAAAGGTCCAGTGACTATCACTGTCCTGTTCACTGATTGAGGTCATAAATACTGAATGGAATTCATTCATTTATTCAATTTGGCAATTTTTCTCACTAAATCTGTAGGAACTTAATCTGGTTCCCTGAAATATAAAAATAAAAAATGAATAATTCCATGAACACTTCAGGTGCAACTCCAGGTGCACCTGAAGTGTAAAGGGCTATTCACTTCACCGCGGTGTAGTTTTCTAGCTATCACCTAAAATACATAACAAAGCCTAGGTGATAGCTAGGAAACTACAACGTGGAGCTCTTCACCCTGGACTCTGATAGTAGCTTTAGGGGACCAAAAAACTAAATGCAAATAACAAGCTAGCTACTAAGTAAGCAATTTACCCCGAGTGAGAGGACATTATGCTCTGATAATGTCCTGTGTTAGGGTGTTATCGGACGAGGCGAAGCCGAGTCCGATAACACCCTAACACAGGACATTATCAGAGCATAATGTCCGACCCCGAGTGGTAAATAGCTTTTCTACCACTTTTTCCCTTATACATGAAAGAAAACACATAGTTGTAACTTGCAAGGATCTTAAGTTACAATCATTATTGCCTATAAAACTTCCGCGAGACAGCAGATAGTTCCACCAACAACATCTTCTACTCACCAACAGATGGCGCCAACTCCATACTAATCCATGCGTCTAGCTTACAGCTAAGCTAACGTCAGTTAGAAGTACCATTCCGGCCGTAAATAGAGGCTGTTCGCTTCCAGAAAGGCATAGGTTCAGAGAAAAGGGGCTTTAAAGTTGGCGGATTGCATTGGATCCAAATAAATCGGCGACTATAGCATGCACGTTAGTGAACATAGGACCGTTGCCACGGTCATTTGTTGGTTGGGGGAAAGGTGTTCCGACTACCTCCTGAAGTCCCCGGATGTACACTGAGGCTCATTGATCTCGGACAAGTCCTGACACAACTTTGCGGCAGTAGTTCTCTCATAACCTCCGGAATTTAGCCAATCAGAATCCAGTATTTGAACACGTGACTCGAAAAAGTGGTAGAAGCAATGATAAGGCCTTGCTGAATTGGCCACTAGATGTCATCCTTGTGTGTCATTTTCAGGTTTCCCCCTTTAGTTTAATATTATGAATCATAATAATTCATGATCAAGCTCACATAATATCATCTTGTCATCATGACATATTTGTAATCGTGAGTCAGAGTGTTTCACTCTTAAAGGCAGTGTGCTCGCTGGAGGAAGTGGAGAGAATGTGGTCAGTGTGAAGTCGAGATATTACTATAATAAATAAATACCCCCAATTATCTTGTAATCCTCTGTCACCTCACCAGACTTTTCCACACGGCAGAGAAATTATTTTTTTAGTGTGAGTAGGGCTGTCATGATTATGACATTTTATGACTATTATTGTCAATCAAATAATTGCAATTATTAATTCGTCGTTGACAATTACATTTCTGTTTGGCTTTTAGGTTTTGAAGTTGCACATATGGCAGATATGACACTACATATACAAAGAAATGACTGACTTTTGACAACTTTATACTTTAAAAATACTTGTAGATCTGCTATTTCCACTATTTTTGAAAATGTGTGAAGCTTTTTCAACATGGAAACGATTATGACGATCATGAAAAAATAATTGTGATTATGTCAAATATTATATTATTATACATATTATATTATTAAATATATTATGCCTAAGTGTGAGCCCAACGTTTTGTCTCTGTCTCTTTAAACCACTCCTGCAGCAAACATCCAGGAAGTCCCACCCTTTTTGCCTCCCCCAGTTTTCATAAGAAACGAAACCTAAAGCTGTAGTGTGTTTTTTCTCCCAGTCTGTCTGTGGAGTAATCCAAAGTGTGTGTTGTGTGTTCTCTTTCTCTCTCAGTGTGAGTGCAAAGCCTGGGTTTCCGAGGCTAGTGTGAGTGTGGTTGTCAGTCAAATGGCACAGAAGCAGCAGCAACAGGCATGTGAGCTGGAGCAGGAGCAGTTCTGCTGTCCTGTCTGTCTGGAGCTTCTAAAGGAACCTGTGTCTCTGCCGTGTGGACACAGCTACTGTAGAAGCTGCATTGAGGGTTACTGGGACGAGACTGCAGTCTGCAGCTGTCCCCAGTGCAGAGAGAGCTTCAGTCCCAGACCTGTTCTGAGGAAAAACACCATGCTGGCTGAGGTGAGTCTGAGATGACTTTACAAGTTACAGCATTAAACTAAACGTTCTGCTATACAGCAAACTCGGTTGGTAGATGTTGTTTACTTACTGTACTACACATTGTGTTGATGATGCTGTTAATTATTATTAATGATATAGGCAAGGCTACAAACAGGCTACATTTTTATTTAGATAGCATGTTAGGAGGTTAGACCAGTGATTCCACTCTATACCACCAACATGTGGAACGCCCCCCCCCCCCCCCTTAACCCATTTAGGCCTGACCTAAGTTTTCTGAATAAAGTCAAATATTATTCAAAAAATTACAAAAACAAATATGTTGCTACATACTGTAGGGGGAGAGCGGGGTAAACTGAGACACCGGGTAAACTGAGACGCTCCATTTATCTTGGCAATGGAACACATTTGTGGCCATGTGACCATTATATTTTCAAGCCCCTTGAATTTCCCACTTGTCATGAAAAGAGAGACCTGATAGTGCTGTAGAAAACATGCTTTTTTCACAAAAATGTGTTTTTTGCATGTAAAAGTAAATTTTCTTGCTGTCAACATAATCAGCTGTTGTGTCAAAGCAAATTGATGCAGGGAGAACATTTTATATCATACATGTTGATGAACTACCAACTTATAAATCCATGTGATAGATGCTAGCTGAAGATTACCCTGAATTGATAAAAATATCCCTTTTCCCAAAATGTGGCTGTGGGGTAAAGTGAGACAATTGCTTCGGGGTAAAGTGAGACTATCCTTAACATGAAAGACAGGGAGAAAGCTGTAAAAACCTAATTAAAGGGTGTACCAAACTAGTCTCAATTGATTCTTATGTATTTTCCCCTGTAGAATCCATTTTTGATATATATTTCTTTGTATTGTGCATAATTAATGAGATAAGTAGCATATTTGACTAAATATGCGAATTATTTCATTAGTTATGCACAATACAACAATATACTTTGCAGAAATATATTCTACAGGAAGAATTACATAAGGATCAACTGAGGAAAGTTTGGTAAACCCTTCTATACATTTTTTATAGGGTTTTTAGTTTTTTCCTTCTGCCCATGTGTCACATTATTTGACACATGGGTGGAAATGACAGGACAAAGCCTATTAAAAGAATGTCTGCTATGTACATTTTTGTATTGCGCATATTTAACCCGGTTAACCGGGTTTTTGTGTTTTTATGGTAGTTTTAAAGTGAAAAAAGTGAGTGGATCACTTTACCCCGTTGATTTCTCTGGTCTGTCTCAGTTTACCCCGGTCCTGGGGTAAACTGAGACACAAGACCACTTTTTTTAAAACAATCATATTTTCTCTGCCTTTTGTCTTGAATATGTTCTGATAACTTCCATTGTTAGGAAACATCCCAAATTACTGGGAAATGTGTATATTTTTACTGATATATCTTTTAGTTCGCCTCTAGGGGAGAAAATGTAAAAAGTGTCTCAGTTTACCCCACTCTCCCCTACATGTACAGTAGGCTACTACACTAAAATGTGTTCCCTGCCCGAGTGCAAATCCCTATAGCCTCCTTCAAAATTGGTCTGAAAAGTCACCTTCAGACGGCTGCTACTAGTCACTTGTAAATAGACTAAGCCCACATCTGTTGTTTTTATCGCCCTGTCATTTATTATTTTCTTTTCTGCTTTTGTAATTGATGTTATCCTATGCAAAGTACTCTGTTCTATCCGTCTGTCTTTCAATGTTATGAGATACATAAAGTGGTTCCTGTGTAAATAAGCCGTAAAGCTTACTAGGAACTCCTTTTAGTTGACCTTGTACCAGTGATTTGTGCTGTCATGAAACTGTACTTTTTTCTATTGCAAACTTCTAATAAATTCTTCAATCTATCTATCAATCAATCAATCAAAGTTGGGGTGTGCGGATCCCCAGGGGTCCATGATGGGGTTCCAGGTAATACCAAAACGCTCGCCCCAAAACACAGTCACCCTACATTATTCGGCGGTCGACAAGTGGACTAACAACAAAGGTCGATCTGCAATAACATTAAAGTACAGGTATGGTAAACGACACCAGTCAGACAGCATTCCGCAGAAGCACCAAAGGTAACCGGAATGCTCGCCTCAAAACACGCTCGCCCTCATTTTTTTTAGCCGATCACCACTCGATGAGGCGGTTCTTGTATTTGTTTTACTGAGGATAAGGTTAGAAATAGGTTTTAGGGTTTGTTTGGCATAGTTTTACAGAGGTTAGGTTTAGGAATAGGGTTATGTTTTGGCAATGTTTTACTGAGGATAAGGTTTGGAATACGGTTAGGTTTATGCTGTCATTTTGTTGACTAGGGTTAATGAAATCTACTCTGATCTTTGACTTTGCTAGTCACTGGTTAACCAATATACCCTAGTTTTCATATTCTCGACATACATTCATTGTAGGCATACATAACAGATACAAAGGGTTCCAGTGATTAAGAGTGTCTGTTAAATGCTTACATTGTAAGCAATCAACTTTATTCAATGCCAAAGTTCAGATTTCTAACTGTGTTTGAACCTCACAATGACTGTGTTTATTTGTCATCACACAGTGAGTGACCTCCCCTCCTCTTCTCTTTACTTCCAGGTTGTGATGAAGCTGAGCAGTACAGGAGGTCAGTCGTCTCCTGCCTCCGCTGCTCTGCTCTACGCCGGTCCAGCAGACGTGGCCTGTGACTTCTGCACCGGAGCCAGGCGTCGCAAAGCTCTCATGTCCTGTCTGGTGTGTCTGGCCTCTTACTGCGAGACTCACCTCCAGCCCCACCACAATGTTCCCGTGTTGCAGAAGCACAAGCTGGTCCCAGCCACCAGCAAACTGCAGGAGAAGATGTGCTCCAGTCATGACAGGCTGATGGAGGTGTTCTGTCGCACAGACCAGCAGTGTATCTGCTATCTGTGCACCATGGATGAACACAAGGGCCATGCCATTGTGTCAGCTGCTGCAGAGAAGGCAGAGAAACAGGTAGGACCACGATCACCTGAACACATACGGTAGATCATGTTTTAAAGATAGAAGCAGAACTAAATAACCATGCCAGAGACATTAAAAACACAAACGAGGGTGTTGTACAATTAATAAAAAGTATTAAAGAATGAAGTACACTCCTTTTGGACCCAATGAAAAACAGGCAATTGATACTTTATTTTGTAAATGATATGTACATTATTTTTGCCGGGACCGACATGGCTGTCCGCAGCAGCCGCATAGCAGCGCTCTCTCGCAGCATGTAACCCCGGTGGTGAGTCGGCTCGGAACGAGTCAACTACCCATCGATAAATACTCAAATTTAATATATCCTACTAAAATGAATTTAAAATACTAATGTGATAAAACACTACATTTGAAGAAACTTCTATAAATCTAAAGAACTGTCTAACTTGTGATTGTGAGAGAGTTCAGAAAACTAGGAAACAGTTGAGGGCGGTGTGCTGACAGAGTCTCTGGTCAGCAAGTACACATAAATAGTTACAGAAACAGCTGAAAGCTCTGAATCCCCAAGCCTATGGGCAAATTGCATCATATAATTTCTCCCTGTAACAAGTGACACATAATTAAGTGATTTGGGGTTTCATGACCCTTTAAGATGACGTGTGGATCCAGTACGTGTGTTTGTACCCGGAGTTCTCTCTCTCCTGATTGGATAGAATTGGTATCCCGACACACTGAAATGTGCTTTGTTAAATTACAAGCCAAACTGTCTCTCTTCCTGTTTCTTGCAGAAACAGCTGGTGACAAGTCAGCAGAAAGTCCAGCAGCAGATCCAGGAGACAAAGAAGGAGCTGAAAGACCTGAGACAGTTCCTTGAGGCCCTGAACGTGAGCTGATTATTATGGCAATGGTTCATGTTATTGTGTTTACTGTGGATAGAGGAAATGGTGATGCTATATCAGTGGTTTTCAACCAGTGGTCCTTGAGGGGGTTCCAGGTGGTCCCCAGCTAAATGATGGAGAGTTGGTAACCAAATGGACCCTTATAGATCTTTAACTCTTGAAAGTGTAAATTTGTACGCTCTCAAGAGTTCAATTAGTGTCTTCTTAATGTACAAGAAGTCTATACACAATGACATAATGTTGAAGAATTGTTCTTTTGATTAGCCTGTTATGAGTCCTATGGTTAGAGCAGAAGTGCACGCACAACTCCAACTCGTTTCAAACATACTAAACTTCTTACCAGGTGCACGGTCGGGAAACGTAACTTTACAAAAGAATTCTCAAAGAGAACACGCGTTTCGGCAGTCAAGCCTTCATCAGCGTTGCTGATGAAGGCTTGACTGCCGAAACGCGTCCGTTTGTTGCTGCTCCTGCAGCTTACCATGCCGACCATAAAATAAAACAATAAAACAATAAAAAAGTGCCTTAAAAGGACTGTTCCGTGAGTGCTGGTGTTCTCTTTGAGAATCTTTTTGTAAAATTTCTCCTTTGGTACATTTCCTTTGGTACCATATCAATACAGCATGGAATTGCCACCCGTGGACAAAACCTTATTCAACGACAACAAAATAGTCTTAAGTCTTGGGTATGAGAGGCTAAATCTCATCAAATGGTGGTCCACGGCTCAAATACCGAATAATGGTCCTTGATATTAAAAGGTTTGAAAACCACTGTGCTATATGGAGGAGACGGTGCCTTGTGTCATCAGAAGCACTAAAGCAGTGGTTCTCAAACTTCTTTGTCAAGGAAGGACCCCCCCAAATATAGTATAGATAAATATTTTGTGCCAGCAACCCACACACATATATAATTTATGTGCGTGCATGTGCACGTGTGTGCAGAGCTCTGCAGAAGCAGCAGTGGAGGCCAGTGATGGGATCTTCAGTGAGATGATTGTCTCCATTGAAAGAAGACGCAGTCAGCTTAAAGAGCTGATCAGAGATCAGCAGCAGACTGCTGTGGCTCAGACTGAGGCTCTCCTGAGGCAGCTGGAGGAGCACATGGAGCAGCTGGAGAGGAGACATGCTGACCTGGAGGAGCTGTCCAACACTGATGACATCATCACTTTCATTCAGGTTCCACTCAATGGCATTTTACAGTTTGGTTTTGACTATTGGGAGAATTTAATTTCATTCCATCATGTCATATTACATTACATTACATTACGATATATGATATGACATAGCATAACATGACATTATTAGTTGATAGTATATTGTAGTAGTGTACAGACCAGAATAACAATGTCAAAATTAGGCCTGTTACAATTATTACATAATAAACACCTAATCACAATTATTTGAGATAATCACAATTATTTTGAGAAATGTTCAAACATCTTCCAAAAGTAGCATACCTAAATGATCAGCTTGTGAGCTTATTTGCAGTATTTGTAAAATATTTTAGCAATATACAATTATGATTCATAATTGTATATTTCTAAAATAATAATTGCATCTGCCCAGTGCACTTTTTGTTCGTAGTATGGAACACAAATGTAATGTTTGAGCGGTGCCTTCCGCTCCAACATTTGACCGTGTGTGTATGTCTTGTATCTTTTATTTATTGACGAAATTATCAATATATTTTAGCCTCGGAAACCCAGACTTTTATTTTGGCGATAGGAAGAAAAAATAAAAGCCTGGGGAAGCACAACGCATTGTTTGGCATAAGGGGGCGTCTCTCCATATGCTGTGACGTCGGGGCAAGTCTGCTCTGGTCCTACCCTGAAAATAGTTCCGTAGGGAAACCAAACCAAACCAAACCAGCGCAGCAGTCCCTCTCCCTGCACGGCTGCGCTCGCATACACATTACACAAGACTCCGTGGATGGGAAATTTACATTTAAAAGGCAATCGGATGGAAGTGTGGACAAACGCACGCCAGCACGGTGTATGCAATGAAGTAGTCGCATATTCACCAAAGCAGGTCAAGCCTCAGGGTTTACCATAGTTCGAATTATGTTGCTGCTAGCTTAGAGGCTAACTTGAAGCTAACTAGCTAAGCAGCTAACGTTTACTTTCTCCTGCGAGGCAGGCGACGGGTATTTCCCGGTGAATCTGTGCGCAATGGTGGGGGCTTGGGAGTGTGGGGAACACGCACCACTGACTGCTGATGGAGAAGTTATATAGCTTAGCCTTTATGTATTGAGGATGAGAGGCACTCTTGCCGATTTAGTAAGAGACTCGTCGGCAATTGCAAGATATTTAAAAGTTATTTGGGGCCATGATGATAACCTTTTCTTCCCACAACTAGACTAAGGATTTACATTGTCTGTGTTATTGTTTACAACCAATTATTCACGTGTGGCAAGATCGCGGTTCCACTAGTTTTTAGTAGGCTATAGTGTAGGCTTAGAAGCCTTTTCAGAAGTTAATTTAATGTTCTCCATTTAATGATTTCCTTTATCCCCAGTCTTTACTCTTTTATTACCTTTGCTATGGTACTGATGAGGCTGCGCAGCATCTCGTCCGTTGATGTCACATAAATAAATAAATACACATTCACCAGTAACACAATCAAATACTGTTTTAAGATGTTGAAAGGCTACCTTGGTGGGAACATGGTGGGACCAACCTACAGACTATTAAATGGCTACAACGTTTCAATGCATTCACCCTGTTATTCTCAATAGTAGTTTAGAATGTATAGCCTACGCATTTTAATCATAGAACTATCCTTTTACTCTTGCTGTTTTGCATTCATGTCTAATCAATTATCTATCTATAAATGCGAGAAGTCTCTACGTGTCTGTGTGTCTGTGTGTCTGTAATCCGCGTATCTCGAGAACCGTTCGTCCCACCGGCTTCAGATTCGGCACGCGCGTTCCCCGCCGTGGCACGGAGTGCAGTGCCGGGTCTCGACCCGACCCGACGCGCGGTTTTCCCGAACCGGCGCGAAACGTTCGGAATCTCCTTATTTGATTGTTGGTTTATTTGGTTGATTGTTGACATCAGGCTGTTCCGGAGGAAATCGGCGAAAGCTCTGACTCATTGTGACATCACTTCATAAAAGGCTCTGACATCACGTACGCCACATGAGTCAACAAAAAATCTCTGTGAGTGTGTATGTATGTATGTAATCCGCGTATCTCGAGAACCGTTCGTCCCACGGGCACGCGCGTTCTCCATATATGGGCATAAAATGAATGCCCCCATATATGGGCATAAAATGGATTGCAGACAGACAGATACAGATATCTCCATATATGGACATAAATGGACAGAGGCAAACAGATGGTCAAAGATCTCCATATATGGGCATAAAATGGACGCAGACAGACAGATACAGATATCTCCATATATGGGCATAAATGGACACAGGCAAACAGATGTTCAAAACGGGTCCTATGACAACAGGTATAATGAGGTTTGCATTAAAGGGGGAACCGGCACTGTGTCTGCAACACAGTTGGAGGCACAGACAGATACTCCATATATGGGCATAAAATGGACGCAGATAGACAGATATCTCCATATATGGGCATAAAATGGACCCAGAACTATAACTGCAGTGATCTCCATATATGGACATAAAATGGACAGCGACATACAGACAGACAGATACAGATAACTCCATATGGGCATAAATGGACACAGGCAGACAGATGGTCAAAACGGGTCCTATGAAAACAGGTATAATGGGGTTTGCATTCATTCCCTATTTACATTGTTCCGAGTTGGCCAGGTCGCCAACTAGGCGCTGGGCCGCCCCAGCTTAAATCCTCCTTTCACCCAAACCTGTGAGCAACATGAGACACATTGTTTAAATAATTCATTGTGTACATAGTCTGTATAGCCTACAGTATGACAATAGGCTATATGGGCCAATCAAGCCTGCTAGCACCTTGATTTTCATGCAAATACACCAATACCATGGATTATAAAGAGTGTCATGTCATCACCAGATGAGTCAAAAGAAGTAGCCAACCGATTTTACAGATATGTTCCAATGTCAAAACAATATAATTATATTGAAATGATTAAATGTCTTCTTAAACTGGTACCCTCAATTTAATAAAGACATATTAGGATTTCCATTTCCATATTATTTAAACGTTTATTTGGCTCAATAGTAAAATGTAAAGAAGACTGTAGAAAGTAATAAAATATTCAATCAGTTCAATGTATACATCCTTTGTAGTTTTATTTTAGCAGCTTGTCGGATGTTTAATTGAACCATATTTCAGTATGTGTAGTTGTTACAGTGACAAGTTGAAGGCATATTTTGTTATTATTTTGATTGAGAAGATGTTTGTTTGGCGTTCCAGCTGTGACTCTCCACTCCCATTGTTGAAGGTCTGGACTGGGTTTGCAGCAGAGCTGAGTAGGGACTCCTCCAATGTGTTTTCTCCTTGAGATGAAAATGAAAAAATAATGTTCAAATGAATACATTGATGAACACATGATAGAAAAAACATGATAACATTGGGATTAACATATTTGTAAGTTGGAGTGGGGGTTGACACACAGATAAAGACCATAGTTAGAGACAAAAGGAAGGAATGTAAGGGTAAGCATGTTACGTGGGGGAAGGGGGATACATTCAGAGGTGTAAAGCCAAGCAAGTACTGTACTTTACTTGAGCAACGTATTGTGAGCTTGTAATCTGCTATTTTCAAATATTGTATACATTTGAAAACTTGTGAAATGGTTTGAGTAGTCTACTTTTCCACCAGTGGAAATACTATACGAGACATGATACAGCAAAGACTGACAAAGCAAAGACTGATACAGAGCTCTGTAGCTAATTAAAAAGAACAAAAGATACATTTATATTTTGCCGTTGCCGTTCCCAGATTAAACTCTGCGTGTGTAAACACAACAGTAGCTCGTTTGATACCCCCTCGCTCGCCCCATTATTACTGGATCGCGTTTTACTTTTAGCTTAAGTTTACAGCATTTTATTTATAATGGTAGTTAGGCTATTGTCCAAGTTTGAGCAGCGAGATGTTTAACTGCACTAAAATACAAAATGTCGTGCAGCAATACCGTACACAGCTGTAGTGTATGTACTGTACTGCAGGCTGCAGCATTGTTGAGCCAAAGTTATGTAACGTGTTGTTTATAATCTCTAGTTGAAATATCGTCAGATTAATATTTTTAACTAGAGCACTACAGTGCTAACCTGGCATAGTCATACTACTACTTTTGGGGATCGGTGAACCAATAGGATCTCGGCGCTGGATCCAGGCGGGAGGTTTGAATCCGCCCCCCAATGCCAAATCGTCTTCCTCTTTGAACAGGCTAATATATTTAGTCTTAATTTTAGTCATCGTAGCTTAGTTTTGATTTAGCTTTCATTCTGTTTTCGTCAGTGAAAAAAGGTAGTTGACGAACATCTTTCGTCATAGTTTCAGTTGACCAAATCAACACGGTCTCTGCTTGTCTCCCTCCAGAGTTTCCAGTCTCTCTCCAGCTCCAGTGGATCTCCAGTCTCACCCAGTGTGGTCATCTCTCCTCTGAGGTCCTTCACAGATGTGATTGATGTCGTGTCTGGTCTGAGAGACCAACTAGACAACATCCTGAAGACATCTTGGCCAGAGATGTCAAAGAGAGGTGAGACTGAAATGTGTTTATTGTTTTTCTAACCAGCCATCATAGTAAACAACTGATGGTACACAGGTAGGCTGTCTGTCAGATTCTATAGTAAAATTGAAGAATTTAAGCAAAAAATATTCCTGAAAAGGGAGGTGGAATTACTGTACAGCACATTTCTAAGTGTTGAATGGAATTTGTACAGGTGGAAGTATGTCTGGGAAGGCCACTAAAGCCTGTATTATGTTGTATGGGGGGCAGCAAATTAGTATGACCTGTGTGACCTGTTTTTTCTTATCACCAAGTACAGTGTTTCATATCACCCTCTAGAGCAGTGGTTCTCAACCTTTTCAGGCTGCAACCGCCAAAATAATTGTATTTTAACTGGGGACCCCCCACCCTACGAGCACTAAGAGTTGAGGAATTACATTTTGTATAACACGGTTCTATTGTGAAAATAGCAGATCTACATGCTCAGAACGAGTAGATCGGCCTGTTGTAGATAGCTTGTAGATCGTCTATTTTCACAATTTCTACCTCTAATATTTGACAAATTGGCTAATGTTTAATTTGTCATTTTTAGAGGTATTAAAAAGTCCTTAAATTGTCACTTTAGAAATGTGCATGTACCTTGTATACACTTAATTTTGGTTTGTTTACTGTTGGGTGAGAAACAATGTTGCACATTAAGTTAATCATCTGGAGACCCCCCAAAAAATAATTTCCAGACCCACAGGTTGAGAACCACTGCTCTAGGGTATATAAATGCACCATTTACCATTATTATGATTACAATTTGTTCTCATTAAATGATCTTGAGGAGTTCTCTCTCCTGATTGGATGACATTTGTAACACATGAAAATGTATTTCCTGTTTTACTAAAGCACTGGGAAGACAGCTGTTACTGAACTAACACTATAGCTATGATCGAGCTATTACAGCTTTACGTTTTTGACACCTGGAACTTCAATAATTTAATTCGTTCTTCAGTATGAGAAAACGTTTACTGTTTTCTTGTGTCTCCATTGTGTGCAGTTGATGTTTTACATCCAGTGGAGCCTCAGACCAGAAAGGACTTTTTACAATGTGAGTCCATGTTTATGCAGGTTCTGAACATTTCAATCTCAATGTTTTTATTTAATTCTCTCATGAGTTTTAGCTGAGAGACTCATTCTAAACATAATAATTTGTTGTGTGTTCTCACAGATTCCTATCCTCTGTCTCTGGACATGAACACAATAAGCAAACATCTCTCCCTGTCAGAGGAGAAGAGGAAGGTGACTTTAACACTACAACAACAACCTTACCCTGATCATGCAGAGAGATTTACTGAGTACCGCCAGGTGTTGTGTACAGAGCGTCTGTCTGGACGTTGTTACTGGGAAGTGGAGAGGATTGGTGTTGGAGTTTATATAGCAGTCTGTTATAAAAACATTAGCAGACAAAGCCTCTTTGGAGATGATGATAAATCCTGGTGTTTACGGTGCATTGATAAAGGCTACAGTTTCAAACACAAAGGTGTTGTGACTAAATTGTCAGGGCCTTTCTCCTCCAGAGTGGGTGTGTACCTGGATCACAAGGCAGGTACTCTGTCCTTTTACAGTGTTTCTGACACAATGACCCTCCTCCACACAGTTCAAACCACGTTCACACAACCTCTCTATCCAGGGATAATGCTTTGGTATAGCAATGGGGACACAGCAGAGCTGTGTAAGACATGGTAGACATGTTAAGAATACTGATGATGATAGTTGAACACTTTGTTTTCTTCATTTGATTGTAGATTCTTTCTTCTAGAGGAAGCATGTGTTTTGTAATATCAATCTACAAAGTAACAAACTAAGTTTTAAAATAAATGTAGTGGAGCAAAAGTACAATATTTGGATCCGGGATGTAGGCCTTGTGGAGTAGAAGTAAAAGTATTGGAAATTGGAAATACTCAAGTAAAGTACAAATACAAGTACATAAATGTACTTAGTTACTTTAGTTACTTTACAAGGTTGAAGAAGTAGAGTTACAAGAAAAAGAAAAAAATCCAAGGAACTCTGTTTTCAGTATTACTTATATTTATTGTCATCGTATTCAGAATAGCCTACAACCTAAAAATGTGTTTAGTGCACCCATGCCCTATAGCAGCAGCAGCAGCAGCAGCATCATTGCACAGATACAAATACAGCAGCATTATGCAATAAACTGTTTGGTCCATCATATGTCATGACTCATGTCACAATTCATAAAAGTCTGTTCTCAAAGATAAGAACATAATAATATATTCAATATCTGAAGTACGAAGAGAAACCAACCTAATGTGCAGGTAGAACAGCAGATATGATAGGCTCGGCAAGTTTGTTGTAGAGCACATTTCAACAGCCTTGTTGTTGATTTGTTGCTGTCAGGCAGAGACCTTGTATCTCCAAATCTCCATATTTCAACCTTTTATGTTTTGTTGTAAATTAATGCCCTATATTTC
Source organism: Nannobrachium achirus (assembly GCF_963921795.1). Lineage (NCBI taxonomy): Eukaryota > Metazoa > Chordata > Actinopteri > Myctophiformes > Myctophidae > Nannobrachium > Nannobrachium achirus. The sequence goes on from NC_137817.1 coordinate 49,869,713, forward strand.
ATCATTCAACAGTGTCACACAATACAAAAGCAGTGAAAATAGCAGATCTACAGGCTCACAATGTCTCACGATGCTTGATGTTATGAGCTTGCCGATTGGCTATTTTCATGTATTTAAATCGTCACAATGCTTTAAAATAATTAACTTATAATAATACGTTTTTGGACTTAGGTTTCCATCCGACAGCAGCGCAATTCAATGTGATTTACACAAAACATCAAGCCAAGTAAACGCATTATAAAATGACAGGTATCTTTAGTAACAGCCTCAGAAGTGCAAAGCAGAGGGCACACACATACTGTCAATCAAAATCACTTGTCTATTCACTTGTCAATAAACATTGTGCAAATAATATTTTGAACAGCTTCTCAGGATTATATTTTCTGTTCTTAATGTTGTTTTTTCCCCTTATATGATGATGTCCTCATTCAGGGTTCAGACAGATGCAGGGAATTACAAAATATTTGTTTCTATACAAACTTCTAGGGTTTTGCAATAAAAAAGGTCATACGAATAGAGAATATGGGGGGAAAAAACAAAGCATAACAGGACACATGTCAAATATGCATGAGTTGCACAGTGAATGCAAAACAAGCCAGAATATCAGTCTCTTTTGCAAGTAGAGACGAACAGTAAACACTTAGCAGCATACTGTTTGTGTTGTGATATAAGCATGAAACAAACAATAAAAATAATCTAGTGATATTAATGATCACTATTATTCGTATCAGTCACAGAGCAAGACACTCACACTCCGTCCTTGTCTCACTGGCAGCTCCCTCATCTCAATATCCTCTTGACCCCCAACCTTATGACCGCAGAGGGAGAGAAACTCTTTCTTTATCTCTGTGTTGCGATAGATCACGGTGGCCGCGTTAGCCGATGGAGTGACCATTATCAGAATCAACAGCAGAAGTTGGTTTTGAGGGCTCAGCTCTGGGTACATTTCATCCAGTGAAGACATGGCAGCAGAAAAGAGCACTGGAAGCATTTGCAACAAGAACATGGCAAGGTAGCAGCCCACGTTACAAGCAGCTTTATGGCTGCTCTTCCGTAGATCCGCCGACACCTTGGACGCAGCTCGAAAGATCAGCAAATAGCAGGTGAGGATGATAGAGATGGACACAATAACGATGCAACCAGGCGGGCCACGAAGAAGCCACAAGTCCTTATAAGTCAGCTCCGTGTGTTTCACCACCGTCAATGGGTCGCACATCAGTGTGTCCAAGGGCTTGGCAGCAAAGTCAAACCTGTGGTAGATGAGAGCTTGATGATACATATTCAAAATCAAAACTATGGTCCAGATCACAGCCAAAGCCCAGCGAAGGTGACGAGTTGTGACAATCCTGAGGTAGTCGATTCCATGGCAGATGAAAGTGTAACGTTCAGCTGCCAGTAAGGTCCAAGTCATTAGGCACGCACTCATAAAATTGCCAAATGTAGGTACAAAACCTATGCACCATTTGCTTAATATTACAGTTTTCCCCTGCAGCACACCAGGCAACAGATATACACATGGAGTAATGGCTATTAAAATATTACATAGCGCTAGATTTGCCAGAATGATGTACTGAGGTTGCCTGGGATATCTGTGTCTTAGCGCCAAATACAGGAGGATGCAATTTATTGCAATAGAGAACACCAACAAACCCAAAAAACTGACAAGGAACCCTGTTAGGCGTGCAAAACCTGGGAAGATTTCCCAAAAACCACATTCCCGCTCATCTTCATGGCTTCTTGTGTCATTGCACGGCATGTTGGAGCATCAAAATCAAGTTCACGCTGTTGAACAGAGAATATTCCCACATGAACGAGTGGCAAAGTGGTCTTCTGTAAATATGATGGGTAAAGGGACATCTTTTTAAACCCCTTTTTTCAGAGGAGGAGTTATAATATGGCTTGCCCACCAATGGTAGTTTTGGGGGTTGGACATGAGCACTGCACCTCTCGCCTTCACCCCCCATTCCAGTGTCCACAACATTCCATATCAGAATTTCATTCAATTCTCATGTTTACTGTGTAAACATGAGAATTGAGAATTGAGGACGCACGTCCCAGCAGGAATCAAAACCCAGGACCTTCTAGCTGTGAGGCGACTGTGCCACCGTGCCCCCTGGATTGTTTTTCAAACAGCGGGTTGAGTATTGGCATTAGATTAAGAAACGGTAACAGTGTACAGAATAAACCCCCCTACTTTGACGTAGGGTGTCGCTCATGAAAAATAGCAGATGATCTAGACCAGGGGTATTCAACTAGATTAGGCAGTTGGCCACAATTGTAAAATTACTTGGAAGTCGGGACAAGTCGGGACAAGTTTTTGTTATATAGGTCCAATAGGTCACAACAATGGACATATACTGTATGTACAATAACTTAGGGCCTGCTTCATACAGCATTTATGCATTTTGAAGTTTGATAAGATCATTTCTGTGCCAGTCCTGCACAGGCTTAGATTCTCATATTAAAGGGAATAAGAAGTAGATAATCAGTGTGTTCTGTGTATTGTCACGGCAATATGGCTAGCCATCGTCAAAGAAAAGGGAAAAACAGCGACCTCTCTGTTTTGTTCCTTTTCATCAGAGAATCTGTTCTTGAGAGATTGTCATGGAAACATATCGTTGTAGGCAGGCTGGCAAGGTGAAGTCTTTATACGTTTGTAGGAATGAAAGGCTTTGAATTGGTCTGAGCATCCGGATGACAATAGCATTTGAAGTGTACTCTGCTGAAATAAAGGTTATGATGATGATAATGGAAAAGATGCTGTGCTTTCATGGCAAGCTACCTTGAAAGCTACATTATTCTGAAAGTAGTGAGTTGAAGTAGACAACATTCTGTTTGTTATATTTGTACTTTTGTAACTTGTACTTTTACTTTTGATACTTAAATACAATTTAACACCAGATACTTTACTTGAGTACGTATTTTCTTATGTGGCTTAATCACCAAAGATTACATTTACGTTGTGTTGAGCAGTGTTTTGACTGATAATGCAGTACTGGTGGGGTGTAATTTGGGACCCTGAGTGAGGGGACATTCCTCCATTCTAAACAGTAGCCTAAATATTATTCTAATCAGTTAATGTTTGATGAACCATTAACAAGCTTTAGTTAACGGGACTCCCTCTTTCCCAGGTGTTTCGCCTTGATTAGGTCCACTCTAAACCCTAACATTTAACTTCACTAAAACTATGCCTAAACCTAACCCTACTTAGCAGCTTTTGACGGAAGAATATCCTTATTCTTATTCCGTCTGAAACTTAACAATAACTTGATTAAATAAAAGGAAATGGAAACGTTACAAAAACTATGCATTTATTCAAGAGACTTAATACAAACATAACACGTCTCCCTCTCGAGGAACATCAGAGAACAAGCTGGTCTTCAGGTACAAAACACAAACAGACATTTATTTATACAGTCCACAGCACTGGGCCTGCATCCCAACAGAACACAGTAGCTTGCTTGCGTGTGTCTCAATAGTCTGGAGTAGTTTTACTTTCCTTATCAGTTGTTTGATCGGGGAAAAACAAAAAGCAAGTCAATCAGGAAATGACTCAAATGAGTGGGAATTTTAACAAGATATCACGATAAAACCCTGAAGGCAGTCAAGGGCAGTTTTAACCTATTATAGTATTCTTTTACTTAAAAAAAAAAAATCACACAAATCCCCAAATAAAAGAAGAGACACCCGAGTCCCAAATTTCAAATCATTTCCTGTTTTTACCTACATTTTACCCTAACATATGGCTAACTAGAACACTGATTAATGACCGATTTTTCTGCTTTGTTGAGGTTGGGAATTGCGTCGGGTATCGATTCTTATGAATTAGAGTGAAAGGTGACTTTATGGCAACTGCTCTCAGAACAGCTTGGGTTCTGAGAGCAAGTGGTGGTCATCCACAGTTCTTGCTTGACTTTTGCTCAGGGCAGTACGCTAGCTCTGGTGCATCAACAAAATGTTTATTACAGAGTGAAACAAGGCTATTTATTTCTCATTAAACCCAATTCCTGTAGGGATGATAATGCAGCCCGCATGAGTGCAATGTAGATTGACCAATAGCGCTCCGTAACACGGAATGATATTTTAAAATGGGACAAAGGTAACATTATGCCTGATTAATACTTGGTTGCACACCATCGCGATGCTTTGTGAGCTTACAGATCGGCTATTTTCGTTAAGAGACACCGGCACGGGCACGCAACTAAATATAAATCGGCTGTGGGTGATATGGGGGAAGAAATATGTTATGACAGAGCACTACTGGTGACAGTTGCGGGCAAATGTATATCTATACATGCAACAGTTTAGAACACTTTACATGACAGAAAAATGTTTATGTTGGGAATTTTAGCTGTTAAACTTTCTTTCATTCAATACACTGTTAGGTGATACAGGTTAACAGCAGAGAAATATTACTGGTCAATGATGTTGGTACAGGTGATCATAAAGACACAAATTGTACTATCTTCTAGACTACTGAGATGACAGTAAGTACATTATCGGGGTGTCTGGGAAGTTGTCAGACAGAACATGTTGTGTTTGGAACAGGGAGAGAAGACGAATAAGAGCTTGGAGGCATGTAGGAAAACCTCAACCGAAGTGACGTCGTCTTCTTTATTCTGTCCCATGATGCAACAGCAGCCCTTCGATTTTTGGCAGCCGAGGAAAGGCTCCATCTGAAGACAAGGAGAGAGATGTTAACGCTGTTAACTCATTTACTGCCCAAGACAGAGTTTCCCCAAGTCATTTCCGATGTCTTTGCGTGCCAGGCCCAAGTTTCCCCGAGCGATTAACCAATTAGATTTGATTAAAAACTATCCAAAATCGGATTGCCGCTCCGGGGTTACTAAGTAACCTAGAGTAGAGACAGTGCTTCCGTTCTGGGCCCGGAAGGGGAACCAGATATGCATTTTTTGTACAAGCCCCTTCTTTTCACCTGACAGGGGGGAGTTTCCCTGGTTGGACGTAGCGCGTGGAAGGAACACGTTATTCCAACCAGTTACTTTCCCCTCCATCAGCCGCCTCGGCTGGCCAGGGGGAGGCAGTACTTTGACGTAGGTGATCTACACCAGGGGTATTCAACTACTGTAGATTAGGCAGGGGGCCACAATTATAGAATGACTTGGAGCCGGGAGCCACAAGACTGTGACAACAGAAATGAACAAAATGTTAATGGTTAACCGTTTCTTGTGTGTTATATACTGTAGGTCCGATAGGACACAACAATGGACATATACTGTATGTCCAATATGGTAACTTAGGGCCTGCTTCATACTGCATTTAGATGTTTGATAGGATAATTTCTGTGCCACTCCTACACAGGCCTAGATTTTGATATTCCATTCAGGCCGGGAACACATTTTGCTGTTTGGGAGGGGCTTACAGTACATGTACAGTATGTAGCAACATATTTGTTTTGTAGGCTAATTTCTGATTTAGCCCTATTCTATAGGTTAGGCCTAAATGGGGTTAAGGGAACAAGAAGTAGATAATCAGTATGTTCTGTGTACGGATCGTTGTCATGGAAACATATTGTCGGAGGCAGACTGGCAAGGCTGAAGGAATGAAAGTTTTTTGATTGGTTTGAGCATCCGGATGATGGAAGCATTTGAAGTGTACTCCGAGCTGAAATAAAGGCTTCGATGATGATGAAGTGTATGAAGACGGAAATGATTCAAGGTTCAAGGTTGTACTTTATTGTTACATCTTTTTGTACGGGTACATAAGACCAAACCGTATTTTGGTTTAGCCTCCTTCAGATAAATGATGTCGTGCTTTCATGGCAAGCTACCTTGAAAGCTACATCATTCTGAAAGCAGCGAGTAGTTTTCTGTCTGTTTTGTTTGTACTACGAAAAGGTCTTTATACTATAACTTTTGAAACTTGTACTTTTACCTTTGATACTTAAATACAATTTAACATCAGATACTTTACTTGAGTACATAATGAAGTGGGCTTTATTTTCTTATGCGTGGCTTAATCACCAAAGATCACATTTACCTGCATTTGGGTTCTTGTAGCGATGTTTTGATTGAAAATGCAGTACTGGTGGGGTGTAATGTGCGACCCTGAGTGAGGGGACATTCCTCCATTCTAAACAGTATCCTACATTTGGTTGATGAACCCTTAACGAGCTTCGGTTAAAGACACTCCCTCTTTCCCAGGTGTTTCCCCTCGATTGCGTCTAAACCCTAACATTTAATTTAACTCAAACTATGCCCAACCTTAACAATGTGTACACCAAACTCGTTCAGTAACGAGATAAGGCCACTAGGGGTCACTCTGCCAAAAGGAGTTGTCTCGTTCCTCAACAAGACAACAAAGGGTGAACAGTACAGCTCTGCGCGCATGCTGTGTGCCCTGTGAATGACCCTAGTCCATACTTCACACTGTGGCTCGTAGAGAGAGAGAAAATGGCGCGACCTGGCTGCATTAATTTCCATTCTAGGCTGAAACATAAAAAGGGCTTTATCTATGAATGAGGTGCAAAGAACGCCAGGGAAGCAGAGATCTGATTGTTTTCACGGCGACACTTTACCGCGATGGTCGGCCCCGGTTTGGATTTTAGTTTCGCGAGCGTTTGTAAACAAATGGATTTTCTTCCTCAATCGTCAGTGGACACTCACGTGCACAGTCTGCACACGCACAAAGCTTCCGAGGCTCTTCAAAATAAAGCGTGAGTGAACGGCGGCAGCAGCAACAGCTAGAAATGTTAGAAACCTTGGCTTCCCATGTGTTAAAGGGCCACTTCACCTCTGGGACAACCCGATCTTATTTTATTGTTGTTTGGGACACGATCAACACAATCCTGAGTTATTTTTTGTGTTCAATCTGTTTTTTTAGATATTTTAGTATTTCAGCATGTACTAGTGATGCATTTAGCATCATATGAAGCAAAACGCATCAAAATGCATCACTAGTACATGCTGAAATACTAGAATATCTAAAAAAAAACAGATTGAACACAAAAAATAACTCAGGATTGTGTTGATCGTGTCCCAAACAACAATAAAATATGATAGGGTTGTCCCAGAGGTGAAGTGGGCCTATTCAGGCCGGGAACACATTTTGCTGTTTGGGAGGGGCTTACAGTACATGTACAGTATGTAGCAACATGTTTGTTTTGTAGGCTAATTTCTGATTTAGCCCTATTCTATCGGTTAGGTCTAAATGGGTTAACCTCACAAACACTATGCCTAACTCTAACCTTAACCGTAACTCTAACCTCACCGAAATTATAACCTCAAAACCCAGTCTGCCTGGACGTAACACTTGGGAAAGAGGTTCTCCCTTCGGTTTAGCGGTTATGAAAAACATTTAAAATGGTCATTGTGTCACAACCAACCATCCAATAATAATTAGTTACATTTATTTAACTAATTTGGCCTGCAGGCCAGTCTTGACCAGCCAGTTAAATATCACTGATCTACAAGCCACGACAAAAGTATAAATCTAGCTTTAGCCATGATCAAGCTTAGGCCTTGATCATATCACAGCAGAGCATCTGAAACATGCAAGCCCCAGGGTAGCGGTCCTGCTTGCCATCTGTTTTACAGGCCTGATGTCACATGGGCTGCTGCCTGACTCCATGCTGTCCGTCACTTTGGTGCCGGTCAGGACAAGGCAGGTAAGGTGGGAAGCATGGACAACTACAGGCCTATTGCACTTGCTAGTATACTCTCAAAGGTTTTAGAGAGAATTTTATTAGATCGTTTAAGCTCTTTTCTTATAACTACTGACAATCAGTTTGGTTTTAAAGCTAAGCATGGTACAGACCTATGTATATATGCATTGAAAGAAGTGATTGGTATGTATAAAGGTAAGAATTCCTCAGTTTTAGTTGGTTTTATTGACGCCTCTAAGGCATTTGATCGAATCAACCATCATAAACTGTTTAAAGCTGAAAGAGAGGGGCGTGCCTGCTAGTATTATTAGAATTCTCTCATACTGGTATGCTAACCAGAGCATGCAGATTAGATGGGGCGACAAAGTATCTGCACCGTTTAAGGTTGGGAATGGGGTCCGGCAGGGGGGGATTCTCTCCCCCGCCCTCTTCAATATTTACATGAATGACCTCTCTGTACAGCTCAGTAACTGTAGAACTGGTTGTGTGCTTGGCAACACTCTGATTAATCATTTCATGTATGCTGATGATTTGGCCATCCTGTCTCCTAGCAGTACTGGGTTCCAACAGCTACTGAATATATGTTCAGATTATGGTGTACAATGTGATGTGAAATATAACGCTAAAAAGAGTGTCATCATGGTCTGTAGAACAAGAGAGGACAAGGACCTTTCTTTTCCTTCATTCTATTTGTCAGGTCAGGTTCTGACTGTGTGTGATAAAGCAAAATATCTGGGTCACATCATTACTGACCAATTGAGTGATGATGATGACATATATAGGCAGCGTCGTATGCTCTATGCACAAGCCAACATGCTTAGGAAGAAGTTCTACTTTTGTTCTAATGATGTTGAGATAAACTTGTTCAGAGCCTACTGCACTCCTCTGTATACTGCCCCCTTGTGGGTAAAATATAAGCAGACAAGCATCCAAAAGCTGCAGGTTGCTTACAATGATTGTATGAGGATTCTACTCAGAAAACCAAGATGGTCGAGTGCCAGTCAATTGTTTTGTGAAGTAGGAGTGTGCACTTTTCATGCTCTTTTGAGAAATTTGACGTTCAAGTTTATCTGTCGTCTGAATGTGTCTAATAATTTGATTATCATGCTGCTGACTAAACCCCAGTTCAGTAATGTGAAATACCACTCTTGCATCTGGAAACACTGGTATAGTACCTTATTTTAGTGTTCTGATTGCTCTGTTTTTATTTATTTTTTATGGTGTGATGTTTTTAATGTTGTGTTTTTGTTTGTCTTCTTATTGGACCTAGTGTCTGTCAATAAAGAGTTGATGATGATGATGAAGACTTACCAGTGATCTACATCTGCATCTGCATCCTCAAACTGCCCGGCCACCGCTGAGCCTGCATCCACCTCCATGCCATCTGCCAAGACAACATACTTATAGTTTTTACTCAACTAAAAATATCTCTAGTCTAGAGAGTATGCACATGCGCCCTTTTTCCACCGGGACACGCCGCCCTCGGCTAGTGGCAAAACATTTAGCAGCATGCATGGAGTGTTTGGAAGCGCTCGTTGGAAATCAGTCAATGATCCCACGTACCACCTGTTTCGAAATTGCACAAAATGCAGCAGGCAGCGGGACGTTGCGTTATTGAAAACGAGCGCTTCCAAACTCCAACACTTTTCTGTGCAATAATCACCTGCACGGAATCTACTGACAGTAAGTAACTCATAACATGTCTATGGTGGCTGTCTATGAAACAAAAATATTGCAGCTAGAAGGAGGATAATCCAAGCTTTCCGTACAGCTCCTATGTTGATGAGTTTAATGTTGTTTTGTTTAATACAATCACACATTCGGACGTATGGGCTGCATAACTTCCGGGTACGTTGATGTCACGTGCATAGCCACTATACTGCAATGTAGAAATACTGTTACAAGTAAAAATCCAGAATATAAAAATATTTCGTGTCCCTCTACGAGCAGCTGTTGGGGACTTACATGCTAAACTCCTAGACCAGTGTAAACACTGCAGTGTACTTCCTGAAGAGCTCGGCAGTGTATGATCTGGGCTGTGATTGGCCGGTAGGGAGACATGTGTACAGAATGATGCATATGACGTAATTTTGCTGGGAAAAACAGCCCCGGTCACGGCCACCAGGGCTCAGTAGAACACATATAAAGAAAAGGCTTTTGGGGCTGAAATTAACAGAGTGGGTGTTCAAAAACTTTAGCGATTTAATAATTAGGACAATTTTAAGATTTATTTTATTAAAAAAGTTACATAGTATAGCTTTAAATAAAGGAAAAAAAGTATTGGTATCAAAATGTACAAAAAGTAGAAAGTAGTCATTATGCAGAATGTTTCAATTCACAAGTTTTCAAATGTATGAAGATCTACAAGCTCACAACGCGTCGTGTAAAATCAGCCATTACAATGTCATCAAGGCCTGCCAAAATACATTTTAGTTGACTAAATCAACTGTAGATTTAGTCATCTAAAATATTATGATATTTCAGACAAGAAAACTAAAACTTTTCAGGTGACTAAATTATGACTAAAACTAAATGGCATTTTAATTCAAAAGACTATGTCTAAAACTAAATCAAAATTTGCTGTCAAAAAACAACAACACTAGATTCAACTAGCTAGTTACCTTCAAACTCAGAGCTGGGCCCGTCGGTTCGAACCCCGGCCATGTGGTACTGCTGGGCCACAGACTGGGCCAGCATGCCCTCCAGACGCTCCAGGGTGGCCTGTCCCTCCTGGGTCAGAGACGAGAGGCCCTCCTCGTAGGTGTAGAAGGTTGGGATGTCCCCATGGCCGTGTTCTGGGGGAGCGGAGGGATCAGCACAAGGAGTTAAATCAGGTGTCCTCAGGTGAAATGAAAACTTTTGAGAACCACTGCTTCAGATTAGGGATGGGGACGATACGCTATATTATCGTTTATCGTGATAAAAAAACACTCACGATAATTGTATAGTGGAGATTTAATTCATCGTGATATCGTCCTCTGTCAATTCACCTTTTATTTGCCGAGCTGCATATCTGGTATCCTTTAAACCCTCTATAACGCGTCGCATTGCGACGTGTTGTGAGCTTGTAGATCTGCTATTTTTGGGAAAATGTTCCGCCCCAGGATAATGGATGTTTGGGATTATTTTGATTATCACGATAATATCGTAAATCGCGATTTCTTTGGTCACAATAATCGCGATATGACATTTTCATATAGTCCCATCCCTACTTCAGATCATCAGGCAATAGCAATGTAGTGATCACGAAAGGTGACTTACCTGCCTCTGTATCCAGGACGCGAGGAAGGACAAACAAGACAGACAGGGGAGAGAGGGGGGGGGGGGGGGGGATAAGTTAGAACCATGTAAAGAACAACTGTTTGTTTGTTTGTTTGTGTTGGACTGCACAGTTAAACACAATCTTTGAAAAGTGCAATACTGATGAAAATAAAATCATGTAAGGCCTAGCTGCGCGGCTACTGATAAAAATACTGTTTAATTACATTAAAAGTGTGCAAATCTTATTTTTGTAAATATACTGTAGCTGCAGTGTTTGTTGTATTTGTATTTGATAACATGAATTAATATATTATGCAATGCTCTGTTGATGAATTGAATAGATAGAGCCACATATTATGTTTTCCTGTAATTCTCAATCAAAAGTATTAATATTCCCCCTGAGTAAATTGTTTGGGTTTGGAGCATAATCTATGCAGATCTATATGCAGCTTAATTGTTAGTTTCATTGTGTGTGTGCACGTGTGTGTGTGCGTGTGTGTGTGTTCTCACCAGCCTCCTCAACATCGTATTCCTCTCCTTCAAAGTCGTTGTCTGAGTCTTCGTCCTCTGGGTCAGGATGAAGAGCCTGGCACTCACACATCGCTGAGAACATAGACTCCACTGCACACGCACACACATAAAGTTAAAACAAGTCCCTGAATGCTTTGCTAAATGTAGTCCATAACTCCAAGCATCTGATCCCGTAACAACTTTATGAAGCGACGGAGAGAGATTTCAGACTGTCAACACATCAAAGCACATGCTCATGGAAAAAAGCATTTCAGCCAGGGTCAAAACAAAAAGACATTCCTCCACAAGATGGCAGTATAACTCCACTGATTGGGCTGTGAACCAGGAATACATTTTCAATGTGTTGTTGTTATACTGTTGCACCCGTTTTCTGTTGTGAACAGTAAAACATGTGAGATAAAGTAGGATATAGTGCAATTACTTTTTTAGTTCCATTTTATTTGTACATTGTTTTTATCCACACTTTTATCTCTGTTATGATGGGTTGGACAGCTGAGGCAAGGCTGTCTTTTCTCAACACTCTCAAAGGCTGCCAGTGGTTTCCCAAAAATAATGTCGGTTAACTGCCATAATCAAATCCTATGTTATTTACCGGAGTTTTGACCGCTCCATGCACTCTGCGCGTGCCCATTGTGCATGTGGCCGCGACTGTTAACGGCCGCCCCACGTGTGTTCTTCCACACAGAGAAGAAAAAATCAAACCTCGGTTCGAAGTGGAGCGGTGAATCTGAGCAGCTATACCCTGTGTGTGTTGCTAAATGCCTAAACTGTAAACTGTGCCTGTGAGTGAGTGGTGAGTGTGCCTGGCCTGCACAAAACAGCGCCCCTCCTTTAACTAGTGTGTTGTGTGTGGCCACTCAAGGTATTGCCAGGCTACGGACACGGCCAGCCAGCCAGCCAGCCAGCCACCCAGCCACCCAGCCAGGGACATACCCACGGACATACCTGTCTATTGGGAGCGCTTTCACCGCTCCAAAAATACAACCGCAATGATCCAGGAGTCAGATATAGTCCATAGAAAATGAGTCCGTTTTGACCAAACGAGCAATGTGGGAAAACAAACGTTTCACCGCAGCCAGATAGAATGGAAGTGAATGAGGAAACGGAAGTCAGCCGAGGCGGCTTTCGCGAGGCATCATGGGGAATTGAGCTTTTTTGCTCACTAGCGGCTGCCGCAGCGTGGGGGCTATCGGTTACCATGGTAACCTGCTAAGACGTCTGTGAACGTTTTAATTCTGACAGTCAATGCGTTAACGTACAGTGTATCATCGTACTCACATGCGGCCTTGTCACTGGGCACAAATCTGATCTCTGTGATGACTCCTTCCTCATCGTCGCCATCACTGCTGGCATCTTCATCCTCCTCGTCACGTGCATTCTCTGCCATCTCGGCTTCGTTTTCATCTTAAAAAGGTCGGTAACAGCGATACGATGAGCATCAAGATACATGGTTGACAATACGATACTGGTTCATTCATGGCGATCGAGACGATTCAATGATTTAAAATCGATAGTTCGATACAGTAACTAATTAGCAAAGAAATTAAATCTGTGTGAAACGTGTGGATGGTGCAGGTGTTTTAAGGTAAAAGAATATTATGGATATAAATAAGTAAACACAGTGATTCTCTGGCAAATACATGGACAAATGGACAAACTCGCACCTTGACATGAACACAGAGAATACACACGTTTATCGATAGACCAAGTGTAGCGATATGGAATGGAAAAGTAATGAAAACCCTCTTGGACTTTTTCTTCTTAAAATTGATAAATACAACGCACCAGAGCAGGTGAGGGTGGAGCGGAGTGGGATCGGCACGCGGAGCGGGGCTGTTTTGAATTGAGCATGAGCGAGTTTTAAAATGGGTCTGAGAGGCATTGGAGGGAGGATTTTCCTCCGCTCCTTGTAACGCCGACCGCCCTCTGCTCCAACAAGCCGATCCTGTTGGGGCCACGCACCACATGTCTGAACATGAACGGAACGAGCGCGTAGCGGGTGGGGGATCAAAGGGATCCCAACCCTACTACCCACCAGAGAGCTTGGCGTTGACCATCACATACAGGTGTTCCTGGGGATAGGCACTGAGGTCTCTGGAGATGGCGTGCAGGCTGATGGTTGGATAGTCCAGGCTGAAGCCCATTCCTGCACCGTCAAACCATGACAAGCGGCTGAAACATGACAGCAAGTTAACACAACTGTTAGCCTGCTAGTCACACATACAGTAGGACTGTCAACGACATATATATTATTTTTGAAGCGGTGGAAACCGCTTCCAATGAATGGCTTTGTGTGTATCACGCCCATATATGGTCATTTCAGTCCAGAATGAACAAGTTTTTTCAAAAACAGAATGTCCGTTACCTCCAATGAATCTGTGTACCACGCCCATATATGGTCATTTCAGTCCAGAATGAACAGGGTTTTTCAAAAACACAATGTCCGTTACCTTATGTCCATATATGGTCACTCCAGGCCAGAATGAACAGGTTTTTCCTGTCCCGTACGTGTAAAATATCAGTCCAGAATGAATAGGCTTTTTCAAATATGCAATAGGTCTCACTTATTGCATAGGTCTCACCTATTGCATTGGATTGGTGAAGCTTCACATGACAATTCAACCCTATAGGTAATAGCATGGTTTATACTAAATAATTATTAACTTTGCTATAGTCAGCATGGAGAGGAACATGTACAATTTGATCGTCTCATCAAATGACTTGGTTTCATGTGCTATTGGAGGTTTTATCTGTCCACCGCTTCACTTCGAACCGAGGTTCGTCTTGTTTACTTGACAATTAATTCTCACAATAGTTGTTGTGATTGACGATTTAATGTTTCTGTCGTTGAATGTTATGTCGTTATGAGTTACAGTACAAATGACATTTCTGTGTGTTATTTTCATCAACGTTTGCTGTTACGGCATGGAATTGTGGACAATGCAAAGATAATAATATATTCAAAGATTTGGGCCTGAGAGGCTAAATCTCATCAAATGGTGGCCCGTGGCTCAAATACTGAATAAATAACGGACCTAGATATGAAAATGGTTGAAAACCACTGATCTATGATATGAAATCTGTGCTAAAAAGTTTAATCTGCAACACGATTTTATACAAATGATGTAGTGAGGGTCCCTGCTTCGTCTCTCTCTCTCTCTCTGGCCCAGCTAAGAGCTGGGGTCCTTGGCCTGGAAAACATCAAAGACCCCTGATGATGTAGTGATGGCAGTGGTGTAAAGTAACTTTACACCACTATACATTAGATTTACTCAAGTACTGTACAATTTTGAGATTTACTTTACTACTTTACTTGAGTATTTCCGATTTCCAATACTTTTACTACTACTCCACTACATCTCGGATGCAAATATTGTACATTTACTCCACTACATTTATTTGAGAACGTTATAGTTACTTTGTAGATTTATAATTATTACAAAACATAGAGTAACCACTTCAGCTCTATATACATTTCGGGCATTTGAAAATAGCAGAGCTACAAGCGACAAATTGTGAGCTTGTGGATCTGCTATTTTCAACAAAAAAATTATACATCTTGAACATGTGAAATGGGACATTCTGCATAATGAGTACTTTTACTTTGGTACTTTTAATACATTTTGATGCCGATACTTTTGTACTTTTACTCAAATGTAGACTACATTTTGAATTCTGGACTTTTACTTGCAACAGAGAATATCTACATTGATACTTTTACATAGAGAATTCAATGTGTACTACTGCTTTTCACTGTGACAAATCAACACTGTGACCAAATGAACCCATTTGTACATTGTCAGAGTTGAGGTGGAAGACCTTGAAAGTTGAAATGTTTTATCCGTCTGTCATTCAATGTTATATGAGATACTTACTTCAATGGTTTCCTATGGAAATACGCTTAGTCTTTTCTAGGATCTCCTTTAAGTAGACCTTGTACCAGTGAACTGTACCGTCATGAAACTGTACCTTTTCCTATGCAAACTTCTAATAAAGTCTTCAATCAATCAATCAAAGTTTTGAGGATAGACAGACAGCTCTACTCTCCTCCATGCATGCATGCATGCATCACTTACGTCTCTGCAACGTAGAGCGTGCCACAGCCCAGCCCCACGCCGTCCAGGATGGCACTGGTCTCGGCCTGCTCGTGTCTCACTCCCTCCGTGGGTGGGGGGAGACTCTTCAGCAGCACCATGGTACCGATTTGACGTTTGATTCAGACAACAAAAAGCTAAAACAAACGCTGTTTTGCTCTCCTTTTGATTCCACTAAAACAACTCAGTTTACTTTAGCTGCTGCTGGTGTCTGCTGCTGGTTGTCACCAGGGCTGCTTGGAAACACGCGCTGTACTTGCTGTCTTTTCTATGAGACTCTAAAGCGACTAGATCGAGCTAATACAAAGTGACTTTACACACACAGAGGGACAGGTTTTAGTAGGTAAATGGCATTAGTTTGTTGAGTGTTGTGTTAGTTCAGTTCATCACAGCGTGTTGTGATCTAAACAGGAAGCAGTGGTGAGCAGAGAGCAGACAACGAGCGCCAAGCATAGGCGCCAAGTCAAGAGGAGTTGACAGCGAGAAGGGGAATCCTACCTACCGTCCCCCCTACCAGCCGGAGGAGGAAGTGCAAGCTGGTAAATTGTCAGGGGTTCCCAAACGTTTTTTTTTTTTTTTTTTTTTTTTTTTTTGCTCAGGGCACCCCTATACATAATATATTATTATTTATTTATTTTCATCCGAGGCACCCCTACTGTACATTATATTCTTAATTTTCACTCCCAGCACCTTATAGCATAGTTTAGTGATTATGTCGCAAGGAAAACGTTTAAGCCATTTTGGTTGGAACTGACTGAAAATAACTTTTTTATTGTTTTTAACTTACCGGTATATATTTTTTAAGTGTCCAAAGAAATTCAAAATATTATCAAATTATCTTGCGGCACCCCTGGACTGCCGTCACAGCCCCCCACCACTTTGAAAAACCCCTGCCCTATAGGCTATAATTGCCTCCTAAACCACCAGCTCTGTGAAAAGCAACCAAGATTTCCAAGAATCTATAGAACCAAATATATTTTGGTGGGAAAGGGGCCTCTGTCTCACATAAAAAAAAAAAGAAAATGCTACTATTGGTGAGGAGCTTTTTGGTGAGGAGCTTTTTTCTTAATTCACCGTCCCTGTTATATGAGTTAGTATGCCTACACTCTTTCATCTAGTATACTGACGTTGATGAACCACTTTGTTTAAAGTTTAAACAAAGTGGTTTAAACTGATGGTTTAAACTTTAAACCATCAGTAGTTACAAAATGGTTAATGTGCCTAGTGAGGACTTTACTCTCTAACTTAGGGCAGAACTTACGTTCTGGTGGTGCAACTTGGTACTGATGCTGTTTTTGTTGACTCCATTCACAAGGAGGACACGATAGAAGTAGGCTGTGTTTTTGATCTATGGACCAAGCTTTCCAAGATAAACATTCAAAATACCAACCATTACTTTACTTGGCCTTTGATGTTGTCCATTGTTTGAGGGCACAAAGGCCAAATGCCAGGACACTGAGGGCAGGAAGGACATCAAATAAAACACAATTTTAGTCCATTGAAAGAATTTGTTGAATTTAAGGGTTAGGGATGATAACCTAATCTTCAGTAAAATCGATAAATGATGTTATTCACAATCTGATCCATGCTCAGCAGCCCAGCACCAAAGTCACTGGATTAGTTTAAAGATGGGGACTTGGGGGAGTTAAGATTTCAGAATCTCAACAAAAGACACTGGGGTCCACATGACAAGAAAGAGACACCGGTGTCTACTGTCTACAAATTGACAAGAGACAGAGGAGAAAGTGGTACAGTCAGCTTGGGCATTAAGGCCACTGTGGCCTCAGGTCATGCATTGGTCTGAGGGGCACAAGGCCAAACTGAGGGGCAACAGCGGCCATGGCCTCCATGAAATACCTGCCCTGCTGTATACTCATATTTGGAAGCCATGGCATGGGCCATGTATAGAATTGTACCATGAGCAGTCTGAACATTGCTGGCTTGACAAAGCCTGACAACTTATATAAATACGTCTCTGTTTAAGCGGTCATATGCTTGGCTGTATGGAGGTGCTATGTGTCCTTGGGTATTCATTTGTTGCATCCCTGGTTCTCAAAGGGGAGTCTGGGGACCCCTGGGGGTCCATGAGGGGATTCCAGGCCAGCTACCTTAAAGGAGAATTCCGGCCTAGCCTTTTTATTACGTTAATCTGATGGTATGAAATCCCAGAACGATCTGTACAGTCTTTTTGGAGCGGTGTGCTAGCACAGCTCCCTTTGTGTGGCTTTGTGTGTCCAAATTGTGTTGGTCAGCACGGCGGCATCTGCGCATGCGCGGACTTTTACCGTGTCCAAATTGTGTTGGTCAGCACGGCGGCATCTGCGCATGCGCGGACTTTTACCACACACACACACACACACACACACACACACACACACACACACACACACACACACCCGTGATAGCCGCTAGAGTGGAGGCTCACGAAGCATGCAGCCACCGCAGCGAGCCACGGGCAATCAAGAATTGACACGTCAATATATAAATTGGTGAAAAAAAAGTCAGGGACTATTCTATTCTCTTCCCCCTGCCACGGGAGGTTAATGTTGTCAATCTGTGGGTCAAGACCCGCAGAGAGGTCCCCAAAATATGTATATTCAATATTCAATTATATATATATATATATATATATATATATATATATATATATATATATATATATATTTACCTGGAACTGCTCAAATTCACCGCTCCACTTCGAACCGAGGTTTGATTTTTTCTTTTTCATCTCGAGTCCACCAGAGCGGTGGTACGTCACTCTAAATCTCCTTTTTGTATCGTATTCTGTATGGAGCAGAGGTGTTAGAGGCTTGGAGCCCATCCTCACCACCTTACATCTTGTTTGAACGTGGATCACATGGTCCTTCACAGTTCACAACGTAAAGTTACTGGAGTAAAAAAAGATTGCACCCAGTATGAGCTGAGCGGAGTGAGTAAGTTCATGAAGCTTGGCCGATGAGCCAGGTGTGGGACATACGTACATACATACAAACAGACAAAGCCAGATGTAGGAGCGGTTAGCACCACCCAAAAAAACAGAGGACATGTCAAGAGCGGGAGAGAGAAGCTGCGATCCCCATTCATCCATTTCCTTTCATAAAGGTGCTCAATCTTAATTTCCTCTCTTGGTAAGTCATCTTCCCATGTGTGAACGGCAGGTATCTGTACCTGATCATATGCTTAATCTGCCTCTTCATGGTGATGTAGACCAGCATGAGGAAGTACACTACAAGAAGGGGCCAGGCCGCGGGCAGGTTGAGGGCTTCAAAGCATGTGCACATCATGGCTATGATGATGGAACATGTCGCGGAGTGCCAGAACTTGAATTCGGGCAGCCTCCTGATGAACGGGCGGAACTCGTCGTTCTGCTGGGTAGGGAGGGAGGGGTATTCGTCTTCGTCGAGCAGGGAGGGATCCACTTTGGGTGAAATGAAGCCGAGGAACTGGCCGAGGAGGTAGATTCCCAAAGCATAGGTAACTAGATACCAACCCTGTAGCGTGCACACTCTGGTCATGTAGATGACAGCGAGTAGTAGAGTCGCTGCCCATCGCACTGCACAGAACGGTGTTAACTTGTCCAAACATGACCTATAGACCTGTCCAAGCCATGCAAGGGCCTCAGATGGCTTCTCATGGATAGATTCTGAATCACCATGGCCTTCCGACATTCTGTCTAATGCAGCCACCTCTGTTACCTCCTGGCTCTTTTATACCCTAGCTGGCTACATTGACATCAGTCATCTGTGATGCGTCTATGACGTATATGACTCCATATTTGTGCAAGGTTTCAGCCCAATGATGAACGCCATTATGAATTGTAAATATTGCAAAGATACACAGTATTTTTTATTAAATGCAATTGTGAACAATAGCCATCAATGTTATTACCTTGCTTATTGTAAGTCGCTCTGGATAAGAGCGTCTGTTAAGTGCCTAAATTGTAAATTGTAAATTGTAAGATAATGTATCCACTATCCATTGGCCAATCATACGGTTCACTGCAGCTCAACAGTTAGTGTGAGGAGTGGTCATGAGATGTCTAGAACTCTGCATTTAAAGGCTTGAAGGCCATTGTCTGTGATGGAATCAACCACATGCTCTGGCAGGCTGTACCACACCCGGACCGGACAGCAGTGTGGAGAAAGGTTCTGTCCCGTGTGCATGTATTGGAGCCTGGGAGGCTGAGGGCTGTGCATAGATGGGTGGTTCGCTGTCTGACCTTTGGTGGAGGGAGCATATCCTGGAGGTCCCTTGGGCAGTGGGGGGTGTGCATTTTGAACAGGACCGTAGCGGCAGCAATCTGTCTTTGGATGTGAAAAAATCACACCAGTGCTAAGTGAGCGGTGCAAACACGACACGTGTGCATATCTCCTTGTATGGGCTGTTCTGTCAGTGACATCACGTCAGTTACTTTGTCTATGAGCACGGATCTCCATACATGGCGATCCGTGTTCATACATTCTTTTGGCCGACACACACAGAGTGAAACGTAGGAGCGGTTCGCACCAATTGATTGGTCCAGGCAGGCTCGGCTCCAGGCTGAAATGACCGAGGGAGCAGTTGAAAATGGCGAGGGGGCACATAGCCTACAGTTAGTAAAACAATATGTACATAACACTTAAACTGAGGGGGCAGACTTTGCAACTGAGGGAGTCGGGCCCCCTCTGGCACCTGGTGACACCAAGCCTGACAACCAAGATTAGTCCTGGGCTAGACAGACAAACAGACAGACAGGCAAAAACACAATCTCCCTATTGCTTTCGCAAACTGTAAAGGGTTAATTAAAAGTATTATACTTTTACTCCACTACAATTATTTGAAAACTTTAGTTACTAGTTACTTTGTAGATTTAGATTATTATTACAAAACATTCATTACCTAATATATGCCCCCCTATATACATTTCGGCCTTGGCCTCTATGGTAAAGAGACCCAATGGCTTTAACCATATCACTGTGTGTGTTATCGTATAATAAAGGGAAGACAATCACATTATACAAAAGACAAAGCATGAAGATCAGACAGCCAAAGTAAACTTTTAAGTACATTTTGATACCAATACTTTTGTCAATTTTGAATTCCAGACTTTTACTTCCTACATTGCAGTATTGATACTTTAACTTATTGTAAAAAATGTGAGTACTTTTTCCTAGCCTAGTGCAGCTAAACTCTATCTGCCATTGCTAACACAATTGCTAACGCAGTGTGATTTGTCTGGCTAAGCCAGGCTAACTCTCCCTCCAAAAATCTGAAAAATATGGCAAGTGCAGGGTTGAAGGGACAAACATGTATTATTATGTTTTAAAAGACAACATGTATTGTGTTTTATCTGCACTACTAGAGCCAACATAATACTTTCACGGAGATTAGATAAGCCACATTTATGTATTTATTATGTATTTGCTCTAAATAATGAGTAGGTGCTGCTTGAGTGTCATCATGGATATATAGTTAAGTGCATGCCGAGTATGTTGTCTAACCTCAAGGAGAATGCCCATATATGGGCATAAAAGGGACATGGACTGAGAGATCTCCATATCAGGATGCCCATATACGGCATATACTGATGACATCATCAGGGATATCCAAATATGGTCATAAAAGGGACACAGACTGACAGATACAGATCCCCATATATGGGCACATCAGTCAGATTGGCGGTGCGATGTAGGCGTGATGGTCGAGTGGCTAGTACATACTTTGTTTAACTTTAATTTGATAGTGAATGTTGATGATATGATGTGATGACATTGTAAATACTTTTTGTACCAAAACGTTTGCTAAATATCTGATCTAAGCTGATTTAAGTAAATCTATATTTTTATATTATATCTAAGTACCAAAAGCCAATGTTTTACAGTATTGTCCCACAGTCAGGTTACTAGAGTTCATTTCAAGGTTCATCCACTCACGCACAGTCCTGTCTCACACGCACGCCAGCATGCACCTAGAGCGTGATCAGCTCATGCTCACCTCATGTCACCAATGATATAGTAGTGCATGCTCTGTGACTCAGCCGCCTTGAAAAAGCTACATTTCTCTGTTATCTTCTGTGAATGATGTTTTGCACCTGTTTTGCACAAGTCAGCCTGTACGTGCAGATACCCGCACCCACGCACTTGCGGGGTCTCAGCCGCCTTGGAAAAGCTACATTTCTCTGTTATCTGTAAAGAGAAACCCAACGATTCCTGGCACAGCCCAGGGGCGGGGGAAGGAGGAGTGAAGATCACGTGGTGATGGGGCGGAGGCAGACAGCCTTGCCCCTTTGAGTGTGTGGCCCAATCATGCCTGCTCAACTGAAGAAACAGCCAATAGAGTCCAGCCCGGGACTCCTCCCACGAACCAATCAGAAAGTCTCACCTCCCCTGCTGAAGACCTGCGAAATACTATAAAGACTCTTGTTACTTTCATTTTGCGTCCGTCTCTACGAGAACACTACAGCTTGCTGTTGTGTACTTTACTGAACGAACTTCTTGGTACCGGTACTTGGATTATTTTCTCTTTTGTCTCCTTACATAGATTTTACTTAGAACTTAGAATAGCCCATTTGTGCAAACGGTATTGATATAATAAAGTTAACTGCTATTATTTTAAATAGAAGTCTCCTGTTTTTAGTATTGATTTCACTGGCACATTCATACTCATTTCTGTTCTACGCATAACCTCACCTTCTGAAGTTTTAGTGCAACTTAGGCGGAGTAGAGAGGCTCGGGCCTCGAGCCTTGTTCTTCTCGTTTGGAGAGAGGTTCTTCCAAAATCCTGGTGACCCCGACGTGATGAGTTTTGTGCCTTTTTAACAATTTTCGAGATTCAACATTTTCGGAAAAAACGCGTTGTTGCTTTCCCTGAGTGTTCCAGTTCCAACCAGTACAACAGGTGGCCACCTACAACATCTAACAAGGTAAGCACAAACCTCTTACGCTGAAATTGTGCACATTGGCATAGGTTCTAAATTTAGTTGTGCTGTTGTATGAACTGTCAAACATTCTAGTTCGATAGGAATATTACAGTAAAATCTGTGGGACAAACACTGCTTGGGAGCGTAGTATAACTGCATCCTACCGTGAATAGTGTGCGGTATAAATACAGGCATCTACAACACCGGGTCGCGCCTGGGTTGAATGAGTAAAAGGTAACCTAGAGCACTAGTAGGGTAAGTCTCAAGTCCCGAACCTAGAGCACTAGTAGGGTAAGTCTCAAGTCCCGAACCTAGAGCACTAGTAGGGTAAGTCTCAAGTCCCGAACCTAGAGCACTAGTAGGGTAAGTCTCAAGTCCCGAACCTAGAGCACTAGTAGGGTAAGTCTCAAGTCCCGAACCTAGAGCACTAGTAGGGTAAGTCTCAAGTCCCGAACCTAGAGCACTAGTAGGGTAAGTCTCAAAGTCCCGAACCTAGCGTGAGGGGGGTAACTATAGTAAATCCTAGCCAAGAACGCAGTGTGAGGGGAGTGCATTTACTAAAATCCTAGCCCAATAACACAACGGTGTATCCGCCGTATTGTAAATAATAACAGTGTCTCTGGAGTACAAGGGGGGCTGTTACGGTGTCTCCGCCGTGTTGTGAATGTTTAAACAGTGTCTCTGGAGGACAAGAGGGACTGTGAGAGATTGTTAGAGCGAATGGAATAAAGTGAATGATTGATGGTTTGAATGAGCTCGATGTACAACGGACTGTTTAAAAAATAGTTAACTTGTTTTGTATTACTGCTAAATAATTTTAGTAGATAGAATACATCCCAGCGCTCCTTCTGAGCCTCAAATTTTTGAATTAAAATCATTTTTACACATTTTAGAATAAAAACCAATTTTGACGGACTCGAAGAGTACAAAAATTAGAAAGACTCAAGGAGCTCCTGAGCATTAGACGGGTTAGATGAAAATCCTAAAATAGGTTTAAATCATTAGAATAACCTAACAAAAGTAAATAAAATACATCTTGAGATAAAATAACTAAGCGAAACACCTTTTAATGCAAATAGAACAATTTTTAAGTAAATAAATAACTGGATGGGATGTATTAAAACTATAAAAAGGTATCATCGGGTCTACACTTACGTAAGAGTACAATCTGCAGGAGCAAAAGACGGAGAAATCTGTCCAGATCAAACAACACTGCTCAAATAAAAGTTGAACACATCATTGTGATATTCATTGCATTTTGGAGTATTGCTGTCATTTTGGTACACTCTCTGTGTATTTAGTTTAAGTCAAGGTAAGTGACACAAACACACACCACTGATATATAGAGATCCTTTAGAGTCAGATATGAGCACAGAACCACCCCAGAAGTTCGAGGCCGCTTGGGCCTTCTTGGTGGAGAGGACAGCATCCCGCCTCTTTCCCCAGAATGCCTTCTCTAGGCAGTCCTTGTTAGCGGACGCCGCACACTACTTAGTGGAGTGGCAAAAGGACAAATCACTCCCACAAAATAATGAGCCAATAGTAGTAGACCCCAAAGGCATTCTCCAGCCAGAATATGTCACCAGAATCCATGCGTTAATCCACAAGCTGGAAAAGAAGTTCGAAGAAGCCACTCAAAAATCTACCACCCTATGGGGGGCAGATGCAAAAGCCAGAAAAATAGCTGGTTATCAAAGTAGGCTAGAGATTCTCAAAGAAATCATCAGAGTCCGATCCAGGCACCTCCAACTGGACACGTCGGGTAGGGCTCATTTCAAAAGCAGATATTCTGACGCAAAACAAATGGTGATTTCACCACAACCTGACTCTGACTTGTATCCAGACCCTGGCGAGTATGAGTCCACTTTAGAACCACCCAGGGCCCTAGCTAGGGCCCCTCCAGCACAACAAACACAGACACTGCCACCACCATATTCACCAGCAGGTCCCACTGGGCGACCAACAGAAAGACCACCCATACAAGCAGTACTTAATGGGGGAAGTGAAGACGATGGGGGTGTAGTAAAAGTTACAGGTTTCCTCAAACTCCAGCCCTGCGCTGAGAGCACCGAAATCATGGTCAGCAGTCTCCTAGTAAAGGATGACATAGAGAGAGAGATTGTTAAAGTCTCTGCACAAGGTACACCTGGTCACCTCACAGCTGACCAAGCAGATCCTTTGCGTGTGGTCTATCCCGACCTGGCATCTTTGACAAAAACACACACACCACCAGCATCCCTCATGGGAGAGGCTCTTGGGCATGAGTCTGACAATGGGGGAAAGGAGAGAAAGGGAAGAACTATGGTGAGGAAAAGAAGGGAAAAGCAAGTAGAAAGAGAGAGATCAGTAAGTACAGATAGAACATCCTCTAGTGAGGATGGGAGGAGTGAGAAAAGGTCAAGCAAAGAGAAGTCACAAGAGAAGAGCCCCAGCGCAAGGCCAAAGACGAGTGAGCGCGCTTTTAGTGAGCGTGCTCACTCCTCTGAAGGCTCGGAGAGGGACAAGATG
Source organism: Nannobrachium achirus (assembly GCF_963921795.1). Classification (NCBI taxonomy): domain Eukaryota; kingdom Metazoa; phylum Chordata; class Actinopteri; order Myctophiformes; family Myctophidae; genus Nannobrachium; species Nannobrachium achirus. The sequence goes on from NC_137817.1 coordinate 49,894,629, forward strand.
GACAGAGCTAGAGCTCAGGGTAGGGGTAGACACCAAGCAGGAGACAATAGAGAGACAGGAGAGAGCGTGTCCAACAGCCAGATACTAGAACAGAAAAGAGAGTTGGCCGCAGAGAAAGAGCAGTTGTGGCAGTGGCACCAGGACCTGGCAGAAGCAGAGAGAAGAAAACAGGAACAGCAGTTAGCCTATCATGGTTATCAGGGATCCGAAGGGACCTACTTCCCTCAAAGTCAGCCTCATGAATATGGGCCACCTCCGCCACTTAGAAAGGACTTTCACGTAGGCGCACCTGCCACCCGCGGTCAACCTTCACCTTACCCTGGGCCCTATCTGGCCCCGCACCCGGGGCTGGATGCTGTCCCAGACCGGACCCAAGCCATGCACACGGTCACTCTCTCTTCTTCCACCACCACACCTGTTGACCAGAGAATTCCTGGAGCCACAGGGTACACACCTTCCTCCTACCCTAGGGCATGTCCAACGCGTGCCCCATGGGCCCCAGAACTGTCCACCGCCAACATTATCATAGAATGTTCCCACTGTGGGTTGCCCAACCCAGGTAGACGCCACACAGCAGAATGCAAGTCCAACCCAGCGAGCCACCAGATGGTGATGCATTGGCCTAACGGCACAACCACCATGCAGGCCCCAGTAGTACAGGCCCCAATCCTGTACAAACCCCAACCAGGTGGAGCAGCAGCTCTACCTGTGTATAACCCACTCTCATCAGGAGATCTGGATGGCATTCTCTCCAAACTCCCGAAGCCCGCGGACGTAGGATGGCGAAAATTCTACGATGATCTCAGACCCCACTTCAGTGGACGCACCATCGCCCTTGGTGATATCAGAAGTATAGTGGCTCTCTCCACTTCAGAATATGACCTTACTCAGATAGAGGTAGCCATAGGATCATCCAACGACGCCCACGACACTGAGTGGGTCATACACTCTGCACGCTTCAATCGTGAGGCAGCACGCAAATGGCCTTTTAAAATGCCGGAGGGGAGATTCCTCTCCTACTCCCCAGAGCAATCAGGCACTCAGTTCCTAGACAAATCATGCAGACAGTGGACTGACATCACAGGCACACACCCTAGCAGAGATCCAGCCTTGCAAATCCTGTTCAAAGGACAGGTGATGGATGTTCTACCTGAGGCAGTAAGAAATTCATTCAAAATGGTTGTGAATCCCATGAGCATGCCATTCGAACAATGGTCGGACACTGTATCACATCACATCAACGCACACAAAAGCACCACTGACATGTCCAAACAACAACAACAACAAATGACTAACGACCTGCTTAGAACACAACTCAAAATAGCGGAGACAACCCTCAAGGACTTGACCAAAGCAACAAAAGACAAGGCTACTGCAGCCAAAAACATGACTCAGACCGAGGCTAAACCAGTCACTCCCACTCCCATACTGCCCCTCATGCAGTATCAAATGTCCTGCCTCCCAGATGTAGACAGTCCCAATCCAAATGTCCTGACATACGCACCAGTCCCAATCAATGGCATGTACACCCCAGCCGCTTCCTACCCTAACACCCCATACAGAGGACAGCAACAAGGGGGAGGGTATAGGGGTAACAGGGGAGGGTACAATAGAGGGGGAGGATATAACAGGGGAGGAGGAACAGGATATGGGCCAGGAGTTAATGGGTTCCAGTGCTTCAACTGTGGGGCACCTGATCACTGGGCCAGATATTGTCCACACCCACAAAACCAACAGCAGCAGCAACAGGGATATGGGCAGAACCAAGGGGGAGGATACAGGGGTAACAGGGGAGGGGGATACAGAGGGGGAAGAGGTAACTTTGCACCAAGGGGACAGGCCCAGCAGCAGTTCCACCCACCCCCTAACGGCAACCACGACCGTGCTCCATCCCAGTACCCATATCCAGTCCCCAACACAGCCCCACAAGATCATCCAGCAGTTCAAGCTGTGATATCAGATTATCACACCCAAAATCAGGACTACAACCAGGAAGGCTACTAGGGCTGCCCAAGAGAAACCTTAGCTGCAGCAGAGGAACCAATGATCCCACTCATAATCAATGACAAGACATACATGTTCATGTGTGACACGGGAGCACGTTATTCTACACTTAACGAAGGCAAACCTCTCCTCTCAAGCAGCAGAATTAGTGTAATAGGATTCTCTGGGAAATTAGAAAGCCAACCATTTACTCAGCCACTACGCACTCAAATGGGTAGACAAGTGTTTAACCACAAATTCCTGTTCGCTCCAAAATGTCCAGTCAATCTGTTAGGAAGAGACATTCTCATCAAAATAAATCCTACCATACACTGCACGCAGTCAGGCATGTTAATGACCCTACCAGGCTCAGGTCTGATGTACAATATGTCAGGTTTTGATGACAAAGAAATCACTAGAGTAATGGCTCAAATAGGACAAGTACCCACTCTGTTTCACCATCTAGAACCCATTAAGGGGCAAGCTGACATCTTTTGGGGCCTGCTTCAGCCCAACCTTCACCCACTCAACTCACTCATGCAGTTTCTCAGTGAATGGAAGACCACTATCCTTGACCTCAGACCTTATCATGACTTGAAAGACCCACCTCATGTCACTTTAAATTATACCAGGACCCAGACTGAAACTGACACTGCTTATCAGGAAGCATGGTCAGAGCATACTGAAGATAAGACTACGACCATTCAGGCCCTTTATGTATATGCAGGGGAAGAGGGAGTGGCAGTTTCTGTCCAGCTCTCAGATGACACCTCCAACCTGTATATGCTAGGGAGAACAGCTGTGCCTCACATCTCATTATTTCTGACCGCAGGACAAGAAGCAAGAGCTCTCGGGCCCATGTGTAAAAGGTTGGCAGCACTGCCTGAAAATGAATGGGAAAGGACCGAGCATTCCCAATATGTTGTGCATCCTCAATCTAGTGCTGTGAGGATAGGCCCAATTAACACCTCAGAAACAGTAAGATGGGAACATACTGTTATGACTAGGTTCCACGGTCGGGAACAAACTGACCATGAAGCAGCACCTCAGTTGCTGGACTCTTTGCCACCCACCCTGTGGCCTGACGACGACCAGGATGTGGGCCATTGCCATAACATCCCACCCCAGACTGTCTCCTTCACTAAAGATGCACCAGTCGTGAATAAAAGGCAGTACCCTATTAAAACAGAAGCTTATCCAGATATAGATGCCACCATTAGGAGCCACCAGTCTAAAGGTGTCATAGAGCCCTCCACCTCACCTTGGAACACAGCCATTATGGCTGTCAGGAAACCAGGTTCCTCAAACTATCGTATGGTTCAAGACTTTAGGGAAGTTAATGATCACTTGTCCACAGCAGACATAACAGTCCCAGATCCATCTGTCTTGCTCAACTGCCTTACACCAGCACACTGCTATTTCAGCTGCGTGGACTTGAAAAACGCTTTCTTTAGCATAGCTTTAGCTGAGGCATCTAGGGAATACTTTGCGTTCACTTTTCCACCAGGAAGTGATCAGAAATGGCAGTACACAGTTTTGCCCCAAGGGATGAAACTTAGTCCAGGGTTGTTTAACAAAGCACTGAAAAGTCAGCTCAACCGTCTCATTCCTCCCAAGGGTACTGTCATCCTCCAGTACGTAGACGACATCCTGGTGGCGTCAGAGAACGCCCAGGACTGTCTCCAGGCCACTAAGGACCTCCTCCTCCTGCTTGCAGAGGAAGGATACAAAGTGTCCAGGAAAAAACTCCAGATAGCAAGGGCTCAGGTTAACTTCCTAGGTAGGATCCTTAAAGAAGGCTCCCTCAACATCAGCCACTCCCACCAGTCTTCCATTCTAGAGCACAGGCTGCCCATGACCATAGCAGACCTCATGTCTTTCATTGGTCTGACCAGTTATAGCAGGTCCTTTATCCCCAATTATGAGACTAACATCTCTGCGCTGAGAGCAATTGTCAAGCAATATGGCTCCTTAAACGGTCACCTTAAGTTTGACTGGACCCGAGAGGCTAGAGCCCAATTTCACCAGATGAAAGTGTTCTGTAGGCAGGCAACCACCAGGGCTGTGCCGGACTACACCCAAGAGGCCAACAAACCTTTTATCTTAGATGTTTCTGAGAAAGACGGCATTTTTAATGCAGTCCTATATCAGAAACATAAGGGGGATGGAGGGGAACGTAGTGTCATAGCATACTATTCGAAAACTTTGCCACCTTATGAGAAAGCCCAACTCCCATGTGCCCGTTATGTTTTAGGCTTAAAACTAGCGGTGGAGAGTCTGTCACACATCATTATGTTCCATCCACTTGTTGTCAACACCAACCATAGCATCAGAGCCTTCCTTAGGAGCCAAACTTTTGCAGTCACCCTAGATCGAAGAGATAAAGTTACTGAATGCCTGACTGCACCACACATCTCGTACATCAGCGAGACTCCAAATATTGCCCACAAACTGCACGCACTTCCAACCACCCCAGAAGAGGTACACATATGTGAAGAAAGAGCAGCACAAGATGCCAAAGTTAGACAGGATCTGTCCACCATAGAGATTGAAGACGAGTTCGATGAGCCACTAGTAAAACACTTCTTTGTAGACGGCTCCTCGTGGAGAGATCCCACTAAGGGGATCAGAGCAGGTTACTCAGTGGTAGAGGGCAGAGTAAAGGGGGTGCCATTAGAGATGTGGGAACTAAAAGAGGCAGAAGAATTAGCCACAGGTACGCGATCAGCTCAGAAGGCAGAAATTATGGCCCTAATAAGAGCATGTGAACTAGCTAAGGATCAATCAGTTAACATCTATACTGACTCGGCCTATGCACACCAGGCTGTCCACTATAACCTAGCCAGCTGGATTAGAAACCAATGGATAAACTCCACAGGCAAATATGTGCTACACAAGGCCCTAATGGAAAGGTTAGCCTTAGCCCTTATGGAGCCAAAAAGAATAGCTGTACTAAAAGTTCAAGGCCATAGTCTAGCTAAAACATTCACTGCAAGGGGCAATGCCCAAGCTGACCAAGCAGCTAAAAAGGCCTGTGGCTATGTAGAACCCACTCTTGAAATGGTAACCAGACAAGTATCTGTCTCTCTAGTCCCACCTGACCCACCCACGTACAAACCAGAGTACAACCTAGCATGGCTTAAAAAGGACCAGGAGCAATGTAGCCCAGAAGAAAAAACTCAATGGTTAGCGAAGGGCTGCAAAAAGGACGACACAGGCGTGTGGCGTTCAAAAGAAGAAGGCATATGCTGCTCTCAGAATCTCATGCAACTCCTAATCATAGAAACTCATGGTCCTTCTCATCTCCATGCCAGAGCAGTCTTAGAACGTATCAAAATCAATTGGTACCATCCTGAACTTAAATGCCTTGGTAAATCTCTACTGTAAAGCTTGTCCAACCTGTCTTAAAATGAATAGCCAAGGGGGACTCAGAATGCCCACAGGGGCTCGTCCCCTGCCTTCAGCTCCGTTTGAAACCATAACCATAGATTTCACAGACATGATAGATCAAGTAAATGGTTTTAGGTACCTTTTAGTTGCAGTCTGTGAATTCTCCAAATGGATAGATGCCATTCCCTGTAAGAAAGAAGATGCGAAGTCAGTGGTCAAATGGCTAATCAACCATCACCTCCCACTTCATGGTCCACCACGTTTTATCCGTAGTGACAACGGCAGCCATTTCAGCAACAAACACCTAGCTGAGGTAGAGTCTGCTATGGGACTACAACATAAGTTTGGAAGCGTCTATAGGCCAGAAAGTCAAGGTTCTTGTGAAAATGCCAACAAGCAGATTAAGGCTAAAATAAACAAAATTATGGAAGACTCAGATCCCAAGAAAAAGCTAAACTGGATCCAGGCATTACCAATCGCCCTTTATGCCCTTAGGTGTAATACCAACAGCACTCTAACAATCTCCCCATACCGTATGGTACATGGGTATGAGATGCAGGGCCCAGCTAGTCTTAACCTGAACCATTCTTCCACTCCACCTGCCTACACAGACAGGCAGAGAACCACCTGGCACCGAGAGCTAACCTCTCTAATAAGTGAAATGCATGCCCATAGGTTGAGTCAGGACAAATCAGGAGATCCTAAAACTTTCAAGCCCAAGTACATCCCCATAGGCCAGATGGTCTATGTCAAAAGGTTCAAGAGAAAGTGGAACATGGTAAGATGGTCAGGTCCATTCAAGGTAACAGACGCAACAGAATTTGCAGTCAAGGTTGAAGGTCAACATGTTTGGTACCACAAGGTGCACGTTAAGGTAATGCCAGAAGGAGATAGCACTAGGAGTGTAGATCAGATTCAGGAAGATCTAACTCAGCTCAACCAAGAAGAGGAACAGGCAGCAAAAAGAAATAAGCAGTGCCCCTTGCCAGTAGATATGGAATGGGAGCAAGACCAAGGTTTTGAGGACAAACGTTAGACTTAGCGTCCTTTGTCCTTCTCCAGAGTACCATATTACTCTGAGTAGCTCCACAAATGATAATAAGTCTGTTAAATGTTTGTATGTAATGTCATGTACTGATGTCTGTTGTTCTATGTCTCCACAGAAATCATCTATTGATAACTACATGAACACCACCTCTGACACCAGAAAGGATAACTGAAAGATCTGGGCGTTTAGATAAGTATCTACACTTACACATAATTTAGAAATTGACTACGCCCAGATTTAAAAGAAAGATCTGAAAACATATAGTAAGTCAGAGAGTGATATTAGGATATATAGGAACACTATGCCCAGCCGTAGGAAGTATGCCATGCTCTTGACTGTACTTACACTCCTCAAAATATGGATGTTTGTACACTTGCTAACTCCTGTCCAAAGTGCAAACCGCATATCCGGAAGTTACCAAGCATCAGATTATTATCATCATTACATGTTCTGTACTGAGGGAGTGGATTGTTCCACTCACGTGAAAGGGTACTGGTATACTTACTACGGCACTGGTTATCATGTATACGCATGCTTAGGAAATTGCAAGGACAATTGTCAAATTATTGCAGGATCCCGCCCCTTGTCCAATCGCCATAACGGAGACTGCAGAGCCCAAAGGGAACATTGGGGATCCTTTGATGGTGACTCAACTGGGCGAGCTAACGGAAGGTTAACTCTGGCTCGGGCTGGTCCTTATGTGATCATGAAATTAAGAAACCCACAACTTGGCGACACAGGTCAATTATGGTTAGGTTTAACTCTGACCGGACGAGACTCCTATGCTAAACTGTTTATTGACGTTTCTCCCAAACCTAACGCCACAGCTAAACTTCCTGAACGCATCATTTATGAAGAAGAAATCAATGATGAGGAGGAGCTCGATGAATGGCTTACTAGAGACCTCAACTCTGAACTGCCAGACATCACCAAACATCGTGTCCACGGATACTTGGAGAGGTGCGAAGGTAATACTGCATGTGTTAAGGCAGCGATTGCCGCCCACCATGCAATGCAGGACGCTGACTGTTGGGTCTGTGTCCATCACCGTCCTGATCTTAGGGTAACCCCCATTTCTCTCACTGACCATGATAGCTCCACTGAAAACTGCACCTCTCCCCGTGACATGCTCCAGCTACTAGCAATGTCCCATTTAATAGACAGGAACATAACCATCACCAACTCCTCCCTAGATGGTACCCTGAAGTGTATTGAACCAGCCCAATCAATGACCCAACGTACTCACGTTCTACCTGTCAAACCCATCAAGGCCCCCGTATGTTTGTGTTCCCACGACACCTCCCCAGGCACTGTAGCGTTAGGTATATCTCTGTGCGAACGCAATATCCATCTTAATAACGGTTATTGCACCTCTATGGCTCTAGATGGCACCCTGCTAAATGTCTCATGTCCATGGTTTAATGTATCCGTTTCTCACCTCAGCTATGCAGCTGTGTGGACTTGCGGCAGAGCCGCAAGACATTTTCTCCCACCCAAATGGAACGGCTGCTGCCACCCGGGTTATATTTTTACCAGTGTTATAATTTACCCTGTTGTTCCCCCAGAAGATGACAATGCCCACAATAGAGTTAAGAGAAGCCTAACACCCACCACTGCCTGGGCCACTCCAGACCAGACTCAGACTAACTTAGAATACATTAGGGCCAAGTACCCAGGTTACACATTCAAGGACCCATGGACTGACTCAGACTCCCAAATGGCCTATGGCCTAGGTGCCACCACCTTTATCACCTCTGGTGTGACTGAAGAGTTCACCCTGAAAAAGATTAACACTCTAGCTGCCGAACTGCTAATGTTACATGACTCCCTCTCTGACCTCCAGCTGGCAGGTCAGCTCCTAACCAACGAACAGTCCCAAATCAGGACAGTAGTCCTCAGAAATCGTGCTGCCCTGGACTGGATGACGGCTAAGGAAGGTGGTGTGTGCAAAATGCTAGGTGGAAAATGTTGTTTCTTAATCCCTAATAATCATGCTAACATTTCCTCCCTCATCTCTCATTCTCGTGATGCCATAGCTACCATCCCACAGCCCCAGATTCCAAACACTTGGTTTGACTTTAGCTTACTAGGGGGCTTTAGCAACTGGTTTGTCACCACCATTCTCCCAGTCCTGTTGATCGTAGGGCTCATCATTTTCGTAGCCATACCAATGTTGAAATACATGATTAACAAAGCTGTCCGCACTGTTTACCCTTCTACTGACTTCCAGCTAGCCCAACTGACCGAAGGAGAGGTCCACCAACCTCTCCTGGATCTTGTTACGGACCAGGTCCGTCCACCTCCTGTTTACGAGGAGGCATTTGAGTGAGCTTTTGTTTTTTTTTTACATACTGATGGTTTAATCCACCCACGCATAGACCAGCCTCCAGTCTACTTACACATTGAACCCGTTGTTTTCTATAAGAAATTGTTTTTCCCTGCTTGTGTGAATCCCTAGCATCCCCAAAGGACTAGGTGATATAGTTTTAGGTATTTTCTGCACTGATTTCTGTTTTACCCCGAAGGGGGTCTTGTGTCAATTCATGTTTTCTGATGTCATCTTATGGATGTTGTCTTACAACCAAAAAAGTAAAGTTGGACAGTCACACAGGAATGACAGGGGTATGTTGATCACAATTGTAACAGAAAAAGTTAGGGAATCTGATCAACAATACCCCACTATAGACTGACATGTCAGTGGCTTAGGCAAGGGGATTGGGCACCCCAAACCTAGGCCACAACAGGCGGCGGCGGAATCGCAAGGTTCCGAGGGCACGTTAAAGACAGACATATAGTGCTGGGGAGATTGACTGAAGGCCCCCGTGTCTAGTGAAGGGTGAGTTCTCACCCTGCCGTGGTACCGTCTAGTCGGCGTAGTTGTCGCACATGGTGGATGTGGGGGCAACACGTGGTACGTGGATGACAGTCCACACCTAGCAGAGGGTACGTTTTTGGGGACGACCTCTGTGAACAGGCAAGGCTGGTGAAAACGGTCAAAGTTTCAATTCCCATAGCCAAGTGGGGTTGGGATCAGACCGTCGGCTTCCTCCCTGGGTGACCAATCATCACTACGGGGTCAGGGGTCGCTATCGACTGGGTCACCGGCCGGTCCCATCACAGATGACAGTAAGACCCGAGCGGCCGTCGTGTGGGGCTTAATGTACAGTCAAGCCACAGTAAGCCAAAAGCGAATGCGTCAGTAGGCGAGCTGTGTCTCCTGTGATCGGTGGGCTTTGAAAAGAAGACACCGGGAAGCAGGAGAACTTGAACTCTCTGTCCAGGGTTGCCTGGGCGCAGACCTCAGGTGGAAAGGGGTCTAGCCCAGGACTGCACCCTGAGAGGGGAGGTCTAAAGGACTCAAGTGAAAAACTGTGGTCTGTCCAACCAAGTGAAAACTCTGGATTCAGGGACCAAGTTGACCTTATGGTCAAAAGATAGAAACTGACAAGTATGAAATAGATGTCATCAGAAACATAGAATCCTGTGCCATTGTTTATGTGTTAGTTGCATCCCAAAGGGGGTGCCATTTATTGTTTCTAAGTTATTAAAAAAAACAAATGTTGATTCTGTTGACCCCCGCTCACCATATTTTTCAGAAACGTTACCCAGTTTAGGTGGACTTCTTAAAAGAAGTCCAAAGGGGGAGTTTAAACTTTTCTGAAAAATGTGCCAAGTATCACATCACTAGTTAGTGATCTGCCCTGGAGGCAGATCAAAGGGGGATTTGATGATATGATGTGATGACATTGTAAATACTTTTTGTACCAAAACGTTTGCTAAATATCTGATCTAAGCTGATTTAAGTAAATCTATATTTTTATATTATATCTAAGTACCAAAAGCCAATGTTTTACAGTATTGTCCCACAGTCAGGTTACTAGAGTTCATTTCAAGGTTCATCCACTCACGCACAGTCCTGTCTCACACGCACGCCAGCATGCACCTAGAGCGTGATCAGCTCATGCTCACCTCATGTCACCAATGATATAGTAGTGCATGCTCTGTGACTCAGCCGCCTTGAAAAAGCTACATTTCTCTGTTATCTTCTGTGAATGATGTTTTGCACCTGTTTTGCACAAGTCAGCCTGTACGTGCAGATACCCGCACCCACGCACTTGCGGGGTCTCAGCCGCCTTGGAAAAGCTACATTTCTCTGTTATCTGTAAAGAGAAACCCAACGATTCCTGGCACAGCCCAGGGGCGGGGGAAGGAGGAGTGAAGATCACGTGGTGATGGGGCGGAGGCAGACAGCCTTGCCCCTTTGAGTGTGTGGCCCAATCATGCCTGCTCAACTGAAGAAACAGCCAATAGAGTCCAGCCCGGGACTCCTCCCACGAACCAATCAGAAAGTCTCACCTCCCCTGCTGAAGACCTGCGAAATACTATAAAGACTCTTGTTACTTTCATTTTGCGTCCGTCTCTACGAGAACACTACAGCTTGCTGTTGTGTACTTTACTGAACGAACTTCTTGGTACCGGTACTTGGATTATTTTCTCTTTTGTCTCCTTACATAGATTTTACTTAGAACTTAGAATAGCCCATTTGTGCAAACGGTATTGATATAATAAAGTTAACTGCTATTATTTTAAATAGAAGTCTCCTGTTTTTAGTATTGATTTCACTGGCACATTCATACTCATTTCTGTTCTACGCATAACCTCACCTTCTGAAGTTTTAGTGCAACTTAGGCGGAGTAGAGAGGCTCGGGCCTCGAGCCTTGTTCTTCTCGTTTGGAGAGAGGTTCTTCCAATGTCCATGTGGATGTCTGGGGATCCACGTTGTTTTATGTTAAGAATATTAAACAAGAAATGACACAGTCTTTTTCTTCATAGTTGTTGTCTCTTCTTCCTTATGAATGAGCAGATGGGAGGGTTCTTCCATATGAATGAGCGGATGGGAGGGTTCTTCCTTATGAATGAGCAGATGGGAGGGTTCTTCCTTATGAATGAGCAGATGGGACGGTTCTTCCTTATGAATGAGCGAATGGGAGGGTGGGACAGAGCGGCGTAGCATGAGCGGGGAGAGCTTCTCATAGGACCAGGCTGCGTAGGCCAGCTTGATCTCCTTGTCACTGGGGCAGGTGTTGGTGAACTCCTCGCGTGCGTAGGCGTTATCCAGGTACTTCCACACGGCCGACATCTCCTCAGGGATGTTAAAACCCCGGAACTTCTTGGCCACAACCTTGATTATGTGCAACTTGGGTAGAAGGTTGCAGTCAGCCAGGGTCATCTCGTCTCCATCCAGGAACTTGCGGCCGGACACCTCGACGTCGTCCGCACTGTCATGGTCAATCTCGTCTGGGAGTGGCGAGCGCAAGTACCCGTCGAGCTTCTGCAGTGCCTTCAGGAGCCCGCGTTCCAAAGCTTCGCAGTTGGCCGGTTTCGAGTTCTTGATGAAGGCCGAGAACTTGGCAAAGACGTCCACGCAGGCCGCGTTTGACTCGGGGTGCCTGGCGCTGAGCTTGGCAAACCTGGGCGGGCTCAGGACGTCCTCGAGGAACTCCTCGATCTGGACGACGTCGCTCTTGACCTCGCCGTCGAAGGTGATGAAGGGTGGGTGTATCCCGGGGGCCAGGTTGTGGAGGGCCGCGGGTTTCCTTTTGAGGTCCACCGTGGTGACCTTGAAGTTGACCCCCTTCAACCACAGGATCATGAACAGTCTCTGGCAGAACGGACAGTTTCCAATGCTCTCCCCATCGCTCCCTGCCTTCACAAAAAGCTCGATAACGGGTTCGCGACCCGCCTTTGTTCCATTCTGTGGCACCGAAAGAGACATTGTACTTTTTGCCTGGAAAACCAAGGGTTTTCTACGTAATTACTCCGTTGAGCTCGGGGTTGTGACGTTATCTGCCATACATTCTGAACTTTATATACTGTATGATGTGTGCTGATGTCACTCATCTCCAGATATGGGCATGTGACATCAGACTCATCAGAAACTGACGTCAGGCATGTCCATATTTGGGCACAATCCGCGGCCCTCCTGTCACAGACAGACACCTTGAACTTTAATTTAAATTGTTGAATACCCTTCAATAAATTACACACAAAAAAACAGTGCGCGTGCGTAACTGTTTCGAGAACCTTCCGAGGACCACAAAGAGTGCGGTGCCTACATTTGTACCCATACAGTATTATGGAGATCTCTGAATCTGTCTGTCTACCTGTGCCCTTTTAAGCCCATATACCATATAGAGATCTCTATCTGTCAGTCCTGCCCAGAGAGTTCCCTGATGGTCATCAGTATATGCCCATATGTTGGTATGACCATATATGGGCATATCGGTCGGATCGGACGTTCTGGACAACTGGATATCTATATAAGCTCATATACGGACATTTCGGTCAGATCGCCGGTTCTGGAATCTGGACAACTGCATATCCTCATATACCGCCGATTCGACCGATATGTCCATATATGGTGATCTCTGTATCTGTCAGCCCTTGTCCCTTTAATGCCCATTCTGTATATGCATATGCTCATATATGGGCAAAATCTCTGTTCTAATGTACGTCGGCACATCCGTCCCGTCTGTAGTTTGCGTATCCCGAGAACCATCAGACCGACTGTCCTAATAGGCCTACTCACCGCATGCGTCGCCAATGACCTAAGAGACATTATGCCAGGCATCGAGCCAGTCGGATCGGTGGTTGTCCAGAATCGCAAGATTTGACTGATACGCAGGTATATAGGCTAGCGGGCATATGGAGATCCACTTATCCAGGACTGCCAATCTGACCGCTATACCGTATATGGTCATGCACATATTTGATCATAAACTGGTTCTCCCTTCCTAAGGTGCCCACTCGTCCAGATGCCCAGTCATAACACAAATATGGTGCCCAGATGTCGCTAGTTACCCTCTGACCCACTAGTATTTGGAATTTCTCCCCATTATGTTCCGTTGTGTGTGTTTAGAGTTATGTTTCCTATATTTTTGGATGAGTGGGGGTTGGGGAACCTTTTTTTTAGTTGAGTGGGGAACATAGAACCTTTTTTGTGGGGGTAAGTGGAGAACATAAAACCTGGGGAACATAGAACCTGGGGAACATAGAACCTGGGGAACATAGACCTACGGCCGGCCCCCAGAACCACCAACTGATATGCCCATATATGGCATTCCCATATATGGCCACATACGGCTGACGTCAGGGTACTCCATATATGGGCATAACAGTGACATGGTCAGAGATCTCCATAAGGGCATGATACAGTATATGGGTGAACCTCTTTCCTATAGGTGACGTGGCGACACATACATCATCATGACGTCATGATGAGTCAGAGCTTCAGCTGTATATAAATCAGCGCGGAGGCCTCTGGCGTGTACATAACACTCAACCTGTTCAACGTGTAAGAACTCTCTACTAACTGCTCAAGATGGATACCGTCTATCTCATAATCAGCCACAAGAAGACCAACATCTTCACCGAAGCCAAGGAGACCTCCAGCGTGTACGAGCTGAAGCGCACCATGGAGGCTATCCTGAAGAGGGTGCCGGAGGACCAAAGGCTCTTCTACAAAGGCAACCAGTTGCTAAAGGACAGCGAGACCCTCGAAAGCTATGGCATCACCAAGAACAACGCCGGACCCGAGGACCCCACCAGGCTGGGCTTGGTCTTGCGTCTCGACGGCGAGAGCTTCGAGCAGATGAGGCTGGAGCCCTTCTCCAGCCCGACCCAGTGAAACCCTGAAACCTGGCCTGGGCCACAGGGTAGTGGTCCAGGCACCTAGGCTGGTAATCCAGCCTTGCAGCGCCGCAGGTTAGAGTCCCGATCCTGATGACCTTTGCTGCGTGTCAGCCCCCCATCTCTCGCCCGTTTCCTGTCAGCCTATACTTTACATCTATCAATAGAAAGGCAGAAAAATCTCCCCCCAACAAAAATATATCTATCTTAAAACCCTGAAGCCTTTGGAGGGTCCTGGACCGGTCTCCAGCCTCCAGGGACCCCCAGGGTCCAAATGGACCCTCACAAGGGGTCTGTAACTCTTGAGAATACACAAATGGAACCAAATGGACCTGTAAAAGGGGTCCTTGAAATAAAAACCAAAGAAAATAACCACTGTTTGCTTTAGGCACACAAAAGGACCACCACCAATGAAGTGAATGAACAGGAGAGTAGTGAAAGGAGAGAGCACCACTAGTATAAATGGAGTTGGAACAACTGAAGTTCGGGAGGTGTGGCCAACCAGAGGACAATCAACCACCTCTAACCAGCCACTGGTAACTCCACCCATGCCACCCAGTGCCAACCATTCACTCACAGTAACCTCCCTTTTCTACCTCTATCCTCTTCTACAGGTTCCAGGTGGGGTCTCTCTATCAACTTCAGCACTGATGTGGGCTTTTCCCCTGAGCCAAAGTATCTGGGTCTGTGACCCCCCCGGAACCTCCCTCCTCACGCCTGCCATCCTGAACATCTAAGCTGCACACTAGACGCTTGCATGTGGTGGTGACCTTCGATGATCATGCTAGCACCTCAAATGTCATTCTCGTGCCCAACTAACTGCCCATGGCCATCTAAGCTGCACACTACACGCTTGTGTGTGGTGCTGACCTTAGATGACCACGCACTCAGAGTGTAATTTCATGCCCTTGGTCATCTAAGCTGCACACACCATGCTTGCATGGTGCGTGACCTTAGATGACCACGCTAGCACCCCAAATGTCATCGCATGCCCCGATGACCAAGCCGGCACCTATGTCATCCATGCCCCGATGAACATGCTGTCTCCCCCATGCCGATCGGGCATCATAGCCATCTAAGCCGCACACATCACGCTTCCGTGTTGTGATGACCTTAGATGACTATTTCGCACTCAGCATCTTGGCTGTTTATGCCGTACATCCCATGCCACGCATGCGATGCGCCATAAACGACCATACTTTAGGTTTTATAACCAGTAAGACTCCCTAATCGGGAGATAAGCGACTGTCAGGTCACAGTATACACAAAGAGGCCTGTAAGTGGCATTGGTTCCACCCACAAGTTTGTACGACAAACGGTTGATGAGTAAAGCCAAATAAAGTTTTGGCCAATGAGGGGAGGGGGCGGGGCAAAGTTAAACCAATGAAGGTGAAGGACTGTTGGAGCAGCAGGAGTCGGTGGTCCCCGGGAATTCCCTGTGAGCAGCCCAGTTGGGGTGTTGATTTGGTTATTTTTGCACTATTTGGCGGCGGTGGCAGGGGGTCCCTGGGGGTCCGTGGAGGTCCGGGGGTCCTGAAGGTTGTGGTTTGGCAGGCAAGGAGTGTGTGTGGAAAGTTTCACATGGATAGGGGCAACGATGGCAGAGATATGAGTAGGGCAAAAGTGTGACGTGACAGACAGACAGACTGACGGACAGACAGCCGGTGGAGGTTTTGATAGTAACTGCGACCTGACGGTCGCAATAAACAACCTTAAACCTATTTTTTTGTCTCATGCTTGGTTTCTCCTAGTGAAATATAAATAAATCCACAAATCCCCATATATGGTCTGATCTGTCTGTTTCCCTTGTGTGCCCATGTCTGTGTCCCTTTAATGCCCATTTATGGAGTACTGTCTCTGCTCACGGGGAATTCCCGGGGACCACCGACTCCTGCTGCTCCAACAGTCCTTCACCTTCATTGGTTTAACTTTGCCCCGCCCCCTCCCCTCATTGGCCAAAACTTTATTTGGCTTTACTCATCAACCGTTTGTCCTACAAACCTGTGAGTGGTGTCAATTGACTTGATTAAGAGTCCTTAACCATAATTGGTTTAACTTTTCCCCGCCCCCTCTGATTGGCCGAATCTTTATTTGGCTTTACTCATCAACCGTTTGTCCTACTAACTTGTGGCTGCTGTCAATTGACTTGATTAAGAGTCCTTCACCTTAATTGGTTTAACTTAGCCCCGCCCCCTCCTCTGATTGGCCCAAACCTTATTTGGCTTTACTCATTAACTGTTTGTCGTACACACTTGTGGCTGATGTCAATTATCTTCATTAAGAGTCCTTTGGTTTAACTTTGCCCCACCCCCTCCTCTGATTGGCCGGAACTTTATTTGGCTTTACTCATCAACCGTTTGTCGTACAAACTTGTGGGTGGAACCAATGCCACTTACAGGCCTCTTTGTGTATACTGTGACCTGACGGTCGCTTATCTCCCGATTAGGGAGTCTTACTGGTTGTCCCTGGTATGCCCATAAATGGAGATCCCATTCCCTGTATCTATAATCCTACATAATCCTATAGATGGATGTGCATGTTGTAAAAGTAAAAAGGTAAAAAGCAGACACAGGACACATTTTGAGGAGATGCTCAGAGATGTTGGTTTTTAATAACTTAGAAAACACCTATGTTACAGCAATAACTACGTACAATACAACATGGAAAACAGAATGTTGAGAGCGTGCTCGCCTAAATGGTGCCCGTTGTTATTCCTTATCATGAGACTTATTGGACGTTTCAAACCAACAGAATCTGCCATGGAGGCGCTTAATTATCCAGTCTAAACTTTGTTGCCAGTCAGGCAGTCACAACCTGACATGTCATGATGCCATGAAAGCTTCCCATATGGTTCTCCAAGCAAGTATAAGCAAACACCATCTGAAACATGTCTGCACACCCCAGACCAGGGGTCTTCAACGTTTTCAGGCCAAGGACCCCTTAGCCTTAGTCGAGAGAGAGATGAAGCAGGGACCTCCACAACCATATAGTTTCATCGTTTGACAGCACAAGCATCAGTGTATTTTGGATTCATGTCAATTTGTATTATCAGATATTTAACCACTTGAACCGTCAATACTTAATAAACTTGACCTTTCACTCTGTACTTGAACTTGTACTTTTCCCCCTCTACACCAAACCTGTAGAGCCGATCTACAAGCTCAACCTCGCAGCACGATCGGCTATTTTTGGCTAAAGTTCTCAGAATATGGACGCTAGGGTTCAAGTGATTAAATGAGAAATAAAGCTTCTATCACAAAGATTTGGAGGACCCCTGTAGTAACTCTGAGGACCCCCTAGGGGTCCCTGGCCCCCTGTGGAAGACCCCTGCCCCAGACCATTAACCACTCTCAACGGGTTGAAAACAGTCGATCAATCGGCCATAGGCTACTGTATGTTTGAAGATTTTGAAAGTATAAGATAGGGCCCTCTCCTTTTCCTCCCCTCTACACCAAATATATTCGCTGAAAATAGAGAGACGAGCTTGTAGATCTGCTCTTTTATGATGGATTTTCGCCTATTATGACATGTGCAGAAGAGGGACACTGGGGTTCAAGTGGTTAATCTATCTCGGAGAGAACAGGGCCACTATCTACCGAGCAAGGTCAAAATGGTCTCGCTTTCTATTTTTTTCATTTTTATTCTTAAAATTCACAAAAAGTTGCTTGCATATTTGTTCACGAAAAAGAAAAGAAAAAAAGAAAACGTAAACAAGACAAAAAGAAAAGTGTATCTGGCAAAATCTTTAAGTTGGTGCCATGGTTGGCAGCCTCCAATTTGTGATGAGACATCAAAAAGGTAGGCCTACACCTCTTCCAACAAAGGGTGACTTTGATACAATTCATCTTCTTTAACACAGAATCAGGATATAGTGTTAAGCCCCTTTTCCACTATGAGGCGGAACCAGAACTTTCCAGAACCTGAACCAAAATTATTTGGTTCTGGGTTTGTTTCCATAGTGGTTTCAGAGTTCAGACAAGGTTCTGGGAACCTTTTTTAGATCCTGCTCGTAGTACTAAACTTGAGTTCTGGGAACCTATGGGCGGGGCCAGCAGCGCTGCGTCTCTTTTTTGGGACCTTCCCGGTTAGGTCTGGTTATATGGAAACGTAAGCAGAACTTGGTCCCGAAACTTCACGGGTTCTTGAAAGTTCTTGGTTCTGGAGAGTTCTGGTTCGGCCCTCTAGTGGAAAAGGGGCTTAAGATAGTAAGTAGTCTTCTGCAAAAAGTGGGTTTCCTACTAGGGGCGAAACACTTTTGATTGATTTTCTAGGTAATCGATTATAACAAATAACTCTTTTTTAATTAAGTATAAGGCACAGCACAGCTTCTACAAAAGCTTGTAGATTGGCTATTTTCACTATTTCTGCACACCACCATTGCACAGCGAAGTATAATTGTTGCGACCGTAGGTCGCAGTTTACTGTCAGAACCGTCACATCTTAACCGTATCCGTCTGGACGGGTAACGCCTGACACTTCCCCTGACACATCACTGTGACATCACAGGTGACATCACATGTGATGTCAGCTACTCAGAGCAGGGATATCGCCTGACACTGTGGTTCCCTTGACACATCACTATTATCCATATATGGGTAACTGGTCCGATATACCGGTACATCACTGGCCAGACTGCCAAGACATGGCGCGACCTCGCCCTTTAGCGTTAGGTCGCTTGTCGCACTGAGGCGTCTTACTAGTTATTAGGGCCTAAGTGGTTAATCAGACTAATCGATTTAGCCCATTATAATACTTTTGTGTGAATTATCTTTAATAAAGATAATCGATAGTTGGCGTTTTTCAACTCGGGTCCATCATGTTAAAGGAGACATCCAGACCAAAACACATATAGGGTTAAATCTGCCTTTTATCATACCCCTTTATACCTGCTTTAGTCGATTTTTGTCATAGCTGCCCCTGTTGCTAGATTTCGGCTGCCCCTGTTGCTAGATTTCGCGGGCTCTCTCATAACTAACACAGTGGATTGTCCTTAGGCAAGTGCGGTCATTTCTTGAGCTTCAAAGTTAGTATTTTTTTATTGGATTGTGTTTACACAACGTCCTGAGATGAACCACACCGCTGTTTTGACCTCACAGGCACCCTTACTTGTCAAACAGACCCCTCCCTCCCTCCCTTTCTAGCCTCTCCTCTCCCTGCTCTGGTGCAGAGCAGAAGCCGTTTGACAAGTAAGGGTGCCTGTGAGGTCAAAACAGCGGTTTGGTTGATCTCAGGACGTTGTGTAAACACAATCCAATAAAAAAATATTAACTTTGAAGCTAAAGAAATGACCGCACTAGCCTAAGGACAATCCACTGTGTTAGTTATGAGAGAGCCTGCGAAATCTAGCAACAGGGGCAGCCGAAATCTAGCAACAGGGGCAGCTATGAAAAAAATCAACTAAAGCAGGTATGAAGGGGTATGATAAAAGGCAGATTTAACCCTATATGTGTTTTGGTCTGGATGACTCCTTTAAGCCAACAACTCCCATTGCTGCGGGTGGAGACTTAAGGACCACCACTGCCATATTCAGTACAACACAGCATGAAAATGATAAGAGAGACAGATTCAATAAACGTTCTGCACTACCTTGAGAATGGAGGCAACAAAAATCAGTCTCTCCTTTTCTTTCCCCACAACTTGGGTCATGTGTACGTCTTCAAATGTACATTTGACTCTTTACGTAAACATCCAAGTTCCATAGCACTTCTTTCTGTACCGGTACATTTTAGTCATGGAGTTACTCTTAAGCGTGTAGCTTGTTGTGTACAATTATAGTTTGTGTGAACAGTTATACTTTGACTTACATTTACTCCGGTAGAGTAACTCACATATTGCCTCAGAAGAACACGTATTCCTGAAGTACAGTTGTAGCAACTGTTGTTTGACTGTAGCCTACACCTCCATGTATGGTTTCTGTACACCTTCTGTTGTACAGTGACTCTAATGTACACGCTCTCGTTTCCTGGTTATCGTTTATGTACAGAACACCCTTCGTTTGTGCAGACCGTATTTAACTCGCTTGTTCGGTTATTATTCTGTTGTGATTGTTTTGTACAGTTATACAGTTGTTACTTATGTACACCTTCAGCAGCTGCAAATATACGTGTGTACCATTTGTTACAGTTACTCATTATATTTACCAGATGAGTTCCTCGCGTGTTCACCCTCAGATGTGCAGTAGGCCTACTCTAATGTCTTTTATACACCTTTAGCAGTTACCCTTCCATTTCATCCTCTCCAATGTTTTATTTTTGATGAGATGTCAAAACTGTATAAACAACAAAAGAAAGTTTTATGATATACAATCAAGACAGTTTCTCCTAATCGACATGATATGACCCTCAAGAGCTGTCCCTGTGCAATAAGGGCAGTACAACATTGGACATGCAGAGTAGCTATAGATTTTAACACTTAATTCCTACTCTTGAAATCGCATAAATAACACAAAATAAAATAAAAACTGGGAACTAGAATTTTGGGCCTCTCAAAGAGCCGTTTGCACCAAAAGAACCTTGGTTCCAGAATTAGTGCCGGTTCAACTTTCTTGGAACCTTGGTTCGTTCTTGCGAACCGGCTTGCGTTTCCACCAGATTGAACCATGATTGAACCAGAGGAACCAAGGATTTGGTGGTTCCCGTTCGGAACCAACTTTTACGGTTCGGAACCAACTCCGGTTCTCGGTGGAAAAGCGGAGAAAGAACCAGAACCGGCTCTTTGCCGGTGGAAAAGGCCCCAAAGTGTGTGTGTGGGGGGCATATCACCATGTTTTCAACTCCATCCTAGACTTTTCAGTCCACAGTTCTGGTTAGGAATGACTCATATTATCTTTCCAGGCATACCGGTATACTGCAAGTGACAGGTGCATGGGAGAGGAATGCCACAGCCTTCAAATAAAACTGTCACACATTGTCCCTTTCTTGAAATTAAGTTTGGAGGGAGGATCTAGAAATAACCAAATAGATTGTTCACATTTGTGTTCCTCAGGTCGTAACAAAGGAACATTAACAAGACGATGTTTCTTTTGAAAATGTTTTAATGGCAAGAAAGAGACAATGATCAAGTTCAGTGCTTGCTTGGGCATGGACCAGGGTTATTATAGTCAACTAAAACCAATGAAATTACAACAACTAGAATTGAACAATCATTGTAGTTAACTGAAATAAAAATAAAAACAAGGCTTGAAAAAATAAAAACTGAAACCGTATTGTGCGTTTACAAAACAACTAAAACTAACTAGAATCATGTAGAAAATGTCCTTACTCTTTGTGGAAAAAAAATCTGCAAAAAGTAACAAACAGATCTACAAGCTCACAACACAGCACGGTGCAACTATTGTGAGCTTGTAGATCTGTCATTTTTGCGTTTTTTTTTTCCCCGAGCTTGTTGAGTTTTGCCCCTGACTAATCCATATTACAATAAATAAAAATAGAAATAACTCTAAAACTAATAAAAACTCAACATAACAAACCTTTTTCAAAAAAAGTAAAAGCAAAACTAGCAAACCATTTTGAGAACTAATGAAAACTAAACTGAATTTGAAAACAAAAAAGGAAAAACAATATATGTATATAAAATTGTAAATAAAGAAGATTTCCAAACTATAATAACCTTGGTATGGACTCTCTGGTTTGATACAGGAGGAGGAGGAACACAGGGCTTAAAACAGTAGTTCTCAACCTTTTCAGGCTGCTACCCCACAAATAATCATATTTGAACTGGGGACCCACCCCCCACCCTGAAGAGTTGAGGCATTACATTTTGTATAACAGCCGATCTAACATGCTCACAACACCTCACATTGCGAGGCATTGTGAGCTTGTAGATCTCTATTTTCACAATTTCAGACTCCAATATTTGACAATTTGGCCAATGTTTAATTTGTCATTTTAGATGTATTAAAAGGTCCTTAAATTGTCACTTTAGAAATGTGCAGATACCCTTTATGTTGGATGGTTTGTTTACAGTTGAGTGAGAAAACAATGTTTCACATTAAGTCAATCATCAGGTGACCCCTCCAAAATATTTTGGGGATCCCCCTGGGGGTCCCGAGCCGCAGGTTGAGAACCACTGGCTTAAAAGACATGAACCCATCCACCCCCACCCTCTGCATGCATGCCTGCCTTTTCAATCACACTATGCAGCACAGGTAACGAGAAACAACACTTCTCTTCTCTATACCCCAGTGGTTCCCAAACCTTTTAGCTCGAGACCCAAAAGAGGAATTAGACGTTTGCTACAAGCCCACAACCCGTCGGTTTGTGAGCTTGTAGATCAGCTATTTTCACTAGAATTTCGTAGGCTTTTTGGTATTTATTCAAGAAATGATTTAGAAAACGTTCTAAATTCGTTTTTAATTCATGATTTTATTTATATTTTTGAGGATTCTTTTGAATAATTTGAAATAATAAAAAAAAGAAGAAAAAAAAAAGAATATAGATGTAATAGATATTTACAGGCGACCCATAAAAATTGGTCCGCGACCCACATATGGGTCCCGACCCACTGTTTGGGAACCAGTGCTTTACCCAATGCCAGGAACAAGCAGCGCCACCTACAGTCCTTCTTGCACATTGCAGCCAGACCTTATTATGACAGAAGGCAAAGAAAGATCTGACCCATCATGATCTCCTCTTTATAGGTTTGAAATGTATTTTTCTTTCTCCTTTACTTTATATTGTTCTTCCTATGCATCTTTTTTTACTCCTCTTTAAAGGACAACTTAGTTTTTTTTTACAACAAGGGTTCATGGTAATTAGAGAAAAGAAAAGCCATTTTAGATTTTGATTTCAGTGGTTGGGGGCATGCGTGCACGTGGCTAAATATCCCTTTGTAGACACAATAAATAAGCTGGTGATTTCTTTATTACTATTTATACTACTATCCCCCAAAAGTCACATCTGCCCATGAACGATTGTGATGCATCTTGGGAATGGGCTTATTGTGTATTGATTGATTGATTGAAGAATGTTTTAGAAGTTTACAATAGAAAAAAGTACAGTTTCATGACAGTACAAATCACTGGTACAAGGTCAACTAAAAGGAGATCCTAGAAAGCCGAGGCTTATTTCCACAGGAACCACAATTTAAGTATCTCATATAACATTGAAAGACAGACGGATAGAACATAGTACTTTATCTAGGATAATATCAATTCCAAAAGCCGAAAAAGACTTGTACGCATGCCCCCACCCACTGAACTCAAAATAGCTGAAATCGCTACGATAGAAAGCAGTAAATGAAAACATTTTAACACCCATCTTTTCTTTTCTCTAATTACAATCTAAAATATGAACCCTTGTTGGAAAACCAAAAACAAAGTTGTCCTTTAACATTGTAAATACGTGTATTTCAGCCATGTTGATTGATGCGAGACTATGAACAAATGAACAAACTGAAATTATACTGTACATAAGTTAAAATGCAAGACTACCAAACATAAGTGGTTCTCAACTCAGGTCCTGTGTGCACCCAGACTACTGCTGGCTTCAGTGTACACCAGGATATCTCAAAGTGGGTTCCGTAATGCCAGTTCAGGGGTGCCTCAAAACACTTTGATAATATTTGGTATTCATCAGTATTCACTTCAGTTTAACCATGGGGCCCATTTACACTACAAGCCAAATCCAGCCTCAATCAGATCTGTGCCACATCCAGATTGGAATCCGATTGGTTTAAATGGTCACATGTTCACATGGAACAAATCAGATTCCAATCTGGATGTGACACAGATCTGATTCAGGCTGGATTTGGCTGCCAGTGTAAATCCAGTCTTAGACCTCTAGTCTAGACTTATGTGAAATGGACCTGTGTTAAACTGTACTTGGTGCGTTCTTTTTCAGCCTATACACAAATCTCAATAGCCGATCTACAAGCTCACAACGTGAGATTGTCTATTTTTGGTGAATGTTCCCTCCAGAATAGGGATGCTGGGGTTCAAGAGGTTAAAACGTCAAATATAAAAGTTATTTTTTGATGGGTCCTATAATAATGGAAACAGATTATTGTCTCAAGTTTTCCTGGTGACATACTGTGTCGTAGGGGGAAAGATTTACATATTTGACGTAAGGTGCTGTCAGGGGCGTCACATACTTTAGCTATTGAAAAATAGCAGATATACCAGCTCTTTTGAAAAGTCTTGAAAATGTGTGCAAATCTTTGAATATATGTATTTTTTTAAGCGAACATTTGTAACTTAAATTTTGCTTCTGGGGGGTCCCTGGAACTAAATATTTTGAGATGGGGGTCCGTGGCCAAATACATACCATTTTGGGGGTCCTTCGCGTTCCCCACGCCTGTCCCATGACATGTGATCTGGGTCTCTGGGTACACTAAAAAAACAGCAACTAATAAGCTATACAGTCTGTAATAATTGTTATGTGTTGCCTTAAAGATGCATGGTCAAAACCGGTGGTGCCGTCTGCTTTCAAATAAACTTTATTGACATCCGAGTTCCTGGGAGCAGGAGTTGAGAACCACGTTTTCTTTTTGTTTGCTTGTTTTTTTTAATACACAAAACATAGCTCCATTCCTCCTTATTAACTCCCAACACAACCTGTCAACTGGGGGGGGGGGGGGGGGGGGGGGGGGGGGTCTTTAGCAGGAATGAGTAACAATAAAAACCTTTAGTTAAGAAAGAACACATAGGGCTGAATATGGACAGTATTCAGTTCTTTGTAACGTCCTGTAATCATTGCACTCCATGGGGCCTCATATTAAAAGTGTTCTTACTTCACAACTTGTATTATACGATTACTTTAAAGCATCAGATAAAAAAAAAAAAAAAAAAGCAAAAACAAAAAACAAAAAACAATTAAAATATATTGGTTTGGTTCTTGGATCACCAAAAAACAAATAAAATCGATAGATCAAAACATCCGTCTATAAGTTATTGTTAAAACTGCTCTGCTTGGGGTTTTTAAAAATCGGAACCTTTTATGAATGAGGCCCCCGGTATAGAGGCTCCATGCCGGTCGTTATTCTACAAGACAAAAGCAATGAAACGCATGACCAAAAAACCTATCGATACGCACGCACACACACACACACACACACACACACACACACACACACACACACACACACACACACACACACGCACGCACGTCGCTCGGAGCAGCATCTATCCTCCTCTCCTTCATATAGAAAATAGAACACTATATTTTACAAGAGGACTAAAAGAACAAGAACATCTATTATCTTACAAAGAACGGTATACAGGCAGAGTATATACAGCAAACATGTGCTCACCTGCATGGGGCTCTGTGAGTGCGGACCCGATCTCAAACCGAAACGCCATCTGCCTACTCGGCCATCAGTCGCTAGGTCAGGGTTCCCCAATAGGCGGCCCACGGGCCATTTGTGGCCTGCAGGGCGCTACTGTCTGGCCCCCACCAACCCCAGTAATAATGGTGGTATAAGAGCAGCAACAAAACTAGTATGTCGTTGTTGTCGGGTGGAAAACCTGTATCTCAAAATGTGTACGTTCTTTCGCAAAGTAAAGCCCTGCTTCGTCAAACAAGGCCGTCGCACAAAAGTAGTGAAAACAGCAGATCTACAAGCACACAACGCCTCGCGGTGCGAGGTGTTGTGTGCTTGTAGATCGGCTGTTTTCACTAGTTTAAGTCATTTTTAAAATGAATAATGCAAAACGAACGGGTTTGGACATACAAGATTTTCACCCGACAACGACGATATCTGAACTGTCACTGGAGTAGTGGGAACGCCACCGTCAGCCCCCTGCAATGTTTTGGCCCTCGGCTTGGTACCCTAGACATAATTTGGCCCTTGGGGAAAACTAATTGGGGAACCCTACGCTAGGTCATTTTATAATCAAGCATTTCAGCCCCCTGTTGTCGTTGTCGTCGTACAGAAACCTTGTATCTCCATATTTCAACTTTTTTCCTTTTCTTTTTCATAAATTAATGCCCCGCACAAGTAGCAAAAAATTGAAAGGTATTTCAATGAAAAAGTATCAACAAGAGCTTGAGACTGAATAATGACGACACTGGATCCAACTGCAAACGCAGGTTCTTTTCCCACCCCCATTTCCTAAATTCCTTTTGGACATACAGGGCTTCAGCCCAACAGCGACTCCCTGCTTTTATTGCAGAACAACTTGCGGTCGAGTCAGCAGGCAGGGAGGGTCAGTGTCTCGCTAAACGGACACTCGCAACGGGACGTTTTTTGTTGAGCGTATAACCTGTGACGCGTTTCGGCTTTCCAGAGGGTTCTGAGTGGACAACGTTGTTGGGGTTTGAGCTCGGACCGAATCACAGTCCCTGGAGGCAGGACATTAAGTGCCATAAGAATGATGAAGTGCTTTAGAATGAGGTACGACGTGACCAAATGGACCGACATGTCCAAAGAAACCAGAGGCTCTCTCGCTTTCAGGGGGAGGATGGGGGAGTTAGTTCCTTCTCTAGGACTCTGGCTCATTAGTATTCTAGTTGCCATTCAGAAACAGAAGTGTGACATGTTTTGTATCCTGACCCAATACTAATTTAGAGCTCAGGGACAATCAGCCGAAACCTCTGATTGGTTGTGTGTGTGTGTGTGTGTGTGTGTGTGTACTGTACTGTATATATATATATACCGTATACTAATGTCCGTGTACGTTAGTCTGTCCAAATGTGAAGCGCTGCCAATCTGGGGGTGGGGTGTTGTGGGTTAAAGGTGCTTTTGGCCCAGCTTGTTGGCAGTCACAATCTGCCAGGATGTACAGTATAGGAAGAGACCGGGCTGTACTGGGCCTCTGTGGATGTGTCATGGTCATGACTCTACCACAGCCACATGGGGGCGGGGCGAGGCGGGTAGGTAGGTTAAAGAGGAGAGGAAAGGAAGACGGAAAGATGGCGGAATGGGAAGAGGCAGAGAAAACGCCCGACAAAGGGAGTGCGAGAACGAGGGGAGAGAGAGAGAGACAGCGAGAGGTCCAAATTAAAAAGGTGAACTACTGGTGAAAGGCATGAGTATATAAAAAAAGAAAAAAGAAAGAAAGGGAAAAAAAAGCCAGCTTTATTCACACTGACACAGCCATCACGACTGTGGACTGTTGTTGTGGACCAAGTTTGTAGAGTCTGTCTGCTCCTCCTCCTCCTCCTCCTCCTTCTCCTCGTCCTCCGGAGGTAAAGGGCCGTTGTGCCTGCTCTGCCCGCCCGACCCCACACTGTCCCTGGGCTTGGCTGGACTCCCAGCCCCAGGCTTCCTCGTGCCGCCTCTGGAGGCCCGGTGTCCGTTTACTGGAGACCGGCTGCGGCCATCAGCCTTCTCCTTTTCCTGAGTGTCGTCATCTCCTTCTTCTTCACCATCCTTCTCCTCCTCGTTGTTGTCGCCGTCGTCGTCGTCGCCCCTGGCGACGCGAGAATTCTTCTCCCCGGATGAAGACTTTTTGGTCGTCGTTTTCCGTTCTTCCTCCTCCTCCACCTCCTCCTCCTCTTCCTCCTCTTTATCGTCATCGTCATCCTCATCATCGGAGTCTATGCGGTTGAGTCTTTTCCGGATGGGCCGGTCCTCTTCCGACGACGACGATTCCTCCGACTCCTTGGACTCGTCCTCGGACTCGTCCTCGGTGGAGGGCCGCCGCTTCTTCAGCATCTGGGCGAGCCGCTTGCGCCGCTGCTGCGTCAGGATCTCCCGCCTCCTCCCCCGGCCCATCTTCTAGATAGATAGATAGACAGATAGCTTTATTGTCATACAGGTACCGGTATGTCAACATATACATGAAATGCATAAATTTTGTTTCACTGGCTTACTTGGAACTACTCATAGTTAAAATAATCTTAAAATACTACAATACTAAATCCCTAAAAAACACCACTTAACTCATGCACTGCTTATGACTAGTTTGACGAGTTATATTTATGTGTCCACTCCGCTTATGACGAGTATGACGAGTTTGAAAAAAAAGAAAAAAAAAAAAAAACATTTTCTTTTTTGAATTTTCTTTTTTTGAAAAATTATTTTTGGACCCCATTAAATCTAGTAAACATGATTTCAATCGCGATTTTGCATGTTCCACCCCCATACAACCCCATCTTTCATACAGGGCAGCCATCTTTGCTTACATAACATGTAAAACATAATGGCTATTATCTCAAGAATGCCTGAACGGATTTCCAATCGGATTTTTTTGTTTGAAAGCTGTGAACAAACTACACAAACATGGTGCATGATCTGTGCATGGGCGTGCATGATCTGTGCACTATAAATTACATGTAAGTCTATGGAGACCTATGGCGGGATATCAGTAAAAAATGGCATTAAAAATGGCAGTAGATGAGTTAATAAATACAATTACAAGTCAGTTCATGAAGATAGTTCTTCAGCAATATATAGAGAAAGGTCTTTTAGGGACTAATACGTTTTTTTTTATTTTTTTTTTTACAAACGTCTCTTTAATTAACTGATTCAAGCAAGTTTCCAGTTGAAGCTTCTCTTCAGCTATCTGACAAAGGTTAGTCGCCAGCTCTTCTCATGACTCAGAGTCAGCAGGTTCAGATTCACCTCGAGTTTAGTCTTGCGTAGCCAGACAACTATTCCACAATCTCTGAATGCTATATAGAGCCTGGAACGACAACTCCCGAGCGGCAAGTATCTGAAGTAGTCACTGCTGCATGTAACTGTAGTCCCATTGGAAGCACACTAGCACAGACAGAGTCATTCGAGCGGCATATTCTTGTTATGTGTGTATACAGTTTAACACGATGATTGCCAAGGGCCACAAGAGGCCGCTAAAGTGCCAGACATTCCCTCGTAGGCCACCACTATAACATACCAACGCAGAAGTGGATTGTCATTTCACTGTGAACAGTGTTATGAATGACCCGGGTGAAGAGAGCTAACAGTTAGCTATCGGCTTTTAAGTAAAATAGCAAAAAAAATATTGGATTGAATTGAAAAAAAGAACCGAAATTGTTCGGTTTTAGCACTTAACGAGTTAAGAAAACATTTGAAAACATAATGGAAGTAACACCAACAACACCAGAGAAAGACGAAATAAAGCCCCCAAATATATTGAGAGAAGACATAACGCCTCCAGTAGGACTTGTTATCGCTACTGCACCAAGGGAGCGGTTGCGTCACATCCACTTTATCCCATACTCATCATAAGACTTCTTTGGGCACGCCAGACTACCTAAAGTTGGACTTGTTTCTCATTCAACCATACCTCCAAGTAAGGCATTCACGAATAGTGATTTTTAGTATTCGAATTATTCGACCTCAAAGTATTCGAATAGTCGAATATTCGACAGAACTGGCCAAACTGTCAAATATTAAGTAAGCAAGAGGCGAACATTGTAAAAATAGCCCATCTACATGCTCACAACGCCTCGCAACGCGAGGCGTTGTGAGCATGTAGATCTGCTATTTTCACAATATTTATCTGCGGAACCGAGTCACATAAAATGTAATACCTACAATTCCAAGTGCTTGTCAGGGTGGGGGTCCCCTGTTCAAATATATGTTTATTTTGGGGGCCATGGCCTAAAAAGGTTTGAGAACCCCTGGTATAGAGCATTAACAAATTCATCCACCAGGAGCATTGACAACTCATTCTTATGACTTCCTATCTATAAGCTTTATAAACTATATCTTTTTAAAAGAGAAAATAAAAATAAGCAAATATTCAACGTTGAATAGTGATATTCGAATATTTGGTGAATGCCCTACCTCCAAGTCGTCCTCTTCCTCCTCCTTCTTCTTCTTCTTCTTCATCAGCCTCCGGCGCCTCTCTCTCTTCTCGTCCTCCGCCTGCGCCAGCCTCCGTTTCATCCGCCGCCTCCTCCTCTCCCCCGCGTCCTCCTCCTCCTCCTCCTCCTCCGCCTCCTCGTCCTCCCGTCGCCTCCTCTTCACCCTCCTCCGGAGGTCCTGGGCTTCTCTCCTGCCCCGTCGCCTCTTCGCTCTCCTCCGGCGGCCGTCTTCGTCCTCCTCTTCCTCCTCAAAGTCCTCGTCGTCCTCTGAGTCTTTGGAAGAGGCGCCGGACGCTGTGTTGGACAAAAGACAAAACACGCGCCGTGTCAACCCAAGAAAACACATATTAGAAGATCCCACCCGCAATTCAAAATCATTAACAGTTTTACTGCCAGATTTATGATTTATTTATTGGGGCTGGTGCCAGCAAAAAGCAGCTTACATTTGCGATGTTATAGAAAAAGATCTATTGATTATTTCCAAAGATTTCTTTTTCATTGGACCTATTATATGTGTACTTTAGCCAAGCTGGCGGCAGAGGGCAGCCTTATGCAAAGAATGGATGTGAAATGGCCCTCCCCTCTTTCCGTTGTTCAGAGCATAGAAATGCATAATCTAGATCAGATCCACAGAGAACAGCCAGGAAGTGAATTGGACATCATTGATGTTTACGTGTGGTGGAGATTTGAAAGCAGCATTACGGGAGATGTTTTTACTGTACACACCCGTGCGACCCCTCATCAGCTTACAGTCATCAAACAAGGTAAAAGGGTTATCGCCCTTTCATGGAAAAAGTCAGGTAAACCTAGCATCGCTCAGTGGTTTAGGGAACTATCTTTGTGCCTTCCTTTAGAAAGAATCACATACACTCTCAAAAACAAACAAGAGCTATTTGACAAAATATGGGGGAATTTTATTCAGTATGTCAAGGGCAACGACCTTTCTTATTTGATGGAGGAAACGGGAGTAGGGTAGCTGCTTTCCCTCTACAGTCACTGGTACGGCCTTGTGGCATAGGACTTTGGATGTTAATGGTATATGTGCTCTTTGTTTCATAATTATTTAATATTCTTGTGTCGTGTTATGTCAGGTATTTGGTTTTTAGTTTTTTTTTAATGTTGTATTCTTTTTTGTTTTGTCTGAATGTAGCTTTTTATTGTACTGTATTTGTTGTCTTATATGTCTTATATATCTTAACTGTTCTGCTGCTGTAGACGATCCTCACCGTCATTCAAATCGGTGACTACATGACGCCGTTGACAGCGCTCACCGTCAATCTTACTGTATTTACAGTAAATGTATTAATACTTACTTAATGTCGCTCCGGTCGCGGCCGCATCGGTAATGTCCGCGATTTGTTTAAAACGCACGTTGGGCGTGCACGCGAAGTGAAGCTCCTCCATGTTAAGTCAATGGAGAGGCCCATAAAGAAACTTCATTTAATCCAAAAGGGACATTTTGAGCCATTTTGAGCCAGATCTAATGTAAACAATACACAAAGCAGGGCGCAGCCATGATTCTCTTCTGGGCTCACACTGTCATGTGACTAGATGACGTAATCGTTGCCGTCAAGTGATAATCCAAAAAAACAAAAACAACCCCCTTCCAGCCCTTCAAAATAATAGCGGCGGCCGACGGAGGAAACGACACGGCACCAAGGCAACAAGCAACCTTCAGATTAAGAGGCACTAGTTGTGTTAAAAAAGTATGAAAAAAACACAAAATAAACATATTGTTTAAAAAAAAAAAAGAACGAGCGTTCGTATTGGCTTTGAGGCGCGTTCAGAATTGGGACGAGCGTTAACGTTCGAAGCGGTAAAAGAGTTAAAGAAATTAAATAATGAAATAAGCCCAGCCATTTTAGTCATATGACAGAGGTTGACACTAATGCTTTCAGATTACCCGACGGGGCAAGTGTGTTTGAGTGGGGAAGCAAGTAGAACATAACCTGTACTTTCCCAACGGACAAGTGCCTCTGAGACCTTAGTGTCAACCCCTGCATATTGTTATGAAGCATCAACCGACTGTGAAAAAGTACACATTTATCCAAAGAGTAACGAAAATAAAAGTCTACGGTAAGAAAATAAATGGCTGCCTACAAATGGACTAGGCTTAGAAAAGGACTACATCTCCAAATGCCACCGGGGCACATAAATCAGTGTCACGTTGTGTTGCATTAGAGAAAACAACAAAAGAAAAACAACTTTACTAGGGGAGAAAACACTAAGAAAGGGTTAAGACTAAGGAATAAAATCAAGGTACAACCTTTTTAAAATCGTTTAAAAAGGTTTGGAAACAATAACATTCTCACAATAGGGACGCCAGGTAAAGAGGTTAAATTAGATCCCTATACCAGGGTTTCCCAAAGTGGGTGACGTGGCGCCCTAGGGTGCCGTGATGCCAGTCCAAGGGTGCCTCAGAATAATCTGATCATATTTGGAATTCATCAATATCACTACATCAATATCCCTTCACTAAGCTCAGTAAAACACACCTGAGTTATTGTTTCCATCTATTCTACGGCCAACTCTCTTCACCAAAAATAGCTGATCTACAAGCTCACAACTTGAGCTTGTAGATAGATTTTTGGTGAACCAAAGGTGAACCCAGGATATGGATGCTGGGGTTCAAGAGGTATAAAATTATTTTCAGTCAGTTCTGGTGGAAACGGATATTTCTCTGTGACATAGCCTACCGCAGGGTTCCCCAATAGGAGGCCCGCGGGCCATTTGCGGCCCGTGGGGGGCTACTGTCTGGCCCACACCAACCCCAGTAATAATGGTGGTATAAGAGCAGCAACAACACTAGTACATCGTCGTTGTCGGCTGGAAATCTCGTATCTCCAAATGTGTACGTTTTTTTCGCAAACCATACAAGGCTGTCGCACAAAAGTAGTGAAAACAGTTTTCACTAGTTTAAATCATTTTAAAAATTATAAATTCAAAACAAACGGTTTTGGACATACAAGATTTTCACCCGACAACGTCGATATCTGAACTGTCGCTGGAGTAGCAGGAACGCCGCCGTCGCCCCCTGCAATATTGTGGCCTTCGGCTTTGTAACCTAGACATAATTCGGCCCTTGGGGAAAACTAATTGGGGAACCCTGGCCTACCGTATCTCAGGTGGAAAGATGTGCCTATTCATGTAGCGTAATATGATGTAAGAATCTAAAAATGATCAGTGTAATTCATGGGTGCCGTGGATGAAAGGTTTATTTACATGGGGTGCCGTGAGTCCAAAAAGTTTGAAAACCCCTGCCCTAGACTGACCGTTGCTGTAGTCGCTGGAGGGATGTCGTTTGCGCTTGGTGCCGAGGGCCTTGTCCTTGTCCTTGTCCTTGTCCTTGTCCCGGCTGGCGGAGGCCTGGGAGTTGTCGGACGAGTCGGTCTCGCGGTAGTTGACCTGCTGTCGCTGGCCCCGCCTCAGGCCCCGCCTCTTCTTGTCCACGTCGCTGTCAGTCATGTAGCTGGAGAACTCAGAGTCTGGAGAGGGGAGCACAGGGAGGAGAAAGCTAGGCAAATTAGTTTTTACCCATTTAGACCTGGAGAGCATCTATGTCAGTTTACATTTTAACCACTTTAAAAGTGGAACCCGATGTTTTAACTTTTGCTGCTGCCATATTAGTCTGATCAACTTGCCACACATTCACTGCGAGAAAGAACGTTTGGGAAGGTATATATCTAACCCAGAGACAAAAGCTAATTTCAGTTTTATTACAATTACAATAATATCTATTAGAGGTGTGCATTGGCACTGCCCTCACGATTCGATTCGATTCACCAGGTAACGATCCGATGTGATTATACGATGCATTGCGATGCATCAAATCTTTCTATATTATTGCACAACATAGTACATTTTTCATCGGTCAATACAAGCAGTCAGATATACTTACTTAATACAATATTTATGCCAAATATCTAAATAGCTATGAATTTATGGGTTCACACTTGTTATTTTCTATTTGTACCAACAGTCAAAACAGCACATTAGGTCAACAGTGCTGTAATTTTACATTCCACAGACAAGACTCTTACTTTCCCATAATTCAACAAAGCTCTTATTTTGATGTCCTCCGATGCATCGCTGAATCGATTATTGTTGACACCACTAATATCTATGTAATATCCATGTATGAGAACCCACATGCCTCAACAGACATACAGTCAGGGTTCACACACATTTTTTACCTATTAATTCTCCAAAACCTTCCAAAAATATTTAACCTTACTCCTATGCGCAGTGCCCAAAGACAGGTAGTGTATGCCAGTGGTTCTCAACCTTTTCAGGCCGTGACCCCCAAAATAATCATGTTTTAACTGGGGACCCCGGCACCCTGACAAGCACTAAGAGTTAAGGAATTTTGTATACCACGGTTCTATTGTGAAAATAGCAGATCTACATGCTCACAACGCCTGGCGTTGTGAGCATGTAGATCGGCTATTTTCACAATTTCTGCCTCTAATATTTGACAATTTGGCCCATGTTTAATTTGTCATTTCGGAGGTATTAACAAAATCAATAACCACAGACAATGCATAGCTATTTTTTCCAGGACCCTTGATAAATTCCAAAACTTTTCTAGTACTGGAAAAAACATTGTTCTAATTTAAAAATATTTCCAGGAATTTCATGACCGTGGGAACCCCGTACAGTTCATTAGGAAGCTTTGAACTATTTTCCGAACGAACAGCATTGGCCCGTCAGGTGCGGGCGGTATCTGCACGTATACACATCTTCGGTCACAACGTCTCTGCTCCGACTCACCATCCTCTTCCTCGGTCTCCTCCTCCTCTTCAGAAGAGCGTCTCCTTCGTCTCCTCAGCCGTTTGCGTGTCTTGTGCTGTTTGGTCCCGGCGGGTCGCCCCCGCTTGGGCGGCCGTCCCGGTGGCCGCCGGGCACGGACCCCGCTGGCCGAGCTGCCCGCATCGCTGGCCATGTCTTCGTCGTCGTCATCGTCTTCCACCCCTGATACGACAAAGTCATCCTCCTCGGAGCTGCGAGGAGAAGAGAAGAGTTGGAGGCAAACTGTTTAAGAGGGCGTGTTACGGCCAGGGGCCTTCATTATTATTATTACTATTATTATTACTGGCATTATCTGTATCTTTGTATTATGCGGCGATGTGTATCCCCTGTGCACTGCAGTTGGCGATTTGTGAATGAGAGGAGGAGGGGTTCCGACTCATTCACAAATTATCTAGAGATTGGTACGGACGTGTGGCTCGGCGGTGGATCCATGTGGGGACACATTGGATTTCTACAAAGGTTGTAGATCTGCTATTATTGAAAAGAAACCCGCACACTCTGCTCCAAATGAGTGGATTTTATTGACAACGTTTCGAGCACTAGCCAACAACCCAAAAAAGAAATATATATATTTTTCTTCAAAAACGGCCGTTGCTGACGTCAGCGACGGCAGCAAATCTGGACAGCCTGTTTTGAGAACCCGTGGGATGCTTTTAACCTCCGCCTTCCCAAAACCAGAGAAAGACACAATGGTCAGAAATGGGACTTTGTGAGGATAGAAGGTGCTAGTGGGACCCCAAAAAAAGGTTTTAAAATAGGAAAAGTGAAATTTCATGGTGTATCACCTTTAACCCTTTTAGAACAGGTACACATTATTGTGTATCATTATTTTATGCTTTAACCTTTGAAAAATAGCAGCTATACAAGCTCACAGCGCGGCACTGAGTGCCGTGCTGCGAGCTTGTAGATCTGCTATTTTTGAAAAATCGTGAAAATTAGAATTTTAACCTGATTCTATAAGTGTCTTTGAAGATTTTTTGAAAACCCTATGTTTCTATGTCAGCAATCTGGCTAGCCATCGTCAAAGAAAAGGTCCTTTTCACTTAACTGGAGCTCAGTTAGTCTGTTCTTGAGAGACTACTATGTCAGTGGTTCTCAAACCTTTTCATGTGAAGGACCCCCAAAATCTCAAAATATTTAGTTCCAGGCACCCCCCAGAAGCAAAATTTGAGTTACAAACGTTCGCTTTGAAAATACACATATTCAAAGATTTGCACACATTTTCACGACTTTTTTTCAAAAATAGCAGATCTACAAGCTCGCAGCGCGGCACTCGGTGCCGCGCTGTGAGCTTGTATATCTGCTATTTTTGACTGGTTAAAGCATTCAATAATTCTAGGCCTAAAATGAATGCACAAGCATCACAGTCATGGAAGTGTTTCAACCACAATTTCCGACCCAATTCACTGACGTCTTTCAACCAGTAAATGAACTCTCCTGTTGTGCCCGTATGGTCTCTGCCCTCTCAGCCTCCGTGCAGTCCACGTTACCTGTTGCTGAGCATGAACTCGTCTTCGCTCTCGGCGGCTGAGCTGTCACTCTCCAGGTCGTTGAGTCTCCGCCTCTTCCTGCTCATGGGGCGGCGAGCCTGGGTCCTGGCCTGTGGCCGCTCTTTCCCATCCTCTGATAGGATGTTGGCCATGTCTTTGCCTCGCCCCGTACCTACAAATGAGCAAAGTGGTCGTTAATCTATTGCCAAAGACTGTGCCACAAAGTCAACAGAGTCATCATTCCTTAAGCGACGCCGACGGAGCATTGTTTTTTGTTCCAGTCAGCTGCCATGTTAAGCCTTTATCAGAGTCCAGGGTGAAGAGCTATTCACCGCAGATTTTAGGTGTAAAGCTATCCACCTAAAGTGAGAAAACAAGTGGAGGTCATCATAGTCAGTCACGGTGAAGTCCTATCACTGTGACTGACTGGTCTAGATCGACCAATCAGTGAACGGGGTGATGGGCCGATCTGTCTGATAGTAAAGACAGAAAGATGTGTCGGGGTTCGCGAGTAATGACGCAATGTTGTAGTTTTATGACTTAAAAAGACTACACCGCGGTGGATAGCTTATCACCGCGGTGCCTACTATGATAGGGGCTTTAGGTGGTCAGATGAGATGAGTGGGCTGTGTGCATTTTCACATCAATCAATTGCGTTCCAGCTTGGGACACTAACGCAGCATACTTTAATTTCATGAGGGAAACTCTTTTTTAAAGAAAGAATTCCACGACTCATTTTATTATTTTTTCTTATTATCAACAGAATCATAGTGTTTTGCCAATTATTTAGGGGCCCACTTGTAATATCCTCATGGCTGACCTAGTCCAGGGGTCGGCAAGTAAGTTTGGCTTTGGGCCAATTTTCTTCTAAGACATTAGAGGATGGGCCAGAACACAATCAATCAATGGCTAATTTAGGACCAGGAACTTGAAACGAACAACCTACGTTGTTATAAAAGTTAATAAATAAAGATGTGTGTGGTATAACGATTGATAGAAATGAACGAGGAATCAAATGTCACAGGTGCACACAGACAATCAGACATGCTTGTGTAGTGCTTTGTGTGCAGCCCCCATCCTTGAATGTAGCACTTTGAGGATATTTAGTTCATCAACGAGTTTAAAAAGAACATTTTATCTGAAGACAGAGAGTCATCCTTTCATGGTTCAAGGTCTCTTAGAAGACCAGAGAGAAACAATGTAATTTAAGGCATGTGAAACACAGCTTTGGGTTGTTTTTAAAACGTTAGAGAAGTTTTTCATCCAAAGGTGGAAGGAAGTTGAAAGTGAAAACATAACTTTCAAAGAATGTGAAATATAATTATTTGTTCCACCTGCAGACTGTATTGTAAATGATTTACAAAATAATTTGCCAGGCCAGGTATCATCGCTGGCGGGCCGCCTGTTGCCTACCACCTAGTCCAGGGGTCTTCAACGTTTTCAGGCCAAGGACCCCTTAGTTGAGAGATGAAGCAACCTTATCATAGATTCCATATATTTCATCGTTTGACAGCACAATCATCAGTGTATTTTGGATTGATGTAAATTTGTGTTTTCAGATATTTAACCACTTGAACCGTCAATACTTAAAACACTTGACCTTTCACTCTGTACTTAGTCTGCTCTTTTTCCCCTCTACGCCAAAATAGCCGATCTACAAGCTCACAACGCCCGTTGTGAGCTTGTAGATCTGCTATTTTTGGCTAAAGTTCTCAGAATATGGACTCTATAGGGGTTCAAGTGGTTCATATAAAAAAGGAGAAAAGAAAGATTCTATCACTCAAAGATTTGGAGGACCCCTTGTAGTAGCTCTGAGGACCCTCTGGGGGTCCCGGACCCCCTGTTGAAAACCCCTGACCTAGTCCATAGTGTGGGCCTAAATGGGCAGTCTCTGACACAGGAAGGTTTTCATGAATCCACCAAATCAAGCGTTTCTTTTTCTCCTCCATCCTGGTGCTCTCACCTCCTCCATAACCCTCTGAGACGTCCTCCTCTATCGCCTCATCAATAGCGTCATCAAAGTCATCAAACCTGTGGCACAAAAACACACAGGTCCTGTCAGTCTAAGAATCTGATATTGAAAAATAAACAACACCAAAGATCGGCAGTTCCTTACATTACTTTTATGCCAGCCAAAGCAAACCTGCTTGTTTTTAACTGAAGTTATCCGGGTTGTAAGGCCACACATCTTGGACCATATACCTGTAATGTCCAATCAGACAGGAGTGGTCATGCTTCACCTAACATAACAATATATAATATAAATGGTAATTAATTTCCCAGTGGATTCCTTGTAGGGCATTCACCAAATATTCGAATATTCGAATATCAAAGTCACTATTCGACGTTGTTCACCTAAGTCGAATATTCGCTTATTATTTTTTTATTTTTTTATTGTTTTCTCTTTAAAAATATATATAGTTTATAAAGCTTGGCTAGATAGGAAGTCATAAGAATGAGTTGTCAATGCTCCTGGTGGATGAATTTGTTAATGCTCTATACCAGGGGTTCTCAAACCTTTTTAGGCCGTGACCCCCAAAATAAACATATATGAACTGGGGACCCCCACCCTGACAAGCACTTGGAATTGTAGGTATTACATTTAATGTGACTCGGTTCCGCAGATAAATATTGTGAAAATAGCAGATCTACATGCTCACATGTAGATCGGATATTTTCACAATGTTCGCCTCTTGCTTACTTAATATTTGACAGTTTGGCGAGTCCTGTCGAATATTCGACTTCGAATACTTTGAGGTTGAATAATTCGAATACTAAAAATCACTATTCGTGAATGCCCTAATTCCTTGTGACTCGCGTCAGTGCAACCAGAGTACCACACTTGCAATTTCCCAGAATTGCAAGTTTCACAACTGTTCTGTCACAGTGGTACTGAGTACGGTTGCTGTCAGCTGCATGCTTCATCTATACACCCGCCATACAACAGTGCAGCTCGCTGTAAATGGCCAGTCTAATCTACACACTCACAACACCTTGCATTGCGGCTCGCCAGAGGACAGGAGTTGGTGCACCAAACGGTAGACAGACACGGCTGTAATTATTCTGCTGTCTAATGTTGTATTTAAGAGGCAGCTGCACAGCCGTGAAAAGAGGCTCACAAAAGCTCAAAAATAATAAAAAAATAATAGACTGAACCGGTCTGTGTGGCCGCACTGAAGCACTGGAATCCAGTGTTGATTTCGTCGACTGAAACTATGACGAAAAATGGCAGTTGACAAGCTTTTTTCACTGACGAAAACGGAATGAAGTCTAAGTAAAAACTAAGCTAGACTAAAACTAAGATTAAATATAGTAACAATTTCGTCAACAAATAAAAACTAGACTTAAAATATTAGGGAGGGACTGGTGGAGAGGAGATCCAGTAGAACTAAAAGACACCATGGGTGAGCGCGGGTGTCACAGACAGAAAAAAGCAGATCTTGAGATAGTAGATCGGCTATTTTCGGCATGCAGCCAAGTAAAGAATCTACCTTTTTGATGCCATCACGGCAAAAATAATTTTATTCAAAAGTCTATGACTAAAACTAAATCAAACTTTGATGTCAAAATCAACACTACTGGAATCTGCGTTGTGATTGGGTTCTCCAGTAGGTACTAGACCTACATCATAGGAAACGTTGCCATAATGGCACTGAATTTCAGTGCCCAACGCCCTAGTCTCGCTTGGCCAGACTGTTGACTACCGTCATTTGCAAATGCTCCAGTCATGCTCCAGTCTGGGGCAACGGAAGTCTAATGATGAGTATGGGATAAAGTGGATGTGACGCACCGCTCCCTTGGTGCAGTAGCGATAACAAGTCCTACTGGAAGCGTTATGTCTCCTATCAATATTTTTTGGGGCGTTATTTTGTCTTTCTCTGGTGTTGTTGGTGTTACTTCCAGGGGTGAGATGCCGTGGGCTCGGGTTAGGGTTAGGGTTAGTTCCATGATGTTTTCGAATTTTTCTTAAGCTATACACGCATAACAAGAATATGCCGCTCGAATGACTCTGTCTGTGCAAGTGTGTTTCTGTGTTATGTTTCCAATGGGACTACAGTTCCGAGCAGCAGTGACTACTTCCGATACTGGCCGTTCAGGAGCTGTCGTTCCAGACATTCGGAGCTTGTGGAATAGTTGCCTGGCTACGCAAGACTACCAACCCCCTACCTGTAGCTGATGCACTTCCTGCTTCGGGTTGATCTCCTGCCTAGGTTTTTACTCTTCTTGGGATCTTTCTTCTTCGTCGTCTCCGATTTCTCCTCTTCCTCGTCTCCCTCCTGAAAAGGTAATTTTCAGCATTTCAAACATTAGCATTCTCATTAGTATAACAGACCTACATACACCACGAGAATATATCGAAACCGACATTCAGAACCAATAACCAATTTAATCTTGCTCATGTAGGTTAATCAAATAATCAAGAAGCAGGTATGGTATCTTTTATTATCAACTAAATCGATTATTACATTATCTGATTAACCACTTATCCCTATAGTGTACTGGCATACAAAAATAGCGGAAAAAGCCAATCTACAAGCTCACATCTGCTATGTTCACAATTTCTTTGAAATATATATATTTTTTCAATAGTCATTAATCGGGGCAAAGGTTAAATAATGGTGACATTGATGTCATATCGCAGAGCCCTGATACATAATCATCTACTTACAGGGATGATGTTCTCTACGCTGATTCCAACGTACACCAGCCGCTCCCTCCTGAAGAGACAGGGAGAAAGGAAGGACACAAACTATCAATGTACTGTTTTACAGTTGTACAGTATGTGTCCTTAGCTAATCTCAGTTCTCTTTAAATATGATTTATTAATGTGTTTGTACCTCCTCTCAGCTCTGTCTCGCTTCTTCAGAGCGCTGTCCAGATTCAGTAACTGCTCCTCCAGCTTCTCACACAACAGCTTCTACAGA
Source organism: Nannobrachium achirus (assembly GCF_963921795.1). NCBI lineage: Eukaryota > Metazoa > Chordata > Actinopteri > Myctophiformes > Myctophidae > Nannobrachium > Nannobrachium achirus. The sequence goes on from NC_137817.1 coordinate 49,935,652, forward strand.
AGAAAAAATGAAAAAGAAAACACAGCTATTGTACCATCTTTGTTCAAGTCCAAAGAATAAAATTAAACATGTTCGCTATCCGTAGGAAAACGTTTGTTCTCGTCTTACATTCCCAGAAAGAACTGACTGAATTTGAAACGATTTTCAAAACCAAATCATTTTGTTTCAACCAAAAAGGGAGTCGCAACATGTGGCAGGTTCTCCTCTCCTTCAAGCATTTTGAAACCATTGCTGGTGCATGATACTGATGACATCAGTTTTCTTTTTGGACTCATCAATACTTAATTATTGATCACAAGAGAAGATATGCATATCAATATGCATCCCTAATTTTAAGCAACCAACAGACCATTGCTATTCAGCAGCATCTCTCATTTATTTATTTATAAGGCCCTCCTATTGTATTTATCTTAATTTTTAGAGCCAAAAACTATGGGATATCAAACACGCTCAAAGACACAGATTAAGACTCATCACTCCCACGAATGAACAGTGAACAGGAAAAAGACTGCTTTCATCTTTTATGCCCCAGAGGAATGGAACAAACTGGATAAATTGGTCTCTATAGAGACATTTAGCCAGGTACTACATGAGGATGCATTACATAAAGGACTGCACCTGCTTTGTGAGTAGCCCCTTATGTATCTCCATTATGATGGTTTTAAGAACTATACAGGTAGGTTTGTTCAATATATTCCACTTTATTTAAAACGGTTGCTTTTTGTATAGGCTATGTTGTTGTGATCATCTTGTACTGCTCTCAACGGGTCTCCCCTGGATAAAACATGCTCTCTCTTACATGTTGACAGGGAGGGCAGAACCACTCCCCATCTGGAATGATCATGAGAGGAGGCCGGAGGCAGGCAGTGTGGTAGCCACTGTCACAGGAGTCACACAGCAGGATCTGTGGAGAAGAGACAGAGAGAGAGATACACAGACACAAGTGTTGGGAACATTTCACTTGGGAACAAAAATAGGATATTAGGATGACGATATCACCATAACTGCACTTATATTTTAGAACAGTGGTTCTCTTGAGCCCCGCTCTGGTGTACACAGAGGAGTCTCCCAAAATAGTGAAATATTGATATACTACAGGTACGGGAGGTTCAACGTAGTAGATACATCTGGTCGATGACACGGTCATCAAATTATTGGCTTAAAAAACATGAATTCAAGTAATGAATTGGCCTCCTGTGTTAACTGTGCATAGCTGAATAGGATGGGGTAGGTCTACGCACAATCAGTTATCATGGTACTTACAGATCATTTCTGAGGTGGTACTTGGTGTAAAAACGTTGAGACCAGATCAGTGGTTCTCAAACTTTTTGGGCTTTAGTACCCCCCTTTCCTGATTGCTGAATCCAAGTGCTCCTTTTAATCGACAACATTTTGATTACAAAATACTGACATTGTTTTCTATTCAGTTGGTCAAAATGATTACTTAATTTGGTTTAAACTAAAGCTTTATAGAGCAGCACGTTCACGTATGTTTTATCATTAAACATGAAAGCAAAATAAATATTTCCATTTACTCTCAAGTACCCCCTGTAGTAGTACCGGAGACTGCCCCATAGGTTGAACTCCCTTTGGGTCAAACAGCGTCGGCAGGTTAGATAATCACCCGCAAGTATCGGCAGGTTAGATAATCACCCGCATCACGGTTACTGAGGTTAGGTTTAGGGTTAGGGTTAGAGTTAGAGTTAGGCATAGTTTTACTGAGGTTAGGATTAGGGTTTGGGTTAGAGTTTGGTGGTCGATCTAAAGGGTGTTCACCTAATGACATGTTACCAGTAGTACCTCTGCATACCCCTAGGGCAGGGGTCCTCAAATACAAATCTTGAAGGTCCAGAAATATTTTTTTGAAACGGGTCCGGGTCCGAAAAAAAAGGCGAAGGCGAAATAAGGCGGATACATTTATACAGTATGTACTGTATGTATGTATGTTTATTATAATCATTAGAATGGTTTATTTTAATTATTATTATTATTATTTGGAACTTTGGAAATCTCAGTTGGAACTGTTACCCCTGCTACCCGATGCTGGATAAGCGGTTGAAGATGGATGGATGGATGAATGGATAATTATTTATGCATGTAGAGTAGGCTACATTATTTACATTTATTGTGTAGCAATAAAACACTGGCTTATAGTTTAATTATTGGAAACTAAAGAGCATGAATGCAATATTAGGCTTGTCGTTCAGAATGGAAAATAAAGTGAAACTTAGCGTGAGGGGGAGAGGATTACTTGACATTCAGTTGACACACGTACTGCACAAGCCAGACTGTGCTGGTTGCCTATGTCAAATGGCCAGTCAAATCAGGGTCAACGAGTCATAGTTATTAACCTAACACAGCCTAGGATAGCTGGCAATAATATGCGACGACACATCACATTGTTAAAGACGCATGATCACGCATCGCGAGTTTCGCGACCATTTCTCGTCTAATGCAAGCAGTTGGAGCCTTACATCGTGGATATTAATGTGTTGCTGTTGTCCTCTCCAATTGAACAGCCAAAGGTAGAAGATCTCTAAGTTATTAATCCAGTGGGAGCAATGGTTTCCAAGAGGTTTTAGCAACTTTTTCAGGCAGCGAGCGGCATGAGTGTGTGGAGATGGGAGGGGAGGGGGGAGCAGCATGGAGAGCGCTCCTTCGGAGGGAAGGAAAACCTTTGATCTACAAGCCCACAGCACGTTGCACCCGCTACGCTTTGTGGGCTTGCAAATTGGCGTAGGGGTGTGTCTTGTGAGCCTGTGTATGTGTTTGAGCGAATGAGCACATATACACACCCACGCACACACAAACACAAATCACACACAGTCAGTCCGATCGTCAGATACAACTGTGCGGAGATTTCTCAGAAATGTGCCGCGGTCCGGACGGAGGTGCGCCTGGGTCCGGACATGGACCGCGGTCCGCCTATTGAGGACCCCTGCCCTAGGGGTACACGTACCCCCATTTGAGAAACACTGTACCAGATGATTCTAAACAATATATAATTCAGTCAGAATGGACCTGTGCCTTACTAAAAGCTATATTTTGGTCATCAGCACACAGAGGAACCTCACCAGTTCAGGGTGGTTCGGGAGGCCACAGTGGGAGCAGGCGTCCTCGTTGGGGATCCCCTCTGATTGGCTGGAATCGGAGTCACTTCCTCCTCCGCTGTCCTCCCTCCCTTCCTTCCCTCCTCCCTCCTCGTCCCCGTCCTCCGGTTGTCCTCCCTCGTTCAGTTTGCGTCTCTTGGTCCGGATGTTCGACCACCGGGGGCGCCGGTGCCTCCGTTTACCCTGAACGGGCAACACATTTTATTAAACAACGTTTGATCACGGTAAACTTTATTGTTAAAAGGAGAATTCAGAATCCAAAACGGCTACAGTATCTTACCTTTAAAAGTATTTATTTGGTCCCCAAAGTGATGGTCCAAGTGTTGGATTTTCCAAAAGTTGAAATATATTCCATTTTGCGTCGATTTGTCTTACCCAAACAGGGCTTCAGAGTGGATAAATTGTTAATCTGCGATAATGTTAATCTCGTGTCTCACGTTACTTCTGGAGCTCATTCACTTGCAATGCAACCAAAGTAGTCAAAATTCACACCTTTACGGCAATAATGGCGGGGCTGGATGAAAACAAACAATGGATTTAGGCTCGAGGCATTATCTGCCGCAGACATGTAGCGAGATAAATACACAGATTAACGATTTATCCACTCGCTCCTGTATGAAGCCCTGGTTGGGTAGGACAAATCGATGCAAAATGGAATATATTGCATCCCTAACCCTCCCAAACCCTTGAAAAACCAACACCTGGACCATCATTTTGGGGACCAAGAGTATACTTTTAAAGGTAAGATAGCCGTTTTGGACCGAAATCCTCCTTTAGCATGATCACTGGGTTGAGAATGTGCTCACACTATAACAATCAGCCAATGTACCTTGGGTTTCCTAGTGGGTCCATCGGTGCCGTCTTTCTTTACCGCTACCTTTTGCCTCCCTTCTTCCTCTTCCTCCTCCTCCTCCTCTTCTTCCTCCTCGCCCTTCGTCCTAGGAGGCGATGTTGGTTTCCTGTCTGCTTTTCTGCTCTGGCTCTCAGCCACCTTGGAGCTGGGCCTGCAGATCGGCAAAGCAGAAGATCTTCAAGAGAGCGGATGGGAATGAAATGGAAGCGATTAGTGAATGGAAGTGAATGACACACAAAACTCTGGAAAATATAGTCAAGACACATTTGTTAAAGGCTGGTCCAATTGCCTACAAAACAACTGCAAAAACCTATTGAGCCTTGCCAGACAACAATTGGAGAAGCGACTTTTCAGGGCCAGCTTTGCAAGGCTATGAGGACAACTTAAATATCATGAAACAAAGTTTCCGAACCAATGCTAGGCACAAATGGTGTGCTATTCAAAAAACTAATGTGAAGCATGAAAGGGTATCTTTTATGAACATAGCTTAGTAGAGCATTGGTTAGAACGGTGCTATGGTTACGGGTTCTATTCATACTTTTACTTTGCACAAAAGCGAAGGTGCATGCCATATGAAATATGAGAAAATCTATCAAGGCATGCATTGCACACCCACACAAAAAATGCACAGAGTCTCTCCCATACCTGCTTATCCTTGTAGATCTCCTCAGGGACCTGCCCTCCTCTTGGGTCTCCTCCTCTTTGTCCTCCTCCTCCTTCTCCTTCTCCTCATCCTTCTCCTCTCTTCCTCTGTGCTTGCTCCTCCTCCTGTGCGGCGGAATCTTGATCTTCAGTCGGATTCCTTCCTTCTGGACTTCCGAGGAGGCCTTTTCCCGTGGACCCTGCCTGTCCTCCGCACCCTGCCCCGCGCCCTTCGCCCTAACCTGGGCTGCTTCTTCGTCCCCCTCCGCCTGGCACTCCTCCGTCTCCTGCTGCTGTGCTTTGGGAGCTTCGAGAGCCGTCTCTGAATCGCTCTCCGTCTTTCCCAAGGGGCTCTTTCGCTCTTCTGCGTCATCCTTTCTCTCTACCTCTGCCTCGGATTCCTCTCTACCCTTTTCTTTCTGGTCTTCGTCGTCCTTGCCACGGATTCCGGACCCGGGCTTTTGTAAGCGGGCCTCCGCGGGGCTTTCAACGTCCTCCTTTGTCTCTGTAGACTGCGACGCAGATGAAACGCAACTTGAGGGTTTCTCGTCAGGTTTTTCCACCACCTCAGCGACTTTGCTGGAGTCTGAGGACAGTGAGGAGGGCCTGGCTGTCTGGTTCTCCACCAGCACACTAGGGGGCATCGCTCCGGGCACTGCAGGGGCCTTGTCCCCTCCAACAGGGCCCTTCCTCACCAGCACCGACTGACGGCACAACTCCTTTTCCGGCACTTTCTCTCCTCCCTCCCGTCTCTTCACTCTGTTGCGCTCCCCCTCCTCGCTCGGCAGGTTCTTGTGCTCCACACTTGGACCGTTTCGCTCCTGGGGTTCCGAGGCGGGCGGGCGCTGCCGCTCCAGGGGGCTTCGGATGACCCCCACGTGACCTATGACTCCGACCTGACCTGAGACCCCTACCACGCCGTTCTGTCCTTCCTTGTGCTGCAGCAGGAGGGATGTGACGAGAGGAGCCTTCCCGTTGGTCAGCTCCTGACTGGACGTTTCCGCTGGTTGCTGCCGTTGCTGCTGTTGGGCGGCCGGGCTGAGAGGGGGCGCTAGTGAGTTTGGACGTTTCTCCTCTCTCCCCTGGCCTTCCTTGCTTTGCATCACCAGGGGATTACAAACAATGATACTGCTACTGTTGTTGTTGGCGAGATGGTTGCTCCCGTGGTGCCGGTTCCCTTGGAAGCCCTCGTCAAGCTTGAGGTCTCTCTTCTTCAGCGGTATCTTGGCCTGCTGGTTACTCCTGACGACGGCGTGGGCGACTTCCTCTTCCCTGTTCGTGCCCTGTTTCGCCGCCACCGAACTGGGCGCCTTGACAACGGACACAGCATTGCTGGGGGCGTCCGCGTCTGGTCTGGTTTCTGATTTGACAATTGCCGTGATCGTGCTCACGCGGTTGTCGATGACTGGCGGCGGCTCCTGGAGTTTACACTCCGTTTTGGGCTCGCTCTGCTCTTCTTTCACTTCAGCTGAGATGTTTTCCTTCTCTACAGGCTCCACCTCTTCCTGTTTTATCACTATAAGACACACACAAAAAAGGAAAATGTAAGGAGAGTTCAAGTCTGTGAGCTTCAGACAATAAGGAGGCCTGTTTGGAGTAAGAAGTACAGAAAGGTGTTAACTTGTTATCCGACTTTAATTCCCTTGTTCTTCAATTCAGTTCTAGTCCTATGTGGAGAAATGGTTCACATATTCAGTCCTAAGAAGCCAGAGAACTGTTGGTTCTCAATCTAGGCTCCAGAAGCAGTACATGATAGGTACAAATAGCAAACTAGCAGCAGTCTGGAGCCCCAGGACCAGAGTTGAACCACTGATTAACTGTGAGATACAGGGCTTTCAACAACATATATCATTTCATTACCTTTACTCAGGGGTTCCAGAGGTTCCTCTTCCTTTACATCGGCAGCCATCTTGCAGTCCGTGTGTTCCTCTGTGGCCTCGGAAGACTGTTGGTCAGAAGTGACCGTGGTCCTGTCTCTGCTAGCGGCCTCGTTCTCTGAGCTCTCATCATCTGCGTCAGGCTTCTTCAGAGCTCCTGTTTCCTCTAGAAAAACAACAACAGTTTGCATACTGTAAAGGTGTTCTTCAGAGACAATGATTCTAAACACCTCTGTGCTCGTTGTGAAGCATCCATCCATGATTCAAAGCACATTTCCCAACTGATCTATGCTTGCATCCGTCTGTGATTTAAGTTGAAACGGTCTCTTCATTGCACCTATCCATCCAATTATAAATACAAACTGTGATAAAAAACAAAACGTAAATAATAATAATAGTAAAAGAAAAAGGTGTCTATCTATACATTTATTTTTGTATTCATCAATGTATTTATTTGCTATTAACTTTAAACCACTTAAAGGAGTAGTTCACCCCCAAAATGACTTTTTTTCTATTGATTACTCATGCCATGGAGAGTAGAGTTCAATAATATTTTTTGGGTTTTGTCACATTCCTAAGACAAAAATTTGATTTGAGTAAATTTATCCCCATTGTTTCCGGATGGGGACCCGTTTCGAAACGGGTCCCCATCCGGAACGAATGGGGGTAAATTTATAGTTATCACATTTTTGTCTTAGGAATGCGACAAAAAACTAAAAATATTATTGAACTCTAGTCTCCATGACGTGACTAATCAATAGAAAAAAAAGTCATTTTGGGGGTGAACTACTCCTTTAACGCCCAGCTGCCTTTTCTCTCTTTTGTTGCAACTATGCAGCTAGTATTAGACGCCGTTGGTCAGTGTACACACACTTTTCAAGTTGCAGCTCATCGCGGATATGAAGAAAACAACAATCGTGCATCAACCTCCCTGTGTCTCACCTGTGTCTTTATCCGTCCGCCCCTCTCTCTCTGAGGGGCTGGCGCCAGTGGAGGCACTGGGGTCCTGGTTCGGGGTCACCTGGGCCTTCAGCAGCTCCAGAGCCTCCGCCAGGTCATTACGGGTCCTGAGGAGGAAGACATGGTCTGGGGTCAGTGCCGGATTCTCTACCGACCTTCCTCCAGCCTTTAGAAATGTGCAGATACCCTCTATACCAGGGGTGGGCAACTTTGATGATGGCGAGGGCCACTATATTTCCACCTTCACTCAAGAGGGCCACATTGCATATTGCTACGTCCTACTTCATCATTCTAGTATCTCATACAAAAGAAGCAAAAATAGCAGATCTACAAGCTCAAAACGCATCGCGCTGCGATGCGTTTTGAGCTTGTAGATCGGCTATTTTTGCTTCTTTTGAATTGGAATCCTGAATTATTTTTTGTTATTTTTTAATTGGAATCCTGAAATGTAATATTTTGATTTAATTTCAAACACATTTAGTTATATACTCATGTTAACTTTATGAACCTAAATACAAATACAATGGACATAAAGAAATTAGGGCTGGGATGCGATTAAATATTTTAATCTAATTAATTACAGGCTCTGTGATTAATTAATCGCAATTAATCGCATTTTAATCGCACATCGATATTTGACCTGAGAAGCATTGTTTTTCAAGTAAAACACATTTTGTTGTACGAGTGAATCAACGATTGAGTTTTTTAAATCTAAATTTCGCATCCACTGGGCCAAGCAAAGCGCTCTGATCGGCTACTTCTCCCTTTGCGTTTGTTGTCTCTTCTTCGTTGGTGCATCACTATGATCGGTATGCCCGAAACTGAAGGTTCTGTGGTGCTAAAACTAAGTGCGATTAAAATGCGTTAATTTTTTTAATCGCGTTAATTTTCTGTAATTAATTAATCGCAATTAATCAGTTAAAGTCCCAGCCTTAAAAGAAATACATTTTAATACTAATATGCTAGTCATTAAGCTACTAATGTAGACAGAATTAAAGCAGGTCATGTTTGGAATTGGAACAGCTGAAATCAATAATATATCAGTATTCAGATATTAACCTGCAGGCCGCATTAAGTGAAGGTGGGGGCCGCATGTGGCCCCCGGGCCGCCAGTTGCCCATGTATGCTCAGTCTATACGCTTAAACTTTATGGTGGTTTGTTTACTGGTGAGTGAGAAAACAATGTTTCACATTAAGTTCATCATCTGGGGACCCTCCAAAATAATTTGGGGACCCGACCCACAGGTTGAGAACCACTGCACTAAACCTGTGTGTCTCGACCATGGGCCACAGCAGCCAACCTTCCAGCTGCCTACACTTAGCCTGGGATCAATACCATTCATTCTTTCATTCGGGTTTCTGATCTGGCTGGGAGAGGAAATAACTTTACGTCATGTTGTAGTCATCAGGCGGAGTGCAGGCGGTCGGAACCACTGACCGGAACCACCGCTGCCGTGCACCTTCAAAATGTTTACAATTTGTATACCGGTAACCATTTGGTTTCTCTTGGTATGTTCATGTTTTATTATAACTTGTAGAGTGACTAGTGAGAATAAACTAAGTGATTCGCATTATTATGGAAATAACGTTACGTCATGTAGTTTGTTGTCATCAGACGGCTGGAAACAACCACCGGAACCACATTCTTAGTTTTAGAACCAGGCTTTCCTCCGAGGTGGAAAGTCCGGTGACGTGAGGTTAGCCTACACTAGAACTGTGTGTCTCGACCATGGGCCACAGCAGCATTACACCAGTCGTGGGGACGTCGAACAAGAGGAACACTGGGAATGGCATATAGGGGAATGGGATGTTCATTTTTTATACTATATAAACAAATTGAGAACTACAACCCTGTAACTGTAAATAAAGTACAGTTGCTTACTTAACATGAATAAAATACTAAATGAATGAATGAATAGGTTTGTCTATACTATAAACTAGAACAAAGGGATACATTAGTTGATAATAGTATCTGACAACGAGACACCTTTAGTGTTACTGTACTAGAATAGAATGGAACTTTATTATTTCTGCGTTGTCACTGCTATTGTATCCTACTAACTCACCGGGAGAACATGGAGCCTTCATTCTACTCCTCCCGCCAAACAATGACAGGTGAATTACTTGCAGTGACAATTCATCCTATCGCCCGGCTTCCCTTCGCAGAGACGCTCACACAAAGATGGATGCACCACGGTGGATTTGAACCCACGACCTCTGTGGTGGTGCGCAGGGAATTTACCGCTGCGCCACCCAGGCACCCCTACATCGTATTCTTAAACGTAACAAAACAACGCTCAGGACAGGCACATACCTGACGATACACCTCCACGTGGATCCGTCCAGGTCGTCCTGTTCCTCCGTGTACAGCCTGATGTTCTGCTCCTGGTCCAGCTGCAGCCAGTACATCAGGCCCTGCTGGTCCTTCCCGATCGGCTGCAGACGCATCTTGTCTGGGTCCTCCTCGTTGATTGCCGTCTTGAACTTCAGGTTGTCGTCGAACTGACACTCGCAGAGATACTGCACGCCAGAGAGGAGGGGAAGAGAAGAGAGATGGAAAAAGGAGGATGAAAGTTCCAGGAGGTGTATGGAGGGAGTGAGAGAATGGTTAGGGCAGGGGAGGGGAGAGGAGAGGAGGTTGGGGGTAAGGGAGAGAAAGTAGTGGAGGAATGGAGAGAGAAGATCACGACGGCTGCAGTCACTATAGATAACGATACTAAATCTAAATCCTGAAGGTTTACTTTAAACAGATAGTTGGCCAGTAGTTCAGGACCCAAAAGAACTAAGTTGTTTCAACATTAGTTTGTAATAACTTCAATGAAAGGAATATTGTGTTATTTTGTGCTAGTCGTACTTTGAGGATAGTCGACTTGCACTCCATGGTCATTTCCTGGTAGCCTTTTTGTTCCAGTTCCCATGCCCAGGTGCTGTTCAGATCCTGGCATACCTGGAGGAAAAATGATTATATTAAGTCACATACAGCAGGGGTTTTCAAAGTGGGTGACGGGGCACCCTGGGGTGCCGCGACGGCAGTCCAGGGGTGCCATGAGATAATTTGATAATATTTGGAAATATTTGGAATTTATTTGGACACTTGAAAAAATATTTAGTATCATTTAAAAATTGAAGTACAGAGTTATTTTCAGTCAGTTCTAACCAAAATGGCTATTATCTCAACGTTTTCCTCGCAACATAATCACTAAGATATCGTCACTGTCGGGCAGAAACCTTTTATCTCCAAGTTTCAAATGTGTACGTATTTTGCCCTGCTTCATCATACAAGACTGTCTCACAAAACTAGTGAAAACAGCCGATCTACAAGCACACAACACCTCGCATCGCATAGTTCAGTATATTTTATAGATGATAGATACAAAACAAACGGTATTGGACATAGAAGGTTTCCACCCGACAACGACGATATGCTATAAATATAAGGTGCTCGGAGTGAAAATTATAATGTAGGGGTGCCTCGGATTAAAACAATATTTATGGGGTGCCCTGAGACAAAAAGGTTTGGGAACCCCTGACATAAAGTACACAGGCGTGTGCGGGCTCACCACTTGCATTAGTATTTCATTGAAACGGTAGCAAAGCCTCCCGTGCATGGAGGCTTTGACAGAATGTATTCCTAGTCATGAGTGGTTCCTAAGGTTTGCCACAAATAAATCTTAATATTTTGAACAGAGTGTTGTGTTAGGGATGGGCGTTTCTGGATATCTTCTTTCAAAACGTGTACACTTGAGAAATGTAACATGATGTCATGTTTAAACAAATTAACATTGCAGTGCACATCACGAGCCTTGGACACAACAGCTGTATCAAATACAGTACGTAGTGCATCTGACTTCAGTGTATGAAAGCAGTGAACGATGCCAACCTTCTCATCATGGACTGAAAACCATCCAAATACAATTAAACCATCATCTGTCCTTCTGGAAATTTTTCCATTGCCTTGTGGTTTCCTAGTCGTCTCCTTATCAGCTACAGTATGGCTTTAGAGAAAAGCATTTTGTTTGATTTATATAAATAGAAAGTCTAGTACAAATTTTGAACACATCCAAGAGGATTAAGTTATTGGACTAATAATGCCATGTGGCTCTGGAGAGTGCATACCACACTGTGATATAGAAATCAGTGTGCAGCCCACATTAGGTAGAATAAAGCACTTTTATAACAATGTGTTGAATTCAAACTGAAAACAGAATGACCATGTGATACTGCAGCAGCAGCAGCACATTACTGGATGTGTTTTATAAATAATACGAATAATTAAAAGTATATTATATAATTCTAACTCAAACAGCTACTGTAACTCACAACAATTATAACACCTAGAGTTGTTACCGGTATCCTAATTGGTTAGTGATTCATGTGTATGTGTACACTGTAGTTTGGATTGGCATACTCTGAAAACATAGGCGACCACTAGAAAACAACACAACATTGATCAGATAACTGTCTCTGTGTTTCAAAGTGAATGGTGTCATTATAAAAATCGTCATTTAACGATTACGGTTCCTTAACGATTTCCCTCTTAATGGTTCAAATCCTAATCGGATCTCATTAGGATGTTCCAAAAGGAGTTAAGGTCGTCCTTGAAATAAATAAAGACTTTAAGAACTGTAACTGTGTATAGCAGACGTGAGGTCCACATACGGTACCAGCTCTGACTGTGTGATAAACCGGTTCCGGAAACGATTCCAAAATGTGATGGAACCCATTCCAGGTTCTTCAATGTTGAATCTGGTTCTGGATCCTAACCCTAATCTTTACACCAGGGTTCCCTAAAGTGGATGCCGTGGCACCTAGGGTGCCGTTATGCCATGCAGTCCAGGGGTGCATCAATATCACTTCAGTTTAACCACTTAGAGTATTAGACCCTCTATGCTTAGTAAAACAGACCTGATTTGCACTGTACTTGATGAGTTATTTTTCCATCTACCTCAACTCTCCTCACCAAAAACAGCAGATCTTCAAGCTCACAACACGTCACAACATGACGCGTTGTGAGCTTGTAGATCGGCTAATTTTGAACCTTACCCCCAGAATAGGGATGTTGGGATTCACATGGTTAAACGTCAAGAATAAAAGTTATTTTCAATCTGCTCTAATGGAAACGGATATTTATCTGTGACATACCGTATCTCAGGTGGAAAGATGTGCATATTTACCAAGCGTAATATCGTCACTGTCGGGCGAAAACCTTGTATCTCCAAGTTTCAAATGTGAACGTTTTTTTCGTAAAGCAAAGCCTTGCTTCATCATACAAGACTGTCGCACAAAACTAGTGAAAATAGCCGATCTGCAAGCACACAACGCCTCGCGGTGCGAGGCGTTGTGTGCTTGTAGATCGGCTATTTTCGCTTGTAGATCGGCTATTTTCACTAGTTTAGATCATTTTTAGAATGATGAATGGGGCTGTTAAGTATGACATCATTTTGTAGGCAGAGGAGAATTTCTGCCCCCAGTTTCCGTGAATCTTTTTACTATTTTTACTATTTACACATTTTTCTTCTCTTTGTTGTTGAAAGGAAAGTGTTAGAATTATACTTTAGTCGTTATTTTTTAGTCGTTGTTTTTTTAAATAGCGAGGGACAGAAAATGCTCTGGGGGCAGATTCTCCTCTGCCTACAAAATGATGTCACGGCTTAAAAGCCCCATACAAAACGAACGGTTTTGGACATACAAGGTTTTCACCTGACAACGACGATATGATATAAGATTCTAAAACATTAACAGTGTAACTCAGGGGTGCTGTGGATGAAAAGTTATTTACAGGGGTGCCTTGAGTCAAAAAAAAAAAAAAAAAAGAAAACCCCTGCTTTACACAGGTCCAGTCAACTCACCTTGGCCAGGTACTTCTCCCAGCGGTCAGGAGTGACAGACTTCCCCAGCTTTCTGAGCAGCTTCACGTGAAGCTCCACCAGGGGCTTTGGAACTACAGATGAGACACAACATTTTCATTTGTTTGCTTTCATACATTTGGGAATACTCGTGGGAGAAAGGAGGAGTTTACTTTATATACTGAATTAATCTATTTTAAATGCCCTTTCTCACCTGTCATCGTCATCATCCCCATCCGCACATGAGACCCCAGCACATTTCAGTGAATTTCATAAACAACAACTAGTGGGTACTCAAGGTAAGGAAGGGTCCAGCCCCCGCCCAAGGGGTACTAGGGGGGTTTCCAAGCTTAATTATTGTAATGGTAACTATAAATGGAACCAATCAAAAATCAAATGCACCATTACGGGCCCATTTGGTTCTGTTTGGTTCCAACCCCCATAACTCTCATTGGGGTCACAGTCCGTGGCCTAATATGCATACTGAACTGAGGGGATCTCCAAATTAAAAACACTTGAGGTACTTTTACTTTACTGGACTATTTCCAGTTTTCAATAATTTTATTTCTACTCCACTACATCTCAGATGCAAATATTGTACTTTTACTCTTATTTGAAACCTTTAGTTACTAGTTACTTTGAAAATAGCCAGTCTACAAGCCCACAACGCTTCACATTGTGACGCGCTGTGAGCTTGTAGATCTGCTATTTTCAAATATTTTGTACTTTTACTTTTGGTGCTATATGTAGGCTATATGTTGATGCCAATACTTTCGTACTTTTACTCAAGTACATTTTTAACCTAGACTTTTGCCTGTAACAGTATTTTTACATTGCAGTATTGATACTTTTACTCAACCAAGTAAAAAAAAAGTGAGTACTTTTTCCACCACTGCTCACTATCTTTTTGGTAATAGACCCCCCTCTCGCGATATTACTGTACTTTACTATGGTGTAAAACTCTGCTAGCTAGAGAGCATTAATGACAACGAGGCTAAAGACACAAAACGACACTTTTAAACCCCAAACACCAGTCACACGCCGAGAAACGACCCTTTAATGGCTCATTATGGCAGTGCGAAATGAAAAGCACACTGCGTTCCGTTAATAACGATGCAATAAGGTTTGATAGAACGCGAGGCTAACGTAAGTTAGCCAACACAAGCTAACATTTTACACAGTAATAACACAAGCCCACAACGCGCATGCGCCGAGTTGACAGCCACCCACCAACGTTAATGTACAAAAAAAAAAAAAAAAAAACATCCACTGCTTTTATTATATCATAATAATGAACAAACCTCGCGAGATATGCTACCTAAAGGGCCCCAAAATATAAAAGTGTGAGTGAGTGAGTGAGTGAGTGAGTGTGTGTGTGTGTGTGTGTGTGTGTGTGTGTGTGTGTGTGTGTGTGTGTGTGTGTGTGTTTGTGTGCTCCCCCCCCCCCCCAAATTGTGATTCCATAAGGCCAGACCGGTGGAAAAATTACACCTGACAACAATCTGTGTAGCTAGCTTAGCAGTGTGTGTGTGTGTGTGTGTGTGTGTGTGTGTGTGTGTGTGTGTGTGTGTGTGTGTGTGTGTGTGTGTGTGAGAGTGAGAGAGCGTGTGGTGTTACTGCATTATGGCTTCCATACATGACATACACTAGCAGCCTACTACTACTGTACTACACACACACATACACACGCGCACGCACGCGCGCACAGCTAAGCTAGAGCAGTGGCTATACTAGCTAGCTGTGTCCTGAGTCCTGACTCCTCTGTGTGTGTGTGTGTTGTGTGTGTGTGTTTGTTGTGTGTGTGGATACTGCATCATGGCTTCCATACTTAAAGTGTGTCATCATGTTTTATATACACATCACCCAGATCCACATCCACAGGCACTGAAAGACCCCAACAAGGTAGTGCTTCTCTACCTGTAACCCCCCCCCCCCCCCCCCCCCCCAACAACACACACAGTAAATGATGATGATGATGATGATGATGATGCTGGTAGTACAGTAGGCTACAGTACAGGCCCCCCTTTCCTTCTCTCCTTGCTAAGGTTTCAAGTGTCGCAGCTTTCTTTCTGCTCCCCCCTCTCTCTCCTTCTCCCCATCTCCCCCCCTCTCTCTCTCTCCCTCTCTCTCTCTCTCTCAGGCTCCAGGCCGGCCCTCTCCTTCCTATCCTACTACCCCTCTCTCTCCAATCTCCATACCCTGCCTCACAGCCACAGCCAGCCCCAGCAGCAGCCCTCCTTTGCCTTGCCTTCATGCTGCCTCTCCAGTCCCGTCCAGACCAGTCCTCACCTGTCTTGGTCTCCCGCAGATACCTCTCCATCTGGGGGAACGTCATGTCGGGCAGGTCCAGCTGGGCGCCGTAGCGCTCCATGAAGGAGCACACCACCGCGAAGCTCGGGCACAGCCCGGGTCCCGCTGCTGCGCTCTTCTTCTTCACCGCCGCCTCCGCCGCCGAAGCAGCCATTTTCCCAGTGAGAGAGTAGAGAGAGGTGGAGGAGGAGGAGGAGGAGGAGGAGGAGGGACTGGGAGAGAGAGAGAGGGTTGTTGGAGGATGATGTGAAGTTGGGAGGACCAGAGAGAGGGGCACGCACGCACACATACACGCACGCACGCACACACACACACAGTCACACACACACTCTCACGCTGTGAAAAGTGCCCACAATTTAGCGCGCTACAACATGGGGAGCATCGTTCGTGAGTGAGCTCGATGCGACGGGACGGGTCTCACGCTGGCTGCCTGGCTGGCACACACACGCACGCACGCGCGCGCGCGCGCGCAACACACACACACACACACACACACACACACACACACACACACACACACACACACACACACACACACACACACACACACACACACACCTACAAGCTATCAATCGTGCAGTGTTGGGCAGTAACTTAGTAATTACTGTAATATCATTACTTTACCAGTTTACCCAGTAATGATGAGTAGTGTAGAACTTTACTCTGCCAAAAACAGTAATATTATTAGGCCTATACATTTCGTTTCGTTTAAAAGGTCAAGAGAGATTGCTGCTTTATTTTTATAGCTTTTTGGCTGATTGTTGACTCTTATTATTGTGGTTATTAAAAAAATATATGTATTCAGTTCTAAAAAGAGCTGGCTAAACAATCTATTTATTTTATTAGTAGTATTATGTATTATAATGTCATATCATATATAATAGGCTATTATTACTTTTTAAGGACTAATATGTCCTGTCCTGAGTAGCCTAATATTGCCCAACACTGTCAACGCGTCGTTTCTGGATGATGCGCAGAGCGTGGATTGCTTCATTTGCTTGTAGATCTGTGCTTTATTTTATTTTATCCAAATGTGGTTATTATGAAACATTTCGCTGCGTCAACGTGCAAGATCTTATTCAGTGATTTATTCAGTCATTCTATTTGTAAAAAAGTAGTTCAGGTGAAAAATAATTGTTGTTTGAATATACAGTAAACATAATTATGTATTATTATTATGAAGAAGGGGGAAAGCTGTATTTTAGTCATTTTGCGCTGAAATTATTAGACCACTTATTATTCTGAAAAGCCTTGACCGGTGATGATGTACATGTTGCCGGTTGAAACACGACTTCTGATTGGATGTTTAAAAAAATGAAAATAAAAATAAAGACGTCTGATTGGATGGAGTGCTTGGCTTGGCCGGAGGGGGCGTGTACTAGTTTCAATGGGGCGGGAGCCGGTACGCCTCTTATTGTTACATCCAACCTGGTGACTTATCGAATTCCGTTTATCCCGGTAGCAGGGGCGTGTCGAGTCACAGAATTCGACAGGTCACCAATGTCTGTTCAAAACGGACCGCTAGAAAACAACATTTTTCTAGAGATTTTGGGGGAAAGTTTGTATTGTCCCTGGTCCTGTTATGTTGCTTGCCAGAAATAACCCATCTACAAGCTAATGAAGCTACCTGATACTATTATTCTATGCTAACAACGCATGGAGAAGGGAGGAAGAAATTGTCGACACTACCCTGCTACTCCGGAAGAAGTTCCAGTTTGCCACAAGTTTTATTTTATTTTTTGCGCCTGTTGTGGAGCGATTTTCATGTTATTTTCTTTGTTGTGGCTCAACAGACAATGATCTTTGACTTTTGACAAATGGAATAAAAGTGTGAAGTCTCCATGAAGAGTGATGTGTTCGTGATAAGCAGTAGGTAAGTTAAAAAACACATTTCCTTTGTTTGTTGTGGTAATAACTGTGGTCAATCACGTCACAACAATGAAACTGCGATTTCATAAATCAACAACAGACTCATATGAACAGAGTCATAGGTGGAAAAAGTACTCAGACTTTTTACTTAACACTCTTTTACAAGTAAAAGTCTGGAATTCTACATTTATTTGAGTAAAATGACAAATGTATTGGTATCAAAATGTACTTAAAGTAAAAGTCCTCATTATGCAGAATGTCCCATTTCACAAGTTTTCAAATGTAGTAAAATCTTTTTAAAATAGCAGATGATGCGACGCATTGTTAGCCTGTAGATCTTCTATTCTCAAATGGCCGAAATGTATAGGGCCGAAGCGGTTAATGTATGTTTTGTAATAATTATCAGAATCTACAAAGTAACTAACTAGTAACTAAAGTTGTCAAATGTAGTGGAATAAAAGTACCATTTTTGGATCTGAGATGTAGTGGAGTAAAAGTAATAGTAGGCCTACTGAAAATTGGAAATACTCAAGTAAAGTAAAAAAGAAAGTAAAAAGAAAGTAAACATGTGTAGTTGTGTACATTATTTAAGTAAATGTACTTAACTTTACACCAATATATTTATAATGGACCACTGCCAGAGGAAAACTGTAAAAATGAACCCCTGTTAACTTTATTATTAGGTGGTAGCCTGTCTTTACAAGAATGTTGTTCTTATTTCTAAAAATACATTGAGCAAGACGAGACTTGATTTTGAAGTATTAATATGTCTGGGTGTGTTCTTGCAGACAGATACAACCAGGCATACTTACTGTAGGCTACATACAGTCAGGGCAGGCAAGACATAGTGGTTTTATTTTAACATCAGATACAAGTTTATTGATTCCAGTGTTAGGAAAATAAACAGGATATATGGTATGGTATACTATGACTTTCTATGACTAATTAGTTCTCTGGTTCAGTTTAATATATTTTATTTTCTAACCCTTATATATGACATAATATAAATATTGAAGTGTAGGTGCATACCTTAGTAATACCACACATTACACCACATGTGTATGTGGTATACAATGTACCTTTGTAATATATGTATTTATTTAGTGGAATGTTGTATGGATGAATGTAAGTATATATAAATATATATGTAGTCTATATATGCATTTAATGAATTTGTTGTTGGGCGGCAGTGGCTCAGGGGTAGAGAAACCGTCATTGGAACACAGAGGGCTAACCCAGAGTTAGTGTTGAAGAGTCCTTGAGCAAGACCCAAAGCCCTAGTTGCTCTCTGTGAGCCTTGCATGGTTTCCCCTCCGCCATCGGTGTATGAATGTGTGTGTGAATGGGTGAATTTAATGCACAATCTCTGAAAAGCGCCTTGGATAAAGGCGATATATAAATGCACCATTTACCATTTACAAAATATGAATTTTCATTATAATATAGTTGATATGAGAGCAGATTTCTTTGCTCATAGTCATCCTGCAGATGGTGCTGTTTGCCTGTCATTAGGATACGCACACACCATAGCATAGCACATAAATAGAGCAGCCATGTCTGCCCAGACCTGTTGAAAGATATACCCCCAGCCATCAGATGACCAGTCCGCCTATATCATTCTGATCCCCCCCCCATTCTGCATGTTGCAGGCAGGGGTTATTGCGTTCAGTTTCTCTCACTCAAAGAGGTTTAGGGGCCATCTAGCCCTCTGTTTGCAAGGATTTCAGAGGTAGGGGAGAAATAATATATATTTGTGAATGTAGGCATGGAACAGGTTTGAGCCCATAAAAAAAACTAAAAAGAAACAAAACATTTTGGAATATCTTAGTTTTGTAGATGCAAAGGAATATCAGTGGTGTGTTCTAGATTTCTTTGGATGGCATCTATAATATTTCCCTCCCATACGCAGGTGCCGCGGTCAGCGAATTAAGTTTTAATACTATGAAGTGTGACAGGTCTATTGTTTAATGTGTGTTCTCCAGCTGCCATTATCACCTCAATAAAGACAATAGCCAGCACACATATATGATCTTCACCTCAGACTAGGCTGAAGTCCACATTCTCGCTGCCCAGCACCTCCTCCTATGTATCAGATACGCTTTCTCTTTCGCTTTTTGATTGGCTACGCTTGGCTAGAACACACCACTGAGGAATATGTAATTGGATAATTTTATCAAGCACTTAACGCTGTGAACTTAGCATGTTGTAAATGTAAAATAAAATACATTTGTCTCCTGTTCCCCCCCAGCCCAGTCCAGGCGCAAATCTATCTGAAGAGATGGCTATCGCCCATGTGGCTACAGAGTACGTCTTCAGTGACTTCCTGCTGAAGGAGCCCAACCAGAAGCGCTACCGTAATGTGCGCACCGAGCTGGCCGTGGACATGATGGTGACGTGTGTCGCCGTGGGGCTTCCCCTCCTCCTCATCTCCCTGGCCTTCGCTCAGGAGGTGTCTGTGGGTGAGTTCAAGTTGCTCCGGAGGGGTCGTCAGAAGGGTCTGAATCAGTGGTTCTCAAACTTGTCCCCAGATGATTAGCTTAATGTAAAAAAAATCTGGTATCTGCACATTTATAAAGTGAACATTTAAGGATTTCCAAGACCGTTTTAATGCCAAACTGGCCAAACTGTCAAATATTAAGTAAGCAAGAGGCGAACATTGTGAAAATAGCTCACGACAATGTTCACAACGCCTCGCACTTCGAGGCGTTGTGAGCATGTAGATCTGCTATTTTTACAATATTTATCTGTTAGATGTAATACCTACAATTCCAAGTGCTTGTCAGGGTGGGGGTCCCCAGTTCATATATCATTATTTTGGGGGTCACAGCCTAAAAAGGTTTGAGAACCCCTGGTCTGAATGTACCTCCACTGTGTTGGCGGAACGTATCGCGATTGACTGGTGTATTTATTTATTTATTTTCCCAGACCGGTGCAAGGTCGAGCACCCTGCCGTTCCCATTGTGTTGCGCTGCGTTGTTGTGTATTGGCTGCATGCTCTGCTTGCCTTTCCATGACCATTCTGTTATGGCTAGTGGCTACGTAACTCGATCAACTAGGTGCCAGACGAGCTAATACACAACAACTTGTTGATCTGTGTATGCCTGCTGTGGATGTGAATTAAGCTTGGGGTGCTAGAACGAAGTGCTCCTATGATAAACTGACTGACCAGTGTTCAGATTACTGCAGTGCAACAAAGTGAGAGCCGAGAGGAGAAACACAAGCACAAAACGCATCAAACAAACCTCAGTGGAATGAAAGTGCACTGTGGCATGGATTACTTTTTCACCGAGGTGAAAAAAACAATTGTCTCTTATTGTAGGCTGCTACAGCTGACATCTCACCTATACTGTGGTTTAAAACAATGGGTGCCGTCCGGGTAGGGATGGGACGATATGAAAACTATCATGATTATTGTGACAAAAGAAATCGCTATTTACGATATTATCGTGATAATCCAAATATCCCCAACATCCACGCGTTGTGAGCTTGTAGATCGTCAATTTTTTTGGCAAAGAGATTTGGTAGAGTGGGAAAAAAGACTGTATCAAGTACGTATATTATGTTTTACCAATAGAGGGGGTGTCCAAAGTGCAGCCCGTGGGCCAAATGCGTCCCGATGACACATTTTACATGGCCCGCTGCTTCATTCCTAAATTGTACTATAAATAGCCCGCCAGCATCGTCAAACAAGAATATTTTATAGTATAATTTGTCAGGATTCCTTGTTCCCTTTCGTCTCAATCTGAAGGGGTCAAAGAAAGGCTATTTTGCTGTATTTTTTACCTTGCATGTCTGATTATCATTTGGTGAGTTATTTGTGTTTTGTTCAGAGCACACACCTGACAAAAGACCATTGATATTAAATATTGATGATGATACTAGTTAAATAAAATATTTAATTGTATGTGACTTTGTTATGGTCCGACCGAAAGTCGGCCCTTGGGCGTTTTAATATTTTTTTCTAATGTGGCTTTGAAAAAGGTTTGGACACCCCTGGTTTAAGTGGTACCGGACATGCTGCTCAGCAAATAAAAGGTGAATTGATCCCAGTGCATGACGGAGGACGATTTCACGATAAATTAAATTTCCACGATACGATTATCGTGAGTGTTTTTTTTTTAATCACGATAAACGATAATATCGCTTATCGTCCCATCCCTACGTCCAGGTGCGTCTTTCTTTTTTCTTAAAAAGTGGGGTCCAGGGACACTTGAGGGGGTTCCAGGGGGTCCCCAGATAAATAATGGATAGTTAGGAACCAAATGCACCGTTGTGTGGCTATAACTCTGAGTGTACAAATAAACCCTGACGGGTCCATTTGGTTCCAATTCTACACTCAGAGTTATGGTGGTCTGTGGTCTGCAGTGTTCTTAGAAAATAGAGAAAATAGCTGATCGGCTATTTACAAAAAAGTGTTGACATTTTTTGAAAAGGTTGAGAACCACTGCTGTAGGCAACAAAACAGTAGCAGGTGGATGAAGCGTGTTATTCTGGAGCATAATAAAAGCAGAGGTGTTTAAAACTGAATGTACAACCGAATGTATAGCACTGTAAATAATAATTTACAGTGCAGGAACGTATGTTTATTACTACCACAGGCCAGACTGACTGCTATATTTAGCAGCCAAACTACTTGAACTCGCATCGGAACAGATTAGACCCTGCCATTTTGACATGTCATACTGTATGTAAACACATTTTAATGGTAATTAAAATGGGTCTGTTTCAATTAGGTGTTTGTACCAGCAGTGGTGCTTTGGGATTTTTTTTTTCCGGGCGGACGGTCATTTATTGACGTCACGTGCACGCACCTCTAGAGGCTATTTAGATAGAAAGGATGTCAGAAGATCTAATGGTGGGAAAACAATAGTTTTGTAATTAAGACTAGTTTTCTAGTCTTAATTACATTTGCATTGTTACTTAAGATTTTATGTTCTACTTTCTTTTAATTCATTTAGAAAATACAGCGCTGCAGTAGGCTAGAGAAACAAAGTTTGCCTTGAACGAATCTCAAACACTAAATACCACAGTAATGGAGCCATGTATGAGGACACCCACACACACGACACATGCAGTCACAGCTGGAAACCTAGGTGTTAAAGTAGGCTATACTGTATCCATATGAATAGAGGACGCTCACACATTCACCACTAGAAACCTGTTATGAAAAGTTGTAGCCACTGATTAAAGTATTGCTTGTAGTTATCGCGAATTTCGCGGGGTGGGGGGTCGCAGCTCTCGCGGGGGGGTATGCAGACTATGCACACGTTTACACGCTCGTGCACCATTCGGTGCCGTCCGTGCGCGTGCATGTGGGGAAATATTTCCGGCCACATGGCGTCCGGTCGCGTCCGGCCCCCAAAGCGCTACTGTGTACCAGCATGGAAAACCCCGGCACAGTTAACTTGATGTTTGTACACAGTCACAGTAATGTCTCTGACACAGTAATGTCTGCTGTGAAAAGGGTCCATTCATTGGACTCTAAAAGGGGATTGCCGTTTTCTTCAACCTACTTAAAGTATGAACACGGGGGTTGTTTCTGGGAGAGGAGAGCAGTGTTTTCAGAACTCAAAAAGGAGTTTTTCTAAATGACAAGATTTTAGATTCAGAATCAAAATGCAGAAATGTCTTTGTTCGAACACATAACTTTGTCATTGCGTGTGCGTGCCTACGGTGCGTAAATAATTAATATGAGTCTCATTGTATGTGTCCTAGGTACACAGATCAGCTGCTTTGCCCCAGCTAACTTCTCCTGGAAGCAGGGTGCTTATGTGGATTCGTACTGTTGGGCAGCAGTACACACTCACACCCTCCCTCTGTGGCTCCATAAGGTGAGTGGTACACACTCACACACCGTCCCTCTGGCTCCATGTTGCGAGTGCCCTCTTCTTTGCGATTGCCTGCTGGGGGAGGGGGGGGGGCATCAGTGCCGGGAACATGAGCAAACTGGAAAAAAAATAAAAATCAGGAAAACTTGCTCCCTCTTTGGGGTGGAGGAGGTTGTGAAGGTGCATATAGCAAAGAAACTGGACACTAATCATAGACATCCACTTACACCTTGAGATTGTGGTGGAGCGGGAGATGATCGACTCATCTATCCCAAGGGGAAATGAAATAGACCGTTTCAGACGGGGTACTATTAATGCGGGCGTTCTCGCTTGGATCAGCGGGGATCACGCTGCGGTGGAGACGCCAACACAATCGCTCCGCGAGTGAACGCCGGCCGATATTACAAAGGTGACCACAATCCAAGTCTTGCTGTCCGCAAGCGCATGCACGAAACGAGCACGCACGTGAGAATTTCGCGGGACTGGGTACTTTGATCCAGGGGATGAGCGTAGGGGTGGGCGATATGGAAAAATACAATATCACGATATTTTCCCAAGCTGTATCACGATACACGATTTTATCACGATTCTTTTTCACGTTGTTTTTTATGTTTTTTTTTTTTTTCAAGGTACTTGACAAAAACTAGACTCTCCGCAGTCTCCGGGTTCCTTTTGGGAAGTCTAAATTGAACTTTACAAGTATTTAACTCTGACAGTATACAAATGAAACCAAATGGACCCTTACGGGTCCATTTGGTTTCATTTGTATACTGTCAGAGTTAAGTGGAGACCTTGACATTTTTACCCCTCTTTTCTCGCCCACTATCCTGTCAGTTCTTCCCCTACATCCTGCTCCTGGTGGCGGTGATGATGTACGGCCCGGCTCTGTTCTGGAGGTTCTCCACCGCTCCTATCCTGCAGTCTGACCTGGGGTTCATCATGGAGCAACTGGACTGCTGCTACAACCGGGCCGTCAACCTGGCCAAACGCATGGCCACCACAAGCCTGTCCACTGCCTCTTTAGACAGGTAAGACCCCTGAATCACACTTTTTGTGTTTCTCCTTTTCACACTTTCTATATCTATTGTTTAACCCATTTAGGCCTAGGATTATTGACTGCTTTAACTATTGAAAAATAGCAGATATACAAGCTCACAGCGCGGCACCGAGTGCCGCGCTGCGAGCTTGTAGATCTGCTATTTTTGAAAAATCATGATTTTTTTTTTGCAAGTCTTTCAATATATCTACTTAAAAGCGAACATTTGTAACTCAAATATTTACTTCTGGGTGGTCCCTGGGACAACATGTTTTGAGATGGGGGTCCGTGGCCAAATACCTGTAATTTTGGGGGTCCTTGACAAGAAAAGGTTTGAGAACAGCATGATTTAGAGGAAGGATTTAGAAGTCGGGTCAAAGATCGTGTCAAAGATATTCAAAGACTTGCACTCATTTTCACGATGTTTCAAAAATAGCAGATCTACAAGCTTGCAGCGCGGCACTCGGTGCTGCGCTGTGAGCTTGTATATCTGCTATTTTTCAAAAGTTAAAGCATAAAATAATGGTTAAAGTGGTTAAAATCTAACACGACTCGGGCGCGTTCCAGGTATTTGAGAGTTAAACGAACATTGTATTGTAAAGTTAGTCATAACAGAAATATGACAGAGAATGCCAAATTGTGTTTTCTTCAAATACGGGGGTGGCAGTGGCTCAGGGGTTGATAAACATTAGAACACAGAGTTCGATCCCGGGCTCCACCAGAGTTAGTGTCGAAGAGTGAGCCCTAGTTGCTCCCGGTGACCAGGTTGGTGCCTTGCATGGTTTCCTCAGCCATCGGTGTATGAATGTGTGTGTGTGTGAATGGGTGAATGTAATGCACAAGCTCTGTAAAGCGCCTTTGATAAAGGCTCTATATAAATGCACCATTTACCATTTACAATTTACTCCATCTCCCTCCTGCCCTCTTGTGGCCAGTGACCCTACTGAGGGTTGCTTCATGTACCCCCTGATGGAGAACTACCTGAAGACCAAGCGTTTTTCGCGGGTGTTGCTGGTTCGATACCTGCTGTGTCGTGGCCTGACCCTGCTGACCCTCCTGTGTGCCTGTGTCTACCTGGGCTACTACCTCCAGTTGGCCTCAGTCACCGATGAGTTTGGATGCACGCTGCGCACCGGACTGCTCGTCAACGACTCCACCGTTCCCGAAAAGGTCCAGTGCAAGCTCATCGCTGTCGGGGTCTTCTCATTGCTCAGGTACTTGAGACCTATTTTATCATTTTTGGAAAATGCGAAGAATTGCTCATTTTAAGGCTAGTTCTTTTAGCGCATTTTTGCAAATGTTTGAACATTTTCGTCTGGGGTCTTCTTGCTCATGTGATATTTCAAGTCACCCTCCCAAAATTAGTTTTAAAGGAGTAGTTCACCCCCAAAATGACTTTTTTTCTATTGATTAGTCACGCCATGGAGAGTAGAGTTCAATAATATTTTTTAGTTTTTTGTCGCATTCCTAAGACAAAAATGTGATGATAACAATACATATACCCCCATTCGTTCCAGATGGGGACCCGTTTCGAAACGGGTCCCCATCCGGAATCAATGGGGGTAAATCTACTCGAATTAAATTTTTGTCTTAGGAATGTGACAAAAACCAAAAAATAACTCTACTCTCCATGGCGTGACTAATCAATAGAAAAAAGGTCATTTTGGGGGTGAACTACTACTTTAATTAAACATGTTGAAAAAATAAATTGAAAAGGAAAAAGATTGAAAGTGTTTAAAAATCAAACAATATGATATATACGGTGATGTTGAAATTATGATCTTTCTCTTTTGTTTGATTCTGATGTTCAGCCTGGTCAACTTGGTGGTGTACCTTACGCTCGTCCCTGTGGTCATCTATGCCAGCTTCCGTCCACTCTTTTGCCATTCTTACGCAAGTTTCCTGAAAATGTACGAATTGCTGCCCACTGTGGACGTTCTGCCCCACCCTGGCGGCCAATGGGACGACCTCGCCATGTACGTGCTCTACCTGCAGGAGAACCTCAGCGAACTCAAGTCCTACAAGTACATGAAGGTGTGTGTCTGTGTATCCACGTGCAAAATCTTCACGTCAAAAACATAGATTTGATTAAATCTTTATTCGAGAACACTCAGATTATAAGCAAACAAATGAATAAAAAATATAAAATTTGAAAAACGTCACCGACTTATAATGACATGCTCAAAAATACGGACACCAGATTAAAAGTGATTAAAAATCAGGACACATGGGCTGTGTAATTACTGCGTGTTTCCTAAACCCACCAGGCTTGAGTTAAGTCCCGCCTCGCGGAAACTTATTGAGAGAGGCGTTTCCGCGAGGAGGGTCTTAGCTCAAGCCTGGTGGGTTTAGGAAACACGCGTAATTACTCAGTGTCGCTTTCAGGGCAGAAATCCAGGCGTTACTGTGTACACAGGCCACAGTGGCTCGTATGACTTTACAGTTCACCACACACGCTTACAACGTTTTACATACCAAATGGGATTTACAGCAGGACCGCCCAATGAATGAAGGTTGACTGCCAGTGTGTCTGGTTCAATAGACACATCGTCAGCCACGTTTTAATTAGATAGTGATGATTTCCAACCCGGGCCATGTTTCTTTTTATGTGTTGTCACAAGTGGCTCTATTTCACAATGATTAAGAGAGAAACACAAAAGCAATACATGAGAAGAAAGGGAGTCTACTGCTTCACCTCAGCAAAACAGGGCAAGCCTGGTGCATCACAGGAGCAGGACAACAGCAGTTGTAGAATAACAAATATTTAATTGTCCAAGCTGCTCTAATGTCAATTCTTTTCTACAAAAAGAATACATGCATATTTTACATCTTGTAGCCACAGTTAAACGTGTGTCCCAGTGTGGAACCCAGTTGTGAACTACTGTTATGTGTTGTGTACAACAGGTGCTTGAGTTGCTGAAAAGGCAAGGCGAGTGTTCAGGAGAGGAGTTTGACTTCATGGGGCTGCTGCAGAACCTCTGCCAGGTGAAGGTTGACACTGTGGATGGGAAGAAACGGACGCCGTCTAAAGCTAAACCTGCCAACCCCAATGGGAGTCCTACCACTGCCCACACTGGAGCTGCAAAAGATGGCAGCGATGGTGCAAAGCCACCTTCTCTGGCGGATACAAGCTTGATGATTAGGGGTGAGTGTGGAGAAGGACAGTAATAACTTAATTATCATAATAGGAACTTATATTGAATATGTGGTTTACAAAACTCATCATGGATCATTACATGTTCTGCTAAGCACAGGCATGATGCAACATAATTTATATTTCATCATATTCATGTTTGTTGAAGTTTCCCAGAAAATCTGTGCTTTTGTTTTGGAGTGAGTATCTGTTGATGGCACAGTATTTAAGGGGTAAATCGGACTTTGTCTTTGCAACATTGTTTAGATGCTTAAAGCGGCACTATGTAACCTTTTATTTATGAATATTATGTACTTAGACTGTCGTACAACAAAGTATAAATTGAGCTTAAAATTATAAGAATTGTAAAATCTTTGGTCTAAACTTTGCTTAAGACACTGGCCTCTGTCTTGGCTCATTATGGAATCCAATTTACAATGCGTGCTTGTAGATCTGCTATTTTCACAGAACGTCTGCCTATATTTGCAGATTTCTGGCTTATTTACTATAACATGCCCAGAATAGGAACATTAGGGTTAGGGCTGTCACGATATGACATTTTACAAGACGATTAATTGTCACTCAAATAATTGGCGATTAACGATTTAATTGTGTTTTTGTCATTGATAATTACATTTCTGTTTGGCTTTTAGGCTTTGAAGTTGTACATGGTAGATGACACATAACCTAAATATACAAAGAAATTGAAGACATATTTGACAACTTTATACTTAAAGCTATACTGTGTAAGTTGCTCAACTAGTGGTCAGTAGCAGTAGAGCAAACCGCGGTCGCGTCTGCTTTTTTCGGACGTTTTTCGCCGCGGACCGGGCATTCAGATCACCGCGTCCGCCTCGCCTCGCCGAGACCTATCCATAGAGGTCTTTCGTGTCCCTCTACGAGCCTCGGTTGGGGAGTTATATGCTAGACTCCTAGCCCAGTGTAAACACTGCAGTGTACTTCCTGAAGAGCTCAGCAGTGTATGATCTGGGCTTTGATTGGCCGGTAGGGAGACACGTGTACAGAATGATGCATATGACGTAATTTTGCCGGGAAAAACAGCCCCGGTCACGGCCACCAGGGCTCAGTAGAACACATATAAAGAAAAGGCTTTGGGAGCTGAAATTAACAGAGTGGGGGTTCTAAAACTTTAGCGATTTAATAGTTAGGACAATTTTAAGATATGTTTTATAAAAAAAGTTACATAGTATAACTTTAAAAAAGAACATTGATAGTGGAAATAGCCGATCTACAAGCTCACAACGCGTCGCGATGCGACGCATTGTGAGCTTGTAGATCTGCTATTTCCACTATTTTTTACCTTTTTTTTAAATATATGAACATTTTTCAACATGGAAACGATTATGACGATTATGAAAAATAATCACGATTATGTCAAAAAAAAATCACGATTAGACGATAATGTAATAATTGTGACAGCCCTAATTAGGGTTTATATAATATAATATAGTTCAAAACAAAGACTAATTGTGTGTAAAAATCTTTTTTCTTTTCGCCCCCAGAATTATCTCCTCTGTTGCCAGGAAACAGTGACGTTACAGGTGGAGGAGAGGTCCGCCATCGAGTGGTCTGATTGGCTGCTGGCCAAGCGTTGGACACAGACCTGTCTTGACTCTGTGAATGTTGCATAGCGCAACATCCACCTTGGAGGAAGACCGGACTCGGACAGATAACAGAGCACTAATAGAAGAGATTAACGGATTGATTTGCCCATTGTCCTTAATCATTGCAGTATATGTGATGGCAGTTGCCCACATGGGGAGATATCCAGAAACCAAATATTTTGTCATACAATGTTAAATGCATTTCAGCATGTATTGTTTTTCTCTTTTTCTTTTATCCTAAAATATTCTTAGGATTTAAATATTTTTGCACAGTTATTGCTATGGATGTTTATTTTATTTTCCACCCTTTTTGTGTTGGGAGATAGTTTGCCTGATTTTTTTTTTTTTTTTTTTTGCTTTAATTTGTTCTCTGAATAGATCCATGATTCTGCATTCTGCAGAATGTTAAGTTATTGGCACTGTTTTGCAACTATTTGGTCAAAATCTAAGTGATCCACTGAAGTTGACTAGCCCAAGGAACCAACCGTATACAAGCCATGTGTCTGGTCCTTAGCTTGAGGCAGCTTTGTATGCTAGTACACCCTGGCCTGGACATGATGCTAGTATGTCACAGGGACTTGCCCCCAATACAACCCAGTGATACTGGGTGTGATTCTGAACTGCTGTCTAAACTAGTTGCACAAGCAAAAACTCTGCATGAGCTAATACGTTGTATAGAACTTTTCTAGGTACTAACATCAAGTTGCACTACTAGTTATTTGTGAAAATGTAATTTTTTGCCATTTTTCAAACCATGTTAAAGGGGAATACCACAAAATGTAACAATTAATTCATGGTACTTTACACTGTTAAATCCTCTGTACTATATTGGCATGCAGGGTGAGATTTCCAACTGTTTTCTTTTTGTGTGTGGTATTTCCTGTGAACCTGAGTTTTTGAATGACGAAAGTAGTGCTAGGAAAGAGACGTGTGTCTGTGTGTGTGTGCAAGAGAATATCCATGAGATGGAGAGAGAAAAGTGAGAGATTAGTCAACCATAGTTTGCTGCTTAGTCAGGTAGCATTGGTGTCTGATGCTGAGGATGCCCTTTGATTTTATTTGGTTATTGAATACTTATGTCATTAAGCTCGCCAACAGGCACACTATGTTTTGAGCACCATACTGTAAATCCATAAATGCGGGGTTGGTGCACAAATGGAAACACAATTTCACACTTTTATTAGCCGTTCTATGGTGCTGTGGAAAGGCCCTACAGTATTGAGGCCTGTATTCTTTCTCATGTCAAACTACTAACATATTATCACTTGTACATAGATGTTTACTTGGGAATCTCAGGGAGATTTATAACATATCAATGCATTTAAAATACCTGCTGTAGACTCCAGTTGCCCTGTGTGTGAAATACATGTTACATGACTACGTTTTATACTCAATCTAATGTGGTGCACTCTTTACATTGGTATACTGTATGTGTGTGTGAGAGAGACCAGTTTTCCATGCTTGCATCATGTATTTTACAAATATGATGGTTGATGTCGAATATTGTGGGGTCTCCTTTTGTGCATTTGTTTAAGCTAACATCTCAAACAAAAAAAAGCGTTGTGTTTGTTGTATTTACTTTTTGTGGACATATGTGAATTTCTAAAAACAATATTTGTAAGAAACAGCTAACTGGATATTTGTACGAAACGGCTGCTTGATGTGTTTGTGATAAAATGATATTACTTTACCTTTTGCGTACACTGTCAGTCTTCATCTTTGAATATTATATAAATAAAATATTTGAAATAACTTGAGTTGAGTTATTAATTGTGGGGGGCGTGGCTAGACACCAGCGACGTCATTGTTGAGGTGAGTAACTTGCATTTTCTTCTGTCCAGATTTTTAGAATCCAGCTATGGTGCTTATTGAAGTCTGAAGTGTTTTTAATACTTTCTTATTTTCGGTGCCTGGCTGACACAAATACATTTGTTAAATATGGGCCATTTCCATTTTGATTACCACCAGGGTTGTAACTTGTTTAGCCAACCAGCTAACATTCACGTAGCCTAGCCATGATGATCACTGATCAAGTGACAATAAGTGAAGCGATTGATCAGTTTTGCATATGGTTTTGGGTTTGAGCTGACTATTTGGCTTGAAATCTGTTTGTATGCCAGGGGTTTTTATCAATGGTCAGTGTTCCTAGTCAGCTCAAAACGAGGCTACAACAACAAAGTACAACCTGGCTACAACTCTATTCGCCGTATCTGTCCAACAGGTGGTGCAACTGGACCATGTCCTCGCCAGAGATCTTGTCTCTGTCCTGGGGCCAGATGAAGGTGAAGGGATGCTCCTCCACCTACAAGGACTGTAAGCTGTGGCCTGGAGGCAGCCGTGCATGGGACTGGAGAGAGACTGGAACTCGGGTGAGTGAGTCAGACAGACAGACAGACAGACAGACAGACAGACAGACAGACACAAAAGAGGATGGATACACACAGATTCCCAACTGAACATGGATTATTGGCTGTGTATTTTCTCATTTGCCTTGTGAAATTCTATTTTCTAATTTCTAAATTATTTTTCAAAACCTTTTCCCATTAGCTAAATGTTTTAAGGTTATTTATTATTATTTATTTTGTGTCTTTACAACAAATAAATAGCTATTTCAAAGGGATGTGAATGAATGGCGTTCTATTGGCATTACATTTGCTCACACATCACAAAGGAGGAAAAAAGGAATAAAAAAATCGCGCCTAGTGTGAAGTGAGCGGTGCTATTTATGAGTTAATTTCATTAAGCATCCCGCAAAGCTTGGCAATTGTGACCCTGGGCGTACAACAAACTTTGGGTGCTTTGTGCAAAGATCTAGGCCAAGCTTCGCGTCTCGGACAAAGCCAGATATTGGAACTTAGCTCCTTTCAGGAGCATAGCTCTAAAAGAAACACACATTTAAATTGTACAGAATTAATGAGGAATACGAAATGTGATGAGGGTTAGACAACATCATAATATTGCTTAATTACCTTCTGGGCAGTTATGTTGTCAGTTATGTAACAGTTATTTTACAGTACTTTAGCATCTCCTCCTGTGTTGTAACTCCAGGTTTTTTCTGTGTACATAATCATAAATGTGCAATAGAATTAAAGGACTATGGTGGATGAGCCGGTACAACAGAAGTGAACTCCTGGCGGGTCATGGTGACTCCGGATAAGTGGTTGAAGATGGATGGATGTCATAGGCAGAAATCATAAAAAAAAGTGTGACTTAATAGCTAATCTATTGTATTGTTGTTGCATGACACTGATAGACAAAGTGTAAAATATTTATATAAGTAAATATGGTATTATTAAAAGAATAATGAAATAAATCATTTTTATTTTTATCCCACACTCCCAGCATACCCCAGGAGTGCAGCCAACTGATGTGGAGGAGATTCTACAGAAGGGAATCGACACACTGGTTATTGGCAGAGGAATGAACGAGGTGCTTCAGGTAATGGAATTCATCTCTTCACTCTTTGGGGGTTTTGCTCTATATTCTTTAAAGGTGATACACCATGCATTTAAAAAGTATTTATGTCATATTGTTTATGTCCCAAAAACGTTTTTCAAAAGGTTTGAGGCTAAATTACCACTCCTGAATAGAGAGCCTCTCTCATTTTTGAATGGCTCTCAGAGCATTTCAGCTGCAGTACCACCTTTGGCCTGAACTGCGCCACCCCCCCAAAATCTTTTTGAAAAAATGATGATGCCACAATCGGCATCAAATCTGGATAGCCTGTTTTGAGAACCCGTGGGATACTTTTAACCTTCGCCTTCTCAAAACCAGAGAAAGACACAACCGTCAGAAATGGGACTTTGTGAGGATAGAAGGTGCTAGTGGGACCCCAAAAAAAGGTTTTAAAATAGGAAAAGTGAAATTTCATGGTGTATCACCTTTAAGACAAGCATTTTTGATTAACTGTGTAGACTTAAATGTTGAATCATATTCTGTCGTTACTGGCTGCTGTGATGACATTGAGGTCTTATGTTAATATTGATGTTGAGGCATTGACCTTCCCACAAATACCAATATCTTTACCTCAGCTACATTGTTTCATTGAAATGAAATGGTCTGTCTGCTGATCTTCCAGGTCCCCTCCTTCACTCTGGACTTTGTAAGACAGAAAGGCGTGGAGGTCCGGGTCCTGCAGACTGAGAAGGCTGTGGCCGAATACAACGACCTTGTCGGCCAGGGAGTCAAGGTGGGCGGGGTCTTCCACTCCACCTGCTGATGATCATATCATGGTTCTCATCATAGATATAAAAAGCTAGATACCTCATCCGCCGCTGCAGTTCATTGGAGCGACGTGCAACAACTCCAAGCCAGTCAAACTTACTACTGGCAAATCACAGCATTGGGTGGCTCAGCTGTTCTTAGAGGCTGACTGCATACGAAAAGATATATCGCAGCTGCCATCCCAGTGGAAGACACACAGCCACGCAAAGTGACTACTGGCCAATCACAGCGCACCACTTTTCCGGGACTTCTCAGAATCTAGGGTGCGTTCGAATAAACAAAAGACCAGAGGGCACAGCATTGCACTTGCTGGCTGTCTCCGAACCTGGGTTTACGAAAAGACCCACCCCCACCTGCCTCTTATTGGCCGACAGAAAGTCCCCTTCTGTGACACACTCGGAAGCTTGACTTCCCTAAAATGGCGCACGCGATACAGACGCCCCAGAGTCTGAGGAGGCATCTACCGTACCTTTTTATGTCGATGCTCATGCCATACCATACCAGTGAGAGAAGGACTGGAACAGTGGATCGTCGCAAAGAAATCATTTCGTGGGACCAGAATCATGGTATCTCTGTCAGTCATAATCAATGGCTCCCTGTTGCTCACATGTGCAGGGTGGATATTTACCCTGTACCACCTGTGGCTCTGATCACACATACATTCAATGTTTATTACATTATAACTGCTCATGTTGTGTGTTTATTTTCATTTTCACTTAACTGCACAACAACATACAATCCCATAGCTTTTTTGTGGTCAAGTAATAAAAGGTATCTAATGCTCACTATCAAAACTAAAGTGGTGAATGGTAAATGGTGCACCTTTCTGAGCCTAATTATTCATAAAACTACAGATTACAGAAAAAGCACTGAAAGTTGAGAGGTCAGGAAATATGAAAAAAGTCTAAGAATAAAGAAAATGTAAATTTGGTGTCATAAGAGTTTGAGAGTCAGTTGTCTCAGACATGTTTAAAGATACAGGCCAACTAAGGAAGACTTGAGTGCAGTTTGGAGATGGAGCAACTTTGGCCAATCTAGTCACTCGTGCCAGACTGTGCAGGGGACATGATATGAGATGTGACATTTCCCTGAGTATGTATTTGTAGTGTTCCAGTAGGAATAGGAAACCATGTTGCTTTCTTTATTACAGTCTTTATGCAGGATATTATCCAGACAGAGTGCTCCCCCAAGCTTTCTGAAAGGAGAATCTTGCCATGCCATACAATTTTACAAAGTCCTTGGTTTGCATCTGTGCTCACACTAAAAACATCTGCTCCAGCTCCACTATGGGGGGAGCCGCTCCAAAAATAAGAAGAATGTGAATTTCATTTTGTGGAATAGTTGTCTGGTTTTAATCATGTGGAAATGTTTTCCAATTATGAATGATCTTATTTTTCTTGTTTAAGAGGGTACATTTCTGTTCAGAGAATCAGAGATGCGTGAATGTATATAGAACATATGTTTACAGGGTTTTATTACTAAAAGCTTTGACATACAAAACTGTCATACAAATAAAGTCTGTGAACTGCAACAAGCTGTTTTCATGCAGTATAATGTGTCCTTATTTTCACTCTTCTGCACTTTACACAGTTGAAAAAAGTAACCAATTTTGGCCACGAGGTGGCAGTATAATGTAATCTACGGGACAGTTTTATCTATCAAAATCAAATGTGTTTCTTTTGTGCACACTGCACAGTCAGTGATCTGTCAGCCTTCAACACCTCAGGGCAGCAGGGCTTAATTCAAGTTATTCAAAAAAAGTACAACAAACCATTGTAATGTTTGCAGATTTGAGTTATGTCTCTGTAACTTAAAGAACTATTTGTTTTACATGTTTTATGGGTTTGTACATTCTCTTTTTTACCTGATAAGGTGTATAATTAACTTCCTGGTATATTGCTCACTTCTTTATTATTATGTTTAGGCTACTTGCCCATAATAAATAAAGTAGTGCATTTTCTTTTACATAACTGCTTTAATATTATATATTGATCCACTTTATTTCAGACACAAATGAATAGGTCCATATAAAAAGAAACATGTAGGCCTATAAAAACAGACAACCACAACACAGATAGCCAGACTGTTTTCACTGAATTAAAAACAAACATTGCCTCCAATGTTGAGGAAAGAAATGGGGACGAATAGGCTATATTCTTTGACTCCACAAGTCTACACATAACATTCTTCAATACACCATGACATACCCTGAGGAAGGCTGTTGTCATCCTAAAAGAGTGGGTTATCCCACCATTCATTTTGAAATATGAATTACTAATTAGCCACAAAATAATAAAGGCTTTTTAATTTTTAAAGAGTGCCTTGGTTTCCTTTTTTTCCTTTAGCATCTTCAATTCTCTACCAAAGAGCACCTTCATCACATTTTTTTTAATCTTCTGAGCACCCAGTCTTTTTCTTTCACACCATGACATATTGTTCTGTCATTTCTTACTTGCAATACCTTTTTATTGCTTGAACAACAACAACAACAACAACAACAACTACAAAATATTGCTCCTTCGAAACAATTGTGGGCTCGCTTCAAGCCAGAAAACAATGTCTATAAAAGTACAAAATGTCAAGATCGCAGGCAGTGCTCTCTTTGACGTTACTGAAATTAGCTGCATGCATGATTTGAGGCATTTTGTTCCAAAAATGTGTTATGCAAAAGTTGACCCGCTGGTGGCGCTATAACAGGCCAATGTGAGAAGGGAGGCATCTGTTCCTTGACCTAGTGGGAATGTGCTTGCAAGATTTCACGCATATCGCAGGCTGTATTCATGAATTAATTAAAAAATAAAGTGTGCGTGCGTGCGTGCGTGCGTGCGTGCGTGCGTGCGTGCGTGCGTGAATGAATGAATAAATAATAAAGTGTGCGTGCGTGCACGTGCGTTCGTTCGTTCGCTCGTTCGTTTGCACTTTATTTATTTATTCATTCATTCATTGAATGAATGCGTTCGTGGAACGAATGCTCACTACGGTCGTCTGTATTTTTTAAGCCCTGGGAAACCCACCTTAACACCCTCATTAGCATGATGTATGCAAGCATAATCTATGCAAACCACGCCCACACGCATTTCCAAACCATGCCCCGCCCCCAATTTGCATATGTCGACTAAGCTCCTCCCCTTCATTTACATACGGTCGTCTGCATTTTTTACGCGCTGGGGAACCTACCTTAACACCCTCATTAGCATAATGTATGCGAGCATAATGTATGCGAACCACACCCAAACGCATTTCCAAACCATGCCCGCCCCCAATTTGCATACTTCGACTAAGCTCCTCCCCTTCATTTACATACGGTTGTTTGAATTTTTTACGCGCTGGGAAACCTACCTTAACCCCCTCATTAGCATAATGTATGCGAGCATAATGTATGCAAACCACGCCCACACACATTTCCAAACCATGCCCCGCCCCCAATTTTCATACGTCGACTAAGCTCCTCCCCTTCATTTACATACGGTCGTCTGCATTTTTTACGCGCTGGAAAACCCACCTTAACGCCCTCATTAGCATAATGTATGCGAGCATAATGTATGCAAACCACGCCCACACGCATTTCCAAACCATGCCCCGCCCCCAATTTGCATACGTCGACTAAGCTCCTCCCCTTCATTTACATACGGTCGTCTGCATTTTTTACGCGCTGGGAAACGCCACTTAACAGCCTCATTAGCATAATTTATGCGAACCACACCCACCCACATTTCCAAACCATGCACCGCCCCCAATTTTCATACGTCGACTAAGCTCCTCCCCTTCATTTACATACGGTCGTCTGCATTTTTTACGCGCTGGGGAACCTACCTTAACACCCTCATTAGCATAATGTATGCGAGCATAATGTATGCAAACCACGCCCACACGCATTTCCAAACCATGCCCCGCCCCCAATTTGCATACGTCGACTAAGCTCCTCCCCTTCATTTACATACGGTCGTCTGCATTTTTTACGCGCTGGGAAACGCCACTTAACAGCCTCATTAGCATAATTTATGCGAACCACACCCACCCACATTTCCAAACCATGCACCGCCCCCAATTTTCATACGTCGACTAAGCTCCTCCCCTTCATTTACATACGGTCGTCTGCATTTTTTACGCGCTGGGGAACCTACCTTAACACCCTCATTAGCATAATGTATGCGAGCATAATGTATGCAAACCACGCCCACACGCATTTCCAAACCATGCCCCGCCCCCAATTTGCATACGTCGACTAAGCTCCTCCCCTTCATTTACATACGGTCGTCTGCATTTTTTACGCGCTGGGAAACGCCACTTAACAGCCTCATTAGCATAATTTATGCGAACCACACCCACCCACATTTCCAAACCATGCACCGCCCCCAATTTTCATACGTCGACTAAGCTCCTCCCCTTCATTTACATACGGTCGTCTGCATTTTTTACGCGCTGGAAAACCCACCTTAACGCCCTCATTAGCATAATGTATGCGAGCATAATGTATGCAAACCACGCCCACACGCATTTCCAAACCATGCCCCGCCCCCAATTTTCATACGTCGACTAAGCTCCTCCCCTTCATTTACATACGGTCGTCTGCATTTTTTACGCGCTGGGGAACCTACCTTAACACCCTCATTAGCATAATGTATGCGAGCATAATGTATGCAAACCACGCCCACACGCATTTCCAAACCATGCCCCGCCCCCAATTTGCATACGTCGACTAAGCTCCTCCCCTTCATTTACATACGGTCGTCTGCATTTTTTACGCGCTGGGGAACCTACCTTAACACCCTCATTAGCATAATGTATGCGAGCATAATGTATGCAAACCACGCCCACACGCATTTCCAAACCATGCCCCGCCCCCAATTTGCATACGTCGACTAAGCTCCTCCCCTTCATTTACATACGGTCGTCTGCATTTTTTACGCGCTGGGAAACGCCACTTAACAGCCTCATTAGCATAATTTATGCGAACCACACCCACCCACATTTCCAAACCATGCACCGCCCCCAATTTTCATACGTCGACTAAGCTCCTCCCCTTCATTTACATACGGTCGTCTGCATTTTTTACGCGCTGGGGAACCTACCTTAACACCCTCATTAGCATAATGTATGCGAGCATAATGTATGCAAACCACGCCCACACGCATTTCCAAACCATGCCCCGCCCCCAATTTGCATACGTCGACTAAGCTCCTCCCCTTCATTTACATACGGTCGTCTGAATTTTTTACGCGCTGGGAAACGCCACTTAACAGCCTCATTAGCATAATTTATGCGAACAACACCCACACACATTTCCAAACCATGCACCGCCCCCAATTTTCATACGTCGACTAAGCTCCTCCCCTTCATTTACATACGGTCGTCTGCATTTTTTACGCGCTGGGGAACCTACCTTAACACCCTCATTAGCATAATGTATGCGAGCATAATGTATGCAAACCACGCCCACACGCATTTCCAAACCATGCCCCGCCCCCAATTTGCATACGTCGACTAAGCTCCTCCCCTTCATTTACATACGGTCGTCTGCATTTTTTACGCGCTGGGAAACGCCACTTAACAGCCTCATTAGCATAATTTATGCGAACAACACCCACACACATTTCCAAACCATGCACCGCCCCCAATTTTCATACGTCGACTAAGCTCCTCCCCTTCATTTACATACGGTCGTCTGCATTTTTTACGCGCTGGGGAACCTACCTTAACACCCTCATTAGCATAATGTATGCGAGCATAATGTATGCAAACCACGCCCACACGCATTTCCAAACCATGCCCCGCCCCCAATTTGCATACGTCGACTAAGCTCCTCCCCTTCATTTACATACGGTCGTCTGCATTTTTTACGCGCTGGGAAACGCCACTTAACAGCCTCATTAGCATAATTTATGCGAACCACACCCACCCACATTTCCAAACCATGCACCGCCCCCAATTTTCATACGTCGACTAAGCTCCTCCCCTTCATTTACATACGGTCGTCTGCATTTTTTACGCGCTGGAAAACCCACCTTAACGCCCTCATTAGCATAATGTATGCGAGCATAATGTATGCAAACCACGCCCACACGCATTTCCAAACCATGCCCCGCCCCCAATTTTCATACGTCGACTAAGCTCCTCCCCTTCATTTACATACGGTCGTCTGCATTTTTTACGCGCTGGGGAACCTACCTTAACACCCTCATTAGCATAATGTATGCGAGCATAATGTATGCAAACCACGCCCACACGCATTTCCAAACCATGCCCCGCCCCCAATTTGCATACGTCGACTAAGCTCCTCCCCTTCATTTACATACGGTCGTCTGCATTTTTTACGCGCTGGGGAACCTACCTTAACACCCTCATTAGCATAATGTATGCGAGCATAATGTATGCAAACCACGCCCACACGCATTTCCAAACCATGCCCCGCCCCCAATTTGCATACGTCGACTAAGCTCCTCCCCTTCATTTACATACGGTCGTCTGCATTTTTTACGCGCTGGGAAACGCCACTTAACAGCCTCATTAGCATAATTTATGCGAACCACACCCACCCACATTTCCAAACCATGCACCGCCCCCAATTTTCATACGTCGACTAAGCTCCTCCCTTTCATTTACATACGGTCGTCTGCATTTTTTACGCGCTGGAAAACCCACCTTAACGCCCTCATTAGCATAATGTATGCGAGCATAATGTATGCAAACCACGCCCACACGCATTTCCAAACCATGCCCCGCCCCCAATTTTCATACGTCGACTAAGCTCCTCCCCTTCATTTACATACGGTCGTCTGCATTTTTTACGCGCTGGGGAACCTACCTTAACACCCTCATTAGCATAATGTATGCGAGCATAATGTATGTGAACCACACCCAAACGCTTTTCCAAACCATGCCCGCCCCCAATTTGCATACTTCGACTAAGCTCCTCCCCTTCATTTACATACGGCCGTCTGCATTTTTTACGCGCTGGGAAACGCCACTTAACAGCCTCATTTACATAATTAATGCAGCCTCATTTACGTAATAATATGTAAATGAGACGCGTGCGTCTCATTTGCATAATTAATGCAGACCACGCCCCCCACTTTGAATAATTAGGCTAATTAGCTCCGCCCCCTGCATTCGTGTGTAATTAGCAACAAGACACGTGCGTCAAATGCATGTTGTGCAGTCTCATTAACATAATTAACGCAGACCACTACTTTTCCTTTTTTTTGCTCATTAACATAATTAACGCAGACCACGCCCCTCAATAACATAATTACCGCAGACCACGCCCCCAACCTCATTAACATAATTATTTATTTATTTATTGAAGGAAGGAAGGAAGGAAGGAAGGAAGGAAGGAAAGAAAGAAAGAAAGAAAGAAAGAAAGAAAGAAAGAAAGAAAGAATGAATTTGACTAAATTTACGGGGTTCTTAACAAGGAGGCAATTAATTAATTAATTAATTAATTAATTGAGGCACGCACGCACGCACGCACGCACGCACCACGCCCACACACCCACACGCATTTCCAAACCATGCCCTGCCCCCCCCCATTTGCATAAGTCGGCTTAATTTACATAATTAATGCGTGCGACGCCCCACAAAACTCATTACGTTAGGCCCACTCGTTAAGTCAGACTCCTCCCTCTTGTTGAAACCACGCCCACTCGTTAATAGCAGATCTACAAGCTCACAACGCGTCTTGATGCGACGCGTTGTGAGCTTGTAGTTGAAACCACGCCCACTCGTTAAGTTCGACTCCACCCCTTGTATTTGCGTGTAATTAGCACGTCAGCGCGGTGACGAGAACGCTTGTCATGCGGCCTCATTTACAGGAAGGAAGGAAGGAAGGAAGGAAGGAAGGAAGGAAAGAAAGAAAGAAAGAAAGAAAGAAAGAAAGAAAGAAAGAAAGAAAGAAAGAATTTGCCTAAATGTGTGGGGTTCTTAACGAGGAGGCAGTAGTTACGCACGCATGCACACACACTTTCTTTTTTTATTTATTTATTCATGTGTTCGTTCATTCATTATTTATTTATTTATTTATTTATTTAAATAAATACTCTGTTGCTAGTATCCACAACTTTCCAACATCCCATAATGCATTGCGCAGAAGTTGGATGGAGCTTCCGTAAGCTTGTATGTGTTATTTAATACCAGTAACACGAGAAGCCAGACAGCGAGTTTGGAGACGGTAGCACGCTGCAAAGCGGAGTTATGGCTCTTTAAAGCCCAGCCGATCGATAGGCAGACGCCTGGGGGGGGGGGCGGAGTCCAGGGCGGAAATAAATAAATAATTAATTACATAAATAATCAGTCTCGGAAACAGTCGGGAAATAAATAAATAAATAATCAGTCTCGGAAACATAGTCGGGAAGTAAATAAATAAATAGATAAATAAATAATTAAACCAGTAAGACTCCCTAATATATACTGACTGCGTAGCGATTTGCGTGATTTTACAAGTGGGTTTGTCTGCAGACCACAGATTAGGGGGGCGGATTGTGTGAGGGATGCTATTGGATAGTATGAGAATGACTCAATCCGCCCCCTGGAATCTCAATCCACCCCCTATGACGAGCCTGGAGCTCGGAGCTCCAGGGCCCAGGGGCCGGCGCGGCCCCTCGCCGCTCGAGGCCGACCTGGGGGGCACTCTCGGTGGGGCAGGAGGTACCCCACCGAGCTCCGGAGGTGGTCGAGTATGCTGGTGCTGGGCGGAAAGTGGCCCAGATGGGTGTCTCTACTCGGGTTTGGGATGCAAAAGGTGGTCCCTGGTTCTCTGGAGGTCCCGGGGACCCCCTGAGCTTGTCTCCCATGCCCCTGCCTTTTAGTGTTAGTCAGTGCTTAAAGTGGGCACTGAGCCAGGGAGCCTGGAGCTCGGAGCTCCAGGGCCCAGGGGAGACACGCTCAGGGGGTCCCCGGGACCTCCAGAGAACCAGGGACCACCTTTTGCATCCCAAACCCGAGTAGAGACACCCATCTGGGCCACTTTCCGCCCAGCACCAGCATACTCGACCACCTCCGGAGCTCCAGGGCCGGGGGGGCAGCGCCGTCGCCGGCCTGCCCCACCGAGAGTGCCCCCCAGGTCGGCCTCGAGCGGCGAGGGGCCGGCCCCTGGGCCCTGGAGCTCCGAGACAGGGAAATAATTCATTCAATAAATTAATAAAGCTCCTTTTAGTTGAGCTTGTACCAGTGAACTGTACTGTCATGAAACTTGTCATAAAGTCTTCAATCAATCACTCGATAAAGGGATCAATACTGCATTAGATAAATAACCCACATTTACCCAAAACAGCTGATCCACAAGCCCACATGCAGCCTTGTAGATCGGCTGTTTTTATTGTTTTAGTTTTTAAATTGTTTCCCCCTTTTTCCCCCTGACTTAGTCTTTTCTAGGATCACCTTTTAGTTGAGCTTGTACCAGTGAACTGTACTGTCAATGACACTGTATACCTATGACAGTCCTATATCTATAATTAGTTCATTCGTGAATGACTTCCCTGTGGAAATAAGCCAAAAACATTACTAGGATCTCCTTTTAGTTGAGCTTGTACCAAATCATGTTTATTACGTATCTATCTATCTATCTTCCTAAGTCACATGCATTCACATTGCACTGAACGAACGCACGCACGCTGCGCAGGTCAGCTCAGCAGCTGGCTTTTTTTTTTTGTAAAGCTCCAGCCAGAGTCAGGCGCCGAGGTGGGGGGACGGCACCAAGCCGGACTTGCGAGCCCAGGCAGCGGCCGAAGGCCGCTGCCCCCCCCCAACCCCCTGGAAGTGCGGTAGACTGCATGCCTCTAGAACCTATCAGTAGGTCCCCATCCATAGACGGCGCTGTAGCCAAGGAATTCTCCCCCAGTCACTCACCTGACACACCAGGAAGTGCAGTGCACCAGTCTGTGTTGGAGAAGCGTGATTGGAAATTGTTGGGCAAGCAACATGCATGTTGCACTGCTGCTGCTGCCTCGAGGTAGGAATCACTCATCTATATACAGTATGTGTGTTCACTAACAGGGTTAAACTGCTCCACGTTGTCACAGTAATCATTGCTATAGAGTGTTTGTTCAGTAACAGTGTTAAACGGCTCTATATTGTGACAGGAATCGTTCCCACCGAGTCTTTGTTCACTAACAGTGTTACAGTGTGATATGAAAGAATCCACATGAGGGCAGTGTTTCCATTCTCAACTCACTGAGTTGAACAGAGGGCGGAACCCAATGCAATAACAAGTCCTACTAGAAATACTGTTCCTTCGAAACAGTGTGGGCTCGCTTCCAACCCCAAAAAATAATAGTAAAAGTGTCAAGGTCCCAGGCAATGCTCTCTTTCATTTTACTGAGACCAGTAGCATGTTGGGAACTGAAGTTATGGCTGTTTAAAGCCTGGGAAGAAAGAGGGGGGGACCTGTGTGTGTGTGTGTGTGTGTGTGTGTGTGTGTGTGTGTGTGTGTGTGTGTGTGTGTGTGTGTGTGTGTGTGTGTGTGTGTGTGTGTGTGTGTGTGTGTGTGTGTGTGTGTGTGTGTGTGTGTGTGTGTGTGTGTG
The DNA here is from genome assembly GCF_963921795.1 of Nannobrachium achirus. NCBI lineage: Eukaryota > Metazoa > Chordata > Actinopteri > Myctophiformes > Myctophidae > Nannobrachium > Nannobrachium achirus. Next base: position 49,979,482 of record NC_137817.1, read on the forward strand.
TGTGTGCGCACGCCCCGGACTCATTTTTGAAGCTTGTGATTGGCTGAACCGGACGTAGGGAGCGCTCCGTTGTAGTCACTTGAACCGCGCGAGGTGCACCAAAACCCAATTATCATGGCGTTTATCGTGCGCTTGCCCAGGCCGTAAATACAACGATTGCATTCACCACGGCTTCGTAACTCGCGCGGCGCTCCGCCGGCCGCTTGCAATGTCGTGGACAATAACTGAAAACGAGCGCTCTTTGCCGTTTCCATCCATCTTTCCCAGTTGGATCCATAATCACGCGGCACTGCACTGTCTGACTGACAGACGAGGAGTTCATTTCATCGTATATTTTTGTTTTAAAGACTTTATATTGACATTGGTTTAAAAAAAGGCGTTGAAAAGCCGGCTATACAACGACTACACCCAGACAAATAGCTTAATGATCGGATGGCTATTGGAATCATTTTACACCAATATTTCGAGATCAGTTCTGCAACGTGGAGTTGTTTTTTTAAAGAAATGTTTATTGAAATATGGATTAAATCTAATTGTCTAAATTCGGTGTAAATATAAACGTTGATACGGCGACTATAATTAGTTGGCTAAATCTCGGCTAGATCTAAACTATACTTAATAATGATCAACGGATATTATAATTATGTTAGTCCAATATTAGGAGATCAGTTAAGCACCTTACTGTTGTTTTTTTTAATAAATTGTTATCGAATCATGGAATAAATTGCAAAGTATATTTTCGGTGTGAATATAACCGGAATCTAGCCGGGTGAAATTAAGGCTAAAAAAAAACTAGTCGTGTAAAAAACGACTATTGCTCAGTGGGATATGAACAGTCATAGGTGGAAAAAGTACTCAGACTTTTTACTTAACACTCTTTTACAAGTAAAAGTCTGGAATTCTACATTTATTTGAGTAAAATGACAAATGTATTGGTATCAAAATGTACTTAAAGTAAAAGTCCTCATTATGCAGAATGTCCCATTTCACAAGTTTTCAAATGTAGTAAAATCTTTTTAAAATAGCAGATGATGCGACGCATTGTTAGCCTGTAGATCTTCTATTCTCAAATGGCCGAAATGTATAGGGCCGAAGCGGTTAATGTATGTTTTGTAATAATTATCAGAATCTACAAAGTAACTAACTAGTAACTAAAGTTGTCAAATGTAGTGGAATAAAAGTACCATTTTTGGATCTGAGATGTAGTGGAGTAAAAGTAATAGTAGGCCTACTGAAAATTGGAAATACTCAAGTAAAGTAAAAAAGAAAGTAAAAAGAAAGTAAACATGTGTAGTTGTGTACATTATTTAAGTAAATGTACTTAACTTTACACCAATATATTTATAATGGACCACTGCCAGAGGAAAACTGTAAAAATGAACCCCTGTTAACTTTATTATTAGGTGGTAGCCTGTCTTTACAAGAATGTTGTTCTTATTTCTAAAAATACATTGAGCAAGACGAGACTTGATTTTGAAGTATTAATATGTCTGGGTGTGTTCTTGCAGACAGATACAACCAGGCATACTTACTGTAGGCTACATACAGTCAGGGCAGGCAAGACATAGTGGTTTTATTTTAACATCAGATACAAGTTTATTGATTCCAGTGTTAGGAAAATAAACAGGATATATGGTATGGTATACTATGACTTTCTATGACTAATTAGTTCTCTGGTTCAGTTTAATATATTTTATTTTCTAACCCTTATATATATGACATAATATAAATATTGAAGTGTAGGTGCATACCTTAGTAATACCACACATTACACCACATGTGTATGTGGTATACAATGTACCTTTGTAATATATGTATTTATTTAGTGGAATGTTGTATGGATGAATGTAAGTATATATAAATATATATGTAGTCTATATATGCATTTAATGAATTTGTTGTTGGGCGGCAGTGGCTCAGGGGTAGAGAAACCGTCATTGGAACACAGAGGGCTAACCCAGAGTTAGTGTTGAAGAGTCCTTGAGCAAGACCCGAAGCCCTAGTTGCTCTCTGTGAGCCTTGCATGGTTTCCCCTCCGCCATCGGTGTATGAATGTGTGTGTGAATGGGTGAATTTAATGCACAATCTCTGAAAAGCGCCTTGGATAAAGGCGATATATAAATGCACCATTTACCATTTACAAAATATGAATTTTCATTATAATATAGTTGATATGAGAGCAGATTTCTTTGCTCATAGTCATCCTGCAGATGGTGCTGTTTGCCTGTCATTAGGATACGCACACACCATAGCATAGCACATAAATAGAGCAGCCATGTCTGCCCAGACCTGTTGAAAGATATACCCCCAGCCATCAGATGACCAGTCCGCCTATATCATTCTGATCCCCCCCCCCCATTCTGCATGTTGCAGGCAGGGGTTATTGCGTTCAGTTTCTCTCACTCAAAGAGGTTTAGGGGCCATCTAGCCCTCTGTTTGCAAGGATTTCAGAGGTAGGGGAGAAATAATATATATTTGTGAATGTAGGCATGGAACAGGTTTGAGCCCATAAAAAAAACTAAAAAGAAACAAAACATTTTGGAATATCTTAGTTTTGTAGATGCAAAGGAATATCAGTGGTGTGTTCTAGATTTCTTTGGATGGCATCTATAATATTTCCCTCCCATACGCAGGTGCCGCGGTCAGCGAATTAAGTTTTAATACTATGAAGTGTGACAGGTCTATTGTTTAATGTGTGTTCTCCAGCTGCCATTATCACCTCAATAAAGACAATAGCCAGCACACATATATGATCTTCACCTCAGACTAGGCTGAAGTCCACATTCTCGCTGCCCAGCACCTCCTCCTATGTATCAGATACGCTTTCTCTTTCGCTTTTTGATTGGCTACGCTTGGCTAGAACACACCACTGAGGAATATGTAATTGGATAATTTTATCAAGCACTTAACGCTGTGAACTTAGCATGTTGTAAATGTAAAATAAAATACATTTGTCTCCTGTTCCCCCCCAGCCCAGTCCAGGCGCAAATCTATCTGAAGAGATGGCTATCGCCCATGTGGCTACAGAGTACGTCTTCAGTGACTTCCTGCTGAAGGAGCCCAACCAGAAGCGCTACCGTAATGTGCGCACCGAGCTGGCCGTGGACATGATGGTGACGTGTGTCGCCGTGGGGCTTCCCCTCCTCCTCATCTCCCTGGCCTTCGCTCAGGAGGTGTCTGTGGGTGAGTTCAAGTTGCTCCGGAGGGGTCGTCAGAAGGGTCTGAATCAGTGGTTCTCAAACTTGTCCCCAGATGATTAGCTTAATGTAAAAAAAAATCTGGTATCTGCACATTTATAAAGTGAACATTTAAGGATTTCCAAGACCGTTTTAATGCCAAACTGGCCAAACTGTCAAATATTAAGTAAGCAAGAGGCGAACATTGTGAAAATAGCTCACGACAATGTTCACAACGCCTCGCACTTCGAGGCGTTGTGAGCATGTAGATCTGCTATTTTTACAATATTTATCTGTTAGATGTAATACCTACAATTCCAAGTGCTTGTCAGGGTGGGGGTCCCCAGTTCATATATCATTATTTTGGGGGTCACGGCCTAAAAAGGTTTGAGAACCCCTGGTCTGAATGTACCTCCACTGTGTTGGCGGAACGTATCGCGATTGACTGGTGTATTTATTTATTTATTTTCCCAGACCGGTGCAAGGTCGAGCACCCTGCCGTTCCCATTGTGTTGCGCTGCGTTGTTGTGTATTGGCTGCATGCTCTGCCTGCCTTTCCATGACCATTCTGTTATGGCTAGTGGCTACGTAACTCGATCAACTAGGTGCCAGACGAACTAATACACAACAACTTGTTGATCTGTGTATGCCTGCTGTGGATGTGAATTAAGCTTGGGGTGCTAGAACGAAGTGCTCCTATGATAAACTGACTGACCAGTGTTCAGATTACTGCAGTGCAACAAAGTGAGAGCCGAGAGGAGAAACACAAGCACAAAACGCATCAAACAAACCTCAGTGGAATGAAAGTGCACTGTGGCATGGATTACTTTTTCACCGAGGTGAAAAAAACAATTGTCTCTTATTGTAGGCTGCTACAGCTGACATCTCACCTATACTGTGGTTTAAAACAATGGGTGCCGTCCGGGTAGGGATGGGACGATATGAAAACTATCATGATTATTGTGACAAAAGAAATCGCTATTTACGATATTATCGTGATAATCCAAATATCCCCAACATCCACGCGTTGTGAGCTTGTAGATCGTCAATTTTTTTGGCAAAGAGATTTGGTAGAGTGGGAAAAAAGACTGTATCAAGTACGTATATTATGTTTTACCAATAGAGGGGGTGTCCAAAGTGCGGCCCGTGGGCCAAATGCGTCCCGATGACACATTTTACATGGCCCGCTGCTTCATTCCTAAATTGTACTATAAATAGCCCGCCAGCATCGTCAAACAAGAATATTTTATAGTATAATTTGTCAGGATTCCTTGTTCCCTTTCGTCTCAATCTGAAGGGGTCAAAGAAAGGCTATTTTGCTGTATTTTTTACCTTGCATGTCTGATTATCATTTGGTGAGTTATTTGTGTTTTGTTCAGAGCACACACCTGACAAAAGACCATTGATATTAAATATTGATGATGATACTAGTTAAATAAAATATTTAATTGTATGTGACTTTGTTATGGTCCGACCGAAAGTCGGCCCTTGGGCGTTTTAATATTTTTTTCTAATGTGGCTTTGAAAAAGGTTTGGACACCCCTGGTTTAAGTGGTACCGGACATGCTGCTCAGCAAATAAAAGGTGAATTGATCCCAGTGCATGACGGAGGACGATTTCACGATAAATTAAATTTCCACGATACGATTATCGTGAGTGGTTTTTTTTTAATCACGATAAACGATAATATCGCTTATCGTCCCATCCCTACGTCCAGGTGCGTCTTTCTTTTTTCTTAAAAAGTGGGGTCCAGGGACACTTGAGGGGGTTCCAGGGGGTCCCCAGATAAATAATGGATAGTTAGGAACCAAATGCACCGTTGTGTGGCTATAACTCTGAGTGTACAAATAAACCCTGACGGGTCCATTTGGTTCCAATTCTACACTCAGAGTTATGGTGGTCTGTGGTCTGCAGTGTTCTTAGAAAATAGAGAAAATAGCTGATCGGCTATTTACAAAAAAGTGTTGACATTTTTTGAAAAGGTTGAGAACCACTGCTGTAGGCAACAAAACAGTAGCAGGTGGATGAAGCGTGTTATTCTGGAGCATAATAAAAGCAGAGGTGTTTAAAACTGAATGTACAACCGAATGTATAGCACTGTAAATAATAATTTACAGTGCAGGAACGTATGTCTATTACTACCACAGGCCAGACTGACTGCTATATTTAGCAGCCAAACTACTTGAACTCGCATCGGAACAGATTAGACCCTGCCATTTTGACATGTCATACTGTATGTAAACACATTTTAATGGTAATTAAAATGGGTCTGTTTCAATTAGGTGTTTGTACCAGCAGTGGTGCTTTGGGATTTTTTTTTCCCGGGCGGACGGTCATTTATTGACGTCACGTGCACGCACCTCTAGAGGCTATTTAGATAGAAAGGATGTCAGAAGATCTAATGGTGGGAAAACAATAGTTTTGTAATTAAGACTAGTTTTCTAGTCTTAATTACATTTGCATTGTTACTTAAGATTTTATGTTCTACTTTCTTTTAATTCATTTAGAAAATACAGCGCTGCAGTAGGCTAGAGAAACAAAGTTTGCCTTGAACGAATCTCAAACACTAAATACCACAGTAATGGAGCCATGTATGAGGACACCCACACACACGACACATGCAGTCACAGCTGGAAACCTAGGTGTTAAAGTAGGCTATACTGTATCCATATGAATAGAGGACGCTCACACATTCACCACTAGAAACCTGTTATGAAAAGTTGTAGCCACTGATTAAAGTATTGCTTGTAGTTATCGCGGATTCGCGGGGTGGGGGGTCGCAGCTCTCGCGGGGGGGTATGCAGACTATGCACACGTTTACACGCTCGTGCACCATTCGGTGCCGTCCGTGCGCGTGCATGTGGGGAAATATTTCCGGCCACATGGCGTCCGGTCGCGTCCGGCCCCCAAAGCGCTACTGTGTACCAGCATGGAAAACCCCGGCACAGTTAACTTGATGTTTGTACACAGTCACAGTAATGTCTCTGACACAGTAATGTCTGCTGTGAAAAGGGTCCATTCATTGGACTCTAAAAGGGGATTGCCGTTTTCTTCAACCTACTTAAAGTATGAACACGGGGGTTGTTTCTGGGAGAGGAGAGCAGTGTTTTCATAACTCAAAAAGGAGTTTTTCTAAATGACAAGATTTTAGATTCAGAATCAAAATACAGAAATGTCTTTGTTCGAACACATAACTTTGTCATTGCGTGTGCGTGCCTACGGTGCGTAAATAATTAATATGAGTCTCATTGTATGTGTCCTAGGTACACAGATCAGCTGCTTTGCCCCAGCTAACTTCTCCTGGAAGCAGGGTGCTTATGTGGATTCGTACTGTTGGGCAGCAGTACACACTCACACCCTCCCTCTGTGGCTCCATAAGGTGAGTGGTACACACTCACACACCGTCCCTCTGGCTCCATGTTGCGAGTGCCCTCTTCTTTGCGATTGCCTGCTGGGGGAGGGGGGGGGGGGCATCAGTGCCGGGAACATGAGCAAACTGGAAAAAAAAAAAAAAATCAGGAAAACTTGCTCCCTCTTTGGGGTGGAGGAGGTTGTGAAGGTGCATATAGCAAAGAAACTGGACACTAATCATAGACATCCACTTACACCTTGAGATTGTGGTGGAGCGGGAGATGATCGACTCATCTATCCCAAGGGGAAATGAAATAGACCGTTTCAGACGGGGTACTATTAATGCGGGCGTTCTCGCTTGGATCAGCGGGGATCACGCTGCGGTGGAGACGCCAACACAATCGCTCCGCGAGTGAACGCCGGCCGATATTACAAAGGTGACCACAATCCAAGTCTTGCTGTCCGCAAGCGCATGCACGAAACGAGCACGCACGTGAGAATTTCGCGGGACTGGGTACTTTGATCCAGGGGATGAGCGTAGGGGTGGGCGATATGGAAAAATACAATATCACGATATTTTCCCAAGCTGTATCACGATACACGATTTTATCACGATTCTTTTTCACGTTGTTTTTTATGTTTTTTTTTTTTTTCAAGGTACTTGACAAAAACTAGACTCTCCGCAGTCTCCGGGTTCCTTTTGGGAAGTCTAAATTGAACTTTACAAGTATGTAACTCTGACAGTATACAAATGAAACCAAATGGACCCTTACGGGTCCATTTGGTTTCATTTGTATACTGTCAGAGTTAAGTGGAGACCTTGACATTTTTAAAGTTTGAGAACTACTGATTTAGACCAAAATGCAGGTTTAAATTGAATTCTGCAATGAATCTCTGTATTAACGATTAAACAGGATTTTTTACAAGGCTCCCTCATATGTATCACGATATATACGATACATCTGAAAAGGCATATCGTGGAGACATTGTATCGTCTCCACGATAATTATCACCATATCGCCCACCCCTAGATGAGCGAGTGACGTCAGGACTTCGGTACTCTATTCTGAAACCGACACCACGTACAGTATTGAATTCCCCCAGTAATCCCAGCCTACCCCTCTTTTCTCGCCCACTATCCTGTCAGTTCTTCCCCTACATCCTGCTCCTGGTGGCGGTGATGATGTACGGCCCGGCTCTGTTCTGGAGGTTCTCCACCGCTCCTATCCTGCAGTCTGACCTGGGGTTCATCATGGAGCAACTGGACTGCTGCTACAACCGGGCCGTCAACCTGGCCAAACGCATGGCCACCACAAGCCTGTCCACTGCCTCTTTAGACAGGTAAGACCCCTGAATCACACTTTTTGTGTTTCTCCTTTTCACACTTTCTATATCTATTGTTTAACCCATTTAGGCCTAGGATTATTGACTGCTTTAACTATTGAAAAATAGCAGATATACAAGCTCACAGCGCGGCACCGAGTGCCGCGCTGCGAGCTTGTAGATCTGCTATTTTTGAAAAATCATGATTTTTTTTTTGCAAGTCTTTCAATATATCTACTTAAAAGCGAACATTTGTAACTCAAATATTTACTTCTGGGTGGTCCCTGGGACAACATGTTTTGAGATGGGGGTCCGTGGCCAAATACCTGTAATTTTGGGGGTCCTTGACAAGAAAAGGTTTGAGAACAGCATGATTTAGAGGAAGGATTTAGAAGTCGGGTCAAAGATCGTGTCAAAGATATTCAAAGACTTGCACTCATTTTCACGATGTTTCAAAAATAGCAGATCTACAAGCTCGCAGCGCGGCACTCGGTGCTGCGCTGTGAGCTTGTATATCTGCTATTTTTCAAAAGTTAAAGCATAAAATAATGGTTAAAGTGGTTAAAATCTAACACGACTCGGGCGCGTTCCAGGTATTTGAGAGTTAAAAGAACATTGTATTGTAAAGTTAGTCATAACAGAAATATGACAGAGAATGCCAAATTGTGTTTTCTTCAAATACGGGGGTGGCAGTGGCTCAGGGGTTGATAAACATTAGAACACAGAGTTCGATCCCGGGCTCCACCAGAGTTAGTGTCGAAGAGTGAGCCCTAGTTGCTCCCGGTGACCAGGTTGGTGCCTTGCATGGTTTCCTCAGCCATCGGTGTATGAATGTGTGTGTGTGTGAATGGGTGAATGTAATGCACAAGCTCTGTAAAGCGCCTTTGATAAAGGCTCTATATAAATGCACCATTTACCATTTACAATTTACTCCATCTCCCTCCTGCCCTCTTGTGGCCAGTGACCCTACTGAGGGTTGCTTCATGTACCCCCTGATGGAGAACTACCTGAAGACCAAGCGTTTTTCGCGGGTGTTGCTGGTTCGATACCTGCTGTGTCGTGGCCTGACCCTGCTGACCCTCCTGTGTGCCTGTGTCTACCTGGGCTACTACCTCCAGTTGGCCTCAGTCACCGATGAGTTTGGATGCACGCTGCGCACCGGACTGCTCGTCAACGACTCCACCGTTCCCGAAAAGGTCCAGTGCAAGCTCATCGCTGTCGGGGTCTTCTCATTGCTCAGGTACTTGAGACCTATTTTATCATTTTTGGAAAATGCGAAGAATTGCTCATTTTAAGGCTAGTTCTTTTAGCGCATTTTTGCAAATGTTTGAACATTTTCGTCTGGGGTCTTCTTGCTCATGTGATATTTCAAGTCACCCTCCCAAAATTAGTTTTAAAGGAGTAGTTCACCCCCAAAATGACTTTTTTTCTATTGATTAGTCACGCCATGGAGAGTAGAGTTCAATAATATTTTTTAGTTTTTTGTCGCATTCCTAAGACAAAAATGTGATGATAACAATACATATACCCCCATTCGTTCCAGATGGGGACCCGTTTCGAAACGGGTCCCCATCCGGAATCAATGGGGGTAAATCTACTCGAATTAAATTTTTGTCTTAGGAATGTGACAAAAACCAAAAAATAACTCTACTCTCCATGGCGTGACTAATCAATAGAAAAAAGGTCATTTTGGGGGTGAACTACTCCTTTAATTAAACATGTTGAAAAAATAAATTGAAAAGGAAAAAGATTGAAAGTGTTTAAAAATCAAACAATATGATATATACGGTGATGTTGAAATTATGATCTTTCTCTTTTGTTTGATTCTGATGTTCAGCCTGGTCAACTTGGTGGTGTACCTTACGCTCGTCCCTGTGGTCATCTATGCCAGCTTCCGTCCACTCTTTTGCCATTCTTACGCAAGTTTCCTGAAAATGTACGAATTGCTGCCCACTGTGGACGTTCTGCCCCACCCTGGCGGCCAATGGGACGACCTCGCCATGTACGTGCTCTACCTGCAGGAGAACCTCAGCGAACTCAAGTCCTACAAGTACATGAAGGTGTGTGTCTGTGTATCCACGTGCAAAATCTTCACGTCAAAAACATAGATTTGATTAAATCTTTATTCGAGAACACTCAGATTATAAGCAAACAAATGAATAAAAAATATAACATTTGAAAAACGTCACCGACTTATAATGACATGCTCAAAAATACGGACACCAGATTAAAAGTGATTAAAAATCAGGACACATGGGCTGTGTAATTACTGCGTGTTTCCTAAACCCACCAGGCTTGAGTTAAGTCCCGCCTCGCGGAAACTTATTGAGAGAGGCGTTTCCGCGAGGAGGGTCTTAGCTCAAGCCTGGTGGGTTTAGGAAACACGCGTAATTACTCAGTGTCGCTTTCAGGGCAGAAATCCAGGCGTTACTGTGTACACAGGCCACAGTGGCTCGTATGACTTTACAGTTCACCACACACGCTTACAACGTTTTACATACCAAATGGGATTTACAGCAGGACCGCCCAATGAATGAAGGTTGACTGCCAGTGTGTCTGGTTCAATAGACACATCGTCAGCCACGTTTTAATTAGATAGTGATGATTTCCAACCCGGGCCATGTTTCTTTTTATGTGTTGTCACAAGTGGCTCTATTTCACAATGATTAAGAGAGAAACACAAAAGCAATACATGAGAAGAAAGGGAGTCTACTGCTTCACCTCAGCAAAACAGGGCAAGCCTGGTGCATCACAGGAGCAGGACAACAGCAGTTGTAGAATAACAAATATTTAATTGTCCAAGCTGTTCCAATGTCAATTCTTTTCTACAAAAAGAATACATGTATATTGTACCTCTTGTAGCCAGAGTTAAACGTGTGTCCCAGTGTGGAACCCAGTTGTGAACTACTGTTATGTGTTGTGTACAACAGGTGCTTGAGTTGCTGAAAAGGCAAGGCGAGTGTTCAGGAGAGGAGTTTGACTTCATGGGGCTGCTGCAGAACCTCTGCCAGGTGAAGGTTGACACTGTGGATGGGAAGAAACGGACGCCGTCTAAAGCTAAACCTGCCAACCCCAATGGGAGTCCTACCACTGCCCACACTGGAGCTGCAAAAGATGGCAGCGATGGTGCAAAACCACCTTCTCTGGCGGATACAAGCTTGATTATGAGGGGTGAGTGTGGAGAAGGACAGTAATAACTGAATTATCATATAATAGGATCTTATATTGAATATGTGGTTTACAAAACACATCATGGATCATTACAGGCTGGTTCCCTCAGATGACAAAAACAGCCAGCATGTCAACCATATGGCGTAATTAAAAAGTGTTCTGCTCAGCACAGGCATGATGCAACATCATTTATATTTCATCATTTTCATGTTGGTTAAAAAAAAAAAAAATCTTTGCTTTTCTTTTTTGTGTGAGTATCTGTTGATGGCAGAGTGGTTAAGGGGTAAATCAGACTTTGTTTGTTTGTTTGGTAAAACATTGTTTAGATGCTTAAACTATGTAACCTTTTTTAATGAATAATGTGTACTTACACTATCGTACAACAAAGTATAAATTGAGCTTAAAATTGTAAGAATTGTAAAATCTTTGGTCTGAACTAGGCTTAAGACACTGGCCTCCATCTTGGCTCATTATGGAATCCAATTCACAATGCGTGCTTGTAGATCTGCTATTTTCTGTCTTATTTACTACAGTATAACGTGCCCAGAATAGGAACATTAGAGTTTAGTTCAAAACAAAGACTACCAGCCCAATTAAGTGTAAAAATCCTTTTTCTTTTCGCCCCCAGAATTATCTCCTCTGTTGCCAGGAAACAGTGACGTTACAGGTGGAGGAGAGGTCCGCCATCGAGTGGTCTGATTGGCTGCTGGCCAAGCGTTGGACACAGACCTGTCTTGACTCTGTGAATGTTGCATAGCGCAACATCCACCTTAGAGGAAGACCGGACTCGGACAGATAACAGAGCACTAATAGAAGAGATTAACGGATTGATTTGCCCATTGTCCTTAATCATTGCAGTATATGTGATGGCAGTTGCCCACATGGGGAGATATCCAGAAACCAAATATTTTGTCATACAATGTTAAATGCATTTCAGCATGTATTGTTTTTCTCTTTTTCTTTTATCCTAAAATATTCTTAGGATTTAAATATTTTTGCACAGTTATTGCTATGGATGTTTATTTTATTTTCCACCCTTTTTGTGTTGGGAGATAGTTTGCCTGATTTCTTTCTTTTTTTTTTGCTTTAATTTGTTCTCTGAATAGATCCATGATTCTGCATTCTGCAGAATGTTAAGTTATTGGCACTGTTTTGCAACTATTTGGTCAAAATCTAAGTGATCCACTGAAGTTGACTAGCCCAAGGAACCAACCGTATACAAGCCATGTGTCTGGTCCTTAGCTTGAGGCAGCTTTGTATGCTAGTACACCCTGGCCTGGACATGATGCTAGTATGTCACAGGGACTTGCCCCCAATACAACCCAGTGATACTGGGTGTGATTCTGAACTGCTGTCTAAACTAGTTGCACAAGCAAAAACTCTGCATGAGCTAATACGTTGTATAGAACTTTTCTAGGTACTAACATCAAGTTGCACTACTAGTTATTTGTGAAAATGTAATTTTTTGCCATTTTTCAAACCATGTTAAAGGGGAATACCACAAAATGTAACAATTAATTCATGGTACTTTACACTGTTAAATCCTCTGTACTATATTGGCATGCAGGGTGAGATTTCCAACTGTTTTCTTTTTGTGTGTGGTATTTCCTGTGAACCTGAGTTTTTGAATGACGAAAGTAGTGCTAGGAAAGAGACGTGTGTCTGTGTGTGTGTGCAAGAGAATATCCATGAGATGGAGAGAGAAAAGTGAGAGATTAGTCAACCATAGTTTGCTGCTTAGTCAGGTAGCATTGGTGTCTGATGCTGAGGATGCCCTTTGATTTTATTTGGTTATTGAATACTTATGTCATTAAGCTCGCCAACAGGCACACTATGTTTTGAGCACCATACTGTAAATCCATAAATGCGGGGTTGGTGCACAAATGGAAACACAATTTCACACTTTTATTAGCCGTTCTATGGTGCTGTGGAAAGGCCCTACAGTATTGAGGCCTGTATTCTTTCTCATGTCAAACTACTAACATATTATCACTTGTACATAGATGTTTACTTGGGAATCTCAGGGAGATTTATAACATATCAATGCATTTAAAATACCTGCTGTAGACTCCAGTTGCCCTGTGTGTGAAATACATGTTACATGACTACGTTTTATACTCAATCTAATGTGGTGCACTCTTTACATTGGTATACTGTATGTGTGTGTGAGAGAGACCAGTTTTCCATGCTTGCATCATGTATTTTACAAATATGATGGTTGATGTCGAATATTGTGGGGTCTCCTTTTGTGCATTTGTTTAAGCTAACATCTCAAACAAAAAAAAGCGTTGTGTTTGTTGTATTTACTTTTTGTGGACATATGTGAATTTCTAAAAACAATATTTGTAAGAAACAGCTAACTGGATATTTGTACGAAACGGCTGCTTGATGTGTTTGTGATAAAATGATATTACTTTACCTTTTGCGTACACTGTCAGTCTTCATCTTTGAATATTATATAAATAAAATATTTGAAATAACTTGAGTTGAGTTATTAATTGTGGGGGGCGTGGCTAGACACCAGCGACGTCATTGTTGAGGTGAGTAACTTGCATTTTCTTCTGTCCAGATTTTTAGAATCCAGCTATGGTGCTTATTGAAGTCTGAAGTGTTTTTAATACTTTCTTATTTTCGGTGCCTGGCTGACACAAATACATTTGTTAAATATGGGCCATTTCCATTTTGATTACCACCAGGGTTGTAACTTGTTTAGCCAACCAGCTAACATTTACGTAGCCTAGCCATGATGATCACTGATCAAGTGACAATAAGTGAAGCGATTGATCAGTTTTGCATATGGTTTTGGGTTTGAGCTGACTATTTGGCTTGAAATCTGTTTGTATGCCAGGGGTTTTTATCAATGGTCAGTGTTCCTAGTCAGCTCAAAACGAGGCTACAACAACAAAGTACAACCTGGCTACAACTCTATTCGCCGTATCTGTCCAGCAGGTGGTGCAACTGGACCATGTCCTCGCCAGAGATCTTGTCTCTGTCCTGGGGCCAGATGAAGGTGAAGGGATGCTCCTCCACCTACAAGGACTGTAAGCTGTGGCCTGGAGGCAGCCGTGCATGGGACTGGAGAGAGACTGGAACTCGGGTGAGTGAGTCAGACAGACAGACAGACAAACAGACAGACAGACACAAAAGAGGATGGATACACACAGATTCCCAACTGAACATGGATTATTGGCTGTGTATTTTCTCATTTGCCTTGTGAAATTCTATTTTCTAATTTCTAAATTATTTTTCAAAACCTTTTCCCATTAGCTAAATGTTTTAAGGTTATTTATTATTATTTATTTTGTGTCTTTACAACAAATAAATAGCTATTTCAAAGGGATGTGAATGAATGGTGTTCTATTGGCATTACATTTGCTCACATATCACAAAGGAGAAAAAAAGGAATAAGAAATCGCACCTAGTGTGAAGGGAGCGGTGCTATTTATGAGTTAATTTCATTAAGCGTCCCGCAAAGCTTGGCAATTGTGACCCTGGGCGTACAACAAACTTTGGGTGCTTTGTGCAAAGATCTAGGCCAAGCTTCGCGTCTCGGACAAAGCCAGATATTGGAACTTAGCTCCTTTCAGGAGCATAGCTCTAAAAGAAACACACATTTAAATTGTACGGAATTAATGAGGAATACGAAATGTGATGAGGGTTAGACAACATCATAATATTGCTTAATTACCTTCTGGGCAGTTATGTTGTCAGTTATGTAACAGTTATTTTACAGTACTTTAGCATCTCCTCCTGTGTTGTAACTCCAGGTTTTTTCTGTGTACATAATCATAAATGTGCAATAGAATTAAAGGATTATGGTGGATGAGCCGGTACAACAGAAGTGAACTCCTGGCGGGTCATGGTGACTCCGGATAAGTGGTTGAAGATGGATGGATGTCATAGGCAGAAATCATAAAAAAAAGTGTGACTTAATAGCTAATCTATTGTATTGTTGTTGCATGACACTGATAGACAAAGTGTAAAATATTTATATAAGTAAATATGGTATTATTAAAAGAATAATGAAATAAATCATTTTTATTTTTATCCCACACTCCCAGCATACCCCAGGAGTGCAGCCAACTGATGTGGAGGAGATTCTACAGAAGGGAATCGACACACTGGTTATTGGCAGAGGAATGAACGAGGTGCTTCAGGTAATGGAATTCATCTCTTCACTCTTTGGGGGTTTTGCTCTATATTCTTTAAAGGTGATACACCATGCATTTAAAAAGTATTTATGTCATATTGTTTCGTGTCCCAAAAACGTTTTTCAAAAGGTTTGAGGCTAAATTACCACTCCTGAATAGAGAGCCTCTCTCATTTTTCAATGGCTCTCAGAGCATTTCAGCTGCAGTACCACCTTTGGCCTGAACTGCGCCACCCCCCCAAAATCTTTTTGAAAAAATGATGATGCCACAATCGGCATCAAATCTGGATAGCCTGTTTTGAGAACCCGTGGGATACTTTTAACCTTCGCCTTCTCAAAACCAGAGAAAGACACAACCGTCAGAAATGGGACTTTGTGAGGATAGAAGGTGCTAGTGGGACCCCAAAAAAAGGTTTTAAAATAGGAAAAGTGAAATTTCATGGTGTATCACCTTTAAGACAAGCATTTTTGATTAACTGTGTAGACTTAAATGTTGAATCATATTCTGTCGTTACTGGCTGCTGTGATGACATTGAGGTCTTATGTTAATATTGATGTTGAGGCATTGACCTTCCCACAAATACCAATATCTTTACCTCAGCTACATTGTTTCATTGAAATGAAATGGTCAGACAGACCATTTCATTTCAATGATCTTCCAGGTCCCCTCCTTCACTCTGGACTTTATAAGACAGAAAGGCGTGGAGGTCCGGGTCCTGCAGACTGAGAAGGCTGTGCCGAATACAACGACCTTGTCGGCCAGGGAGTCAAGGTGGGCGGGGTCTTCCACTCCACCTGCTGATGATCATATCATGGTTCTCATCATAGATATAAAAAGCTAGATACCTCATCCGCCGCTGCAGTTCATTGGAGCGACGTGCAACAACTCCAAGCCAGTCAAACTTACTACTGGCAAATCACAGCATTGGGTGGCTCAGCTGTTCTTAGAGGCTGACTGCATACGAAAAGATATATCGCAGCTGCCATCCCAGTGGAAGACACGCAGCCACGCAAAGTGACTACTGGCCAATCACAGCGCACCACTTTTCCGGGACTTCTCAGAATCTAGGGTGCGTTCGAATAAACAAAAGACCAGAGGGCACAGCATTGCACTTGCTGGCTGTCTCCGAACCTGGGTTTACGAAAAGACCCACCCCCACCTGCCTCTTATTGGCCGACAGAAAGTCCCCTTCTGTGACACACTCGGAAGCTTGACTTCCCTAAAATGGCGCACGCGATACAGACGCCCCAGAGTCTGAGGAGGCATCTACCGTACCTTTTTATGTCTATGCTCATGCCATACCATACCAGTGAGAGAAGGACTGGAACAGTGGATCGTCGCAAAGAAATCATTTCGTGGGACCAGAATCATGGTATCTCTGTCAGTCATAATCAATGGCTCCCTGTTGCTCACATGTGCAGGGTGGATATTTACCCTGTACCACCTGTGGCTCTGATCACACATACATTCAATGTTTATTACATTATAACTGCTCATGTTGTGTGTTTATTTTCATTTTCACTTAACTGCACAACAACATACAATCCCATAGCTTTTTTGTGGTCAAGTAATAAAAGGTATCTAATGCTCACTATCAAAACTAAAGTGGTGAATGGTAAATGGTGCATTGGACCGATGCAAGCACAATGTAAAGTAACAGCAAGTGATACAACCTCCCCTACAACCACACCCTCCCCTGGATGATGATGCGTACATCCAGAGACAAATGAACTCACCTTTCTGAGCCTAATTATTCATAAAACTACAGATTACAGAAAAAGCACTGAAAGTTGAGAGGTCAGGAAATATGAAAAAAGTCTAAGAATAAAGAAAATGTAAATTTGGTGTCATAAGAGTTTGAGAGTTAGTTGTCTCAGACATGTTTAAAGATACAGGCCAACTAAGGAAGACTTGAGTGCAGTTTGGAGATGGAGCAACTTTGGCCAATCTAGTCACTCGTGCCAGACTGTGCAGGGGACATGATATGAGATGTGACATTTCCCTGAGTATGTATTTGTAGTGTTCCAGTAGGAATAGGAAACCATGTTGCTTTCTTTATTACAGTCTTTATGCAGGATATTATCCAGACAGAGTGCTCCCCCAAGCTTTCTGAAAGGAGAATCTTGCCATGCCATACAATTTTACAAAGTCCTTGGTTTGCATCTGTGCTCACACTAAAAACATCTGCTCCAGCTCCACTATGGGGGGAGCCGCTCCAAAAATAAGAATGTGAATTTCATTTTGTGGAATAGTTGTCTGGTTTTAATCATGTGGAAATGTTTTCCAATTATGAATTATCTTATTTTTCTTGTGAGGGTACATTTCTGTTCAGAGAATCAGAGATTTGTGAATGTATAGAAAATATGTTTACAGGGTTTTATTACTAAAAGCTTTGACATACAAAACTGTCATACAAATAAAGTCTGTGAACTGCAACAAGCTGTTTTCATGCAGTATAATGAGTCCTTATTTTCACTCTTCTGCACTTTACACAGTTGAAAAAAGTAACCAATTTAGGCCACGAGGTGGCAGTATAATGTAATCTACGGGACAGTTTTATCTGTCAAAATCAAATGTGTTTCTTTTGTGCACACTGCACAGTCAGTGTCTGTCAGCCTTCAACACCAAAGGGCAGCAGGGCTTAATTCATGAACTATTAAGTTATTCAAAAAAGTACAACACACAATTTCACTCCATTGTAATGTTTGCAGATTTGAGTTATGTCTCTGTAACTTAAAGAACTCTTTGTTTTACATGTGTTATTCACCCCATGGGTTTGTACATTCTCCTTTTTACCTGATAAGGTGTATATTATAATTAACTTCCTGGTATATTGCTCACTTCTTTATTTATATTATGTTTAGGCTACTTGCCCATAATAAATAAAGTAGTGCATTTTCTTTTACATAACTGCTTTAATATTATATATTGATCCACTTTATTTCAGACACAAATGAATAGGTCCATATAAAAAGAAACATGTAGGCCTATAAAAACAGACAACCACAACACAGATAGCCAGACTGTTTTCATTGAATTAAAAACAAACATTGCCTCCAATGTTGAGGAAAGAAATGGGGACGAATAGGCTATATTCTTTGACTCCACAAGTCTACACATAACATTCTTCAATACACCATGACATACCCTGAGGAAGGCTGTTGTCATCCTAAAAGAGTGGGTTATCCCACCATTCATTTTGAAATATGAATTACTAATTAGCCACAAAATAATAAAGGCTTTTTAATTTTTAAAGAAGAGTGCCTTGGTTTCCTTTTTTTCCTTTAGCATCTTCAATTCTCTACCAAAGAGCACCTTCATCACATTTTGTTTAATCTTCTGAGCACCCAGTCTTTTTCTTTCACACCATGACATATTGTTCTGTCATTTCTTACTTGCAATACCTTTTTATTGCTTGAACAACAACAACAACAACAACAACAACAACTAGAAAATATTGTTCCTTCGAAACAATTGTGGGCTCGCTTCAAGCCAGAAAACAATGTCTATAAAAGTACAAAATGTCAAGATCGCAGGCAGTGCTCTCTTTGACGTTACTGAAATTAGCTGCATGCATGATTTGAGGCATTTTGTTCCAAAAATGTGTTATGCAAAAGTTGACCCGCTGGTGGCGCTATAACAGGCCAATGTGAGAAGGGAGGCATCTGTTCCTTGACCTAGTGGGAATGTGCTTGCAAGATTTCACGCATATCGCAGGCTGTATTCATGAATTAATTAAAAAATAAAGTGTGCGTGCGTGCGTGCGTGCGTGCGTGCGTGCGTGCGTGCGTGCGTGCGTGAATGAATGAATAAATAATAAAGTGTGCGTGCGTGCACGTGCGTTCGTTCGTTCGCTCGTTCGTTTGCACTTTATTTATTTATTCATTCATTCATTGAATGAATGCGTTCGTGGAACGAATGCTCACTACGGTCGTCTGTATTTTTTAAGCCCTGGGAAACCCACCTTAACACCCTCATTAGCATGATGTATGCGAGCATAATCTATGCAAACCACGCCCACACGCATTTCCAAACCATGCCCCGCCCCCAATTTGCATATGTCGACTAAGCTCCTCCCCTTCATTTACATACGGTCGTCTGCATTTTTTACGCGCTGGGGAACCTACCTTAACACCCTCATTAGCATAATGTATGCGAGCATAATGTATGCGAACCACACCCAAACGCATTTCCAAACCATGCCCGCCCCCAATTTGCATACTTCGACTAAGCTCCTCCCCTTCATTTACATACGGTCGTCTGAATTTTTTACGCGCTGGGAAACCTACCTTAACACCCTCATTAGCATAATGTATGCGAGCATAATGTATGCAAACCACGCCCACACACATTTCCAAACCATGCCCCGCCCCCAATTTGCATATGTCGACTAAGCTCCTCCCCTTCATTTACATACGGTCGTCTGCATTTTTTACGCGCTGGAAAACCCACCTTAACGCCCTCATTAGCATAATGTATGCGAGCATAATGTATGCAAACCACGCCCACACGCATTTCCAAACCATGCCCCACCCCCAATTTGCATACGTCGACTAAGCTCCTCCCCTTCATTTACATACGGTCGTCTGCATTTTTTACGCGCTGGGAAACGCCACTTAACAGCCTCATTAGCATAATTTATGCAAACCACACCCACACACATTTCCAAACCATGCACCGCCCCCAATTTTCATACGTCGACTAAGCTCCTCCCCTTCATTTACATACGGTCGTCTGCATTTTTTACGCGCTGGAAAACCCACCTTAACACCCTCATTAGCATAATGTATGCGAGCATAATGTATGCAAACCACGCCCACACGCATTTCCAAACCATGCCCCGCCCCCAATTTGCATACGTCGACTAAGCTCCTCCCCTTCATTTACATACGGTCGTCTGCATTTTTTACGCGCTGGGAAACGCCACTTAACAGCCTCATTAGCATAATTTATGCGAACAACACCCACACACATTTCCAAACCATGCACCGCCCCCAATTTTCATACGTCGACTAAGCTCCTCCCCTTCATTTACATACGGTCGTCTGCATTTTTTACGCGCTGGAAAACCCACCTTAACGCCCTCATTAGCATAATGTATGCGAGCATAATGTATGCAAACCACGCCCACACGCATTTCCAAACCATGCCCCGCCCCCAATTTGCATATGTCGACTAAGCTCCTCCCCTTCATTTACATACGGTCGTCTGCATTTTTTACGCGCTGGGGAACCTACCTTAACACCCTCATTAGCATAATGTATGCGAGCATAATGTATGCAAACCACGCCCACACGCATTTCCAAACCATGCACCGCCCCCAATTTGCATACTTCGACTAAGCTCCTCCCCTTCATTTACATACGGCCGTCTGCATTTTTTACGCGCTGGGAAACGCCACTTAACAGCCTCATTTACATAATTAATGCAGCCTCATTTACATAATAATATGTAAATGAGACGCGTGCGTCTCATTTGCATAATTAATGCAGACCACGCCCCCCACTTTGAATAATTAGGCTAATTAGCTCCGCCCCCTGCATTCGTGTGTAATTAGCAACAAGACACGTGCGTCAAATGCATGTTGTGCAGTCTCATTAACATAATTAACGCAGACCACTACTTTTCCTTTTTTTTGCTCATTAACATAATTAACGCAGACCACGCCCCTCAATAACATAATTACCGCAGACCACGCCCCCAACCTCATTAACATAATTATTTATTTATTTATTGAAGGAAGGAAGGAAGGAAGGAAGGAAGGAAGGAAGGAAGGAAGGAAAGAAAGAAAGAAAGAAAGAAAGAAAGAAAGAAAGAAAGAAAGAAAGAAAGAAAGAAAGAAAGAAAGAAAGAAAGAAAGAAAGAATTTGCCTAAATTTACGGGGTTCTTAACAAGGAGGCAATTAATTAATTAATTAATTAATTAATTGAGGCACGCACGCACGCACGCACGCACGCACGCACCACGCCCACACACCCACACGCATTTCCAAACCATGCCCTGCCCCCCCCATTTGCATAAGTCGGCTTAATTTACATAATTAATGCGTGCGACGCCCACAAAACTCATTACGTTAGGCCCCTCGTTAAGTCAGACTCCTCCCTCTTGTTGAAACCACGCCCACTCGTTAATAGCAGATCTACAAGCTCACAACGCGTCTTGATGCGACGCGTTGTGAGCTTGTAGTTGAAACCACGCCCACTCGTTAAGTTCGACTCCACCCCTTGTATTTGCGTGTAATTAGCACGTCAGCGCGGTGACGAGAACGCTTGTCATGCGGCCTCATTTACAGGCAGGAAGGAAGGAAGGAAGGAAGGAAGGAAGGAAAGAAAGAAAGAAAGAAAGAAAGAAAGAAAGAAAGAAAGAAAGAAAGACAGAAAGAAAGAAAGAAAGAAAGAAAGAATTTGCCTAAATGTGTGGGGTTCTTAACGAGGAGGCAGTAGTTACGCACACATGCACACACACTTTCTTTTTTTATTTATTTATTCATGTGTTCGTTCATTCATTATTTATTTATTTATTTATTTATTTATTTAAATAAATACTCTGTTGCTAGTATCCACAACTTTCCAACATCCCATAATGCATTGCGCAGAAGTTGGATGGAGCTTCCGTGAGCTTGTATGTGTTATTTAATACCAGTAACACGAGCAGACAGCGAGTTTGGAGACGGTAGCACGCTGCAAAGCGGAGTTATGGCTCTTTAAAGCCCAGCCGATCGATAGGCAGACGCCTGGGGGGGGGGGGGGGGGGCGGAGTCCAGGGCGGAAATAAATAAATAATTAATTACATAAATAATCAGTCTCGGAAACAGTCGGGAAATAAATAAATAAATAATCAGTCTCGGAAACATAGTCGGGAAGTAAATAAATAAATAGATAAATAAATAATTAAACCAGTAAGACTCCCTAATATATACTGACTGCGTAGCGATTTGCGTGATTTTACAAGTGGGTTTGTCTGCAGACCACAGATTAGGGGGGCGGATTGTGTGAGGGATGCTATTGGATAGTATGAGAATGACTCAATCCGCCCCCTGGAATCTCAATCCACCCCCTATGACGAGCCTGGAGCTCGGAGCTCCAGGGCCCAGGGGCCGGCGCGGCCCCTCGCCGCTCGAGGCCGACCTGGGGGGCACTCTCGGTGGGGCAGGCCGGCGACGGCGCTGCCCCCCCGGCCATGGAGCTCCGGAGGTGGTCGAGTATGCTGGTGCTGGGCGGAAAGTGGCCCAGATGGGTGTCTCTACTCGGGTTTGGGATGCAAAAGGTGGTCCCTGGTTCTCTGGAGGTCCCGGGGACCCCCTGAGCTATTTATAAATAAATAAATAAATAAATAAATAAATAATCAGTCTCGGAAACATAGTCGGGAAGTAAATAAATAAATAGATATTGCCTATCGCATTAGATAAATAACCCACATTTACCCAAAACAGCTGATCCACAAGCCCACATGCAGCCTTGTAGATCGGCTGTTTTTATTGTTTTAGTTTTTAAATTGTTTCCCCCTTTTTTCCCCCTGACTTAGTCTTTTCTAGGATCACCTTTTAGTTGAGCTTGTACCAGTGAACTGTACTGTCAATGACACTGTATACCTATGACAGTCCTATATCTATAATTAGTTCATTCGTGAATGACTTCCCTGTGGAAATAAGCCAAAAACATTACTAGGATCTCCTTTTAGTTGAGCTTGTACCAAATCATGTTTATTACGTATCTATCTATCTATCTTCCTAAGTCACATGCATTCACATTGCACTGAACGAACGCACGCACGCTGCGCAGGTCAGCTCAGCAGCTGGCTTTTTTTTTTTGTAAAGCTCCAGCCAGAGTCAGGCGCCGAGGTGGGGGGACGGCACCAAGCCGGACTTGCGAGCCCAGGCAGCGGCCAAAGGCCGCTGCCCCCCCCAACCCCCTGGAAGTGCGGTAGACTGCATGCCTCTAGAACCTATCAGTAGGTCCCCATCCATAGACGGCGCTGTAGCCAAGGAATTCTCCCCCAGTCACTCACCTGACACACCAGGAAGTGCAGTGCACCAGTCTGTGTGCGCTGCTGCTGCCTCGAGGTAGGAATCACTCATCTATATACAGTATGTGTGTTCACTAACAGGGTTAAACTGCTCCACGTTGTCACAGTAATCATTGCTATAGAGTGTTTGTTCAGTAACAGTGTTAAACGGCTCTATATTGTGACAGGAATCGTTCCCACCGAGTCTTTGTTCACTAACAGTGTTACAGTGTGATATGAAAGAATCCACATGAGGGCAGTGTTTCCATTCTCAACTCACTGAGTTGAACAGAGGGCGGAACCCAATGCAATAACAAGTCCTACTAGAAATACTGTTCCTTCGAAACAGTGTGGGCTCGCTTCCAACCCCAAAAAATAATAGTAAAAGTGTCAAGGTCCCAGGCAATGCTCTCTTTCATTTTACTGAGACCAGTAGCATGTTGGGAACTGAAGTTATGGCTGTTTAAAGCCTGGGAAGAAAGAGGGGGGGACCTGTGTGTGTGTGTGTGTGTGTGTGTGTGTGTGTGTGTGTGTGTGTGTGTGTGTGTGTGTGTGTGTGTGTGTGTGTGTGTGTGTGTGTGTGTGTGTGTGTGTGTGTGTGTGTGTGTGTGTGTGTGTGTGTGTGCAGAGCAATTCTGTCGCCCTCTCCCAGTTAAACAGCCAGTAACCATAGCGACCAGGGGAGGAATGTTACCATAGTTACCAGGTGATGCTGTACGATACAACTTTCACTGATCTGCTCCCAACCCGCAAACTAAGTTATCAAAGGATTTTCCATGTAGGAAAGATATGATGATATTTGTCATTGTTTTTGTTGAATAAAGTTATTTTTCTGTCATCTTTTGTCCGTTTTAAAACATATTTTTGTAGTGTTTCTGTAATGTTGTGGTCTTTGATATCATATGAGACAGGCCTCTTGCAACCTGTAAACGTTATCTGTAGGGAAAACAAGTAATTGTAGGGTGGAAACCATGTCCAAACTTTGACTTTGGAAATGGAAGTAAGAACTTGTGTTCCAATGTATTTCTTATGTAGTCACAAGATTTTAAATAATACAGACAATCACAGACAACACCTTTTACTTCCACTTTCAAACATGTTCAGAAAATGGCAGATCTACTACCTCTTATCTAATCCCCAGAAGTTTCTTTTTTCACCTCTGGGCTACTTTTGCATGACCCTTTTGTAATGTATGACAAAGTATAGGGCATTCATTCACAGGAAAAAATCATGAAAAGTTTCAATGTGGAGATAAAAGGTTTTTTGCCCAACAGCAATATAAATGTGCTCTCTATGAATTCTGGATGAGCGCCTCAGTACTTCCAGCTAGCAGTGAGCACTTTGCTGTCCATCTTGCGCAAGGTTGAGTAATTATACTGCAAAGTCACCTGTGAGCTGGGATGACGGGGCTTATTCCTCCTGTATGAAACCCTGCGTCATCCTATAATCTGTTCCAAAACAATCTGCTCATCCACAAGATACTGAGTGACACAGATCTGTGGCCTTCATACAGAATTAAAGAGGTGGTGCCATGATTTCCCCCCCCCCTCTAAAACATGATTATCAGGTATTATGATTATACTAGGAGGAAGATTTTTTCCAAAAAAGTATACAGAAAGAGTTAAAATTGGGTTTTTATGTGGCCACACCCCCAGTTCATTAAGTATGCATGGATGGCATGGTGGGTGGTGACCCAGCTGATATAGCCACACCCCACAGTGTTGGGTGAATGGCAACTGGGGAGGAGTTGATACTGTGACACCCTTAGTATCTGTGTTTTTTAACTGACACTTTTGGCCACAAGGCAGCCTCCAAGAGAAAACAAACAAATACTAAGAGAATACATAATTTCTCCCAAAAAAAAAAAAAAAAAAACACATCAGGGGGTCTAATGAAGTACTTTCAACCTCCTAGACACATGAAAAACAGAAAAAGTACAAAACTATGGCACCACCTCTTTAATGCAATACAGTAATATAGTCACTGTTCGGGCAGAAACCTCCTTTCTCTATATTCTAACCTTTTGTCTTTTTTTTTGTGAATTAACGCCCTAATCATACTAAAGCGTTGCACAAAAGCATAAAAAGTTTGCGCCGCGCCGCGTTTTGAGCTTTTTGATCTGCCTCGTTTGCTATTTTGGCATTTGAATCCTGAAAGAGAAAGCTCCTTCATACTGTCTTCAAATGCAATGAATAAAGCTTCAATGGGAATAACAACGTTCCGGTCTGTTTAGACCAGGGGTCCCCACACTTTTTTGACTTGAGAGCTACTTTTAGTAGCCTTTAGAAACCATGAAGGTAACTGACAGGTCATTTTTGATGTCAATCAATCATGTCACCTTAATTCAAGTGGTAGTTGCAAAAAATAGGGGTTTTGTGATTTTTGTTTATAAATTTGTTTCTTTATATTTAAATTCTATTTTAGGGGCATCTCATGTGATCTACCTGCACAGCCTTTGTGATCTACTGGTAGATCACAATCTACATTTTGGGCACCCCTGGTTTAGACCTTCATCAGGTTATCTTAGGAATTTAACTCCTGAAAAGTAACAGTTTTTGACAAAATGAAATTTCACAATTCTTACATATTTCAGGCATGTTAATCAGGTAGGGTTTTTTTTTTTTTTTTACAATGCTTGATAGTGTGCTGTAGTGAAGGAGGTGGTGTAGACTTTTTCCACACTTGACAAAATAAAATTAGTCTTAAATTAGTAATGTTTATTTCCCGTTGCGGTGTCTGTGAACATCAGCATTGTGACAGGAAATGAAGAGACCACAACCTGTTCCTTGAAACAGAAACTCAGTAACACTGACAAGGTGTAACTTTATAATCTGCCAACAGAATCTCAAGGTGGGACAGAAGTAAATGATCAGAAACAGTAAACCAGGGTTCCCAAATAGGCGGTCCGCGGGCCATTTGCGGCCCGCGGGGGGCTACTGTCTGGCCCCCACCAACCCCAGTAATAATGGTGGTATAAGAGCAGCAACAACACTAGTATATAGTCGTTGTTGGGTGGAAATCTCGTATCTCCAAATGTGTAGTTGTGTACGTTCTTTCGCAAATCATACAAGGCCGTTGCACAAAAGTAGTGAAAACAGCAGATCTACAAGCATACAACGGGCGTTGTGTGCTTGTAGATCGGCTGTTTTCACTAGTTTAAATCATTTTTAAAATGATAAATGCAAAACGAACGTTTTTTGGATATACAAGATTTTCACCCGACAACGACGATATCTGAACTGTCGTGGGAACGCCACCGTCGCCCCCCAGCAATGTTGTGGCCCTCGGCTTGGTACCCTAGACATGATTCGGCCCTTGGGGGAAAACTAATTTTGGGGAACCCTGATCACGTACAGTATTGAATTCCCCCAGTAATCCCAGCCTACCCCTCTTTCCTCGGCCCCACTATCCTGTCAGTTCTTTCCCTACATCCTGCTTCTGGTGGCGGTGATGATGTACGGCCCGGCTCTGTTCTGGAGGTTCTCCACCGCTCCTATCCTGCAGTCTGACCTGGGCTTCATCATGGAACAACTGGACTGCTGCTACAACCGGGCCGTCAACCTGGCCAAACGCATGGCCACCACAAGCCTGTCCACTGCCTCTTTAGACAGGTAAGACCCCTGAATCACACTTTTTGTGTGTTTCGCTTTTCACACTTTCTATATCTATTGGCCCATTTAGGCCTAGGATTATTGACTGCTTTAACTATTGAAAAATAGCAGATATACAAGCTCACAGCGCGGCACCGAGTGCCGCGCTGCGAGCTTGTAGATCTGCTATTTTTTGAAAAATCATGATTTTTTTTGCCAAGTCTTTCAATATATCTACTTAAAAGCGAACATTTGTAACTCAAATATTTACTTCTGGGTGGTCCCTGGGACAACATATTTTGAGATGGGGGGTCCGTGGCCAAATACCTGTAATTTTGGGGGTCCTTGACAAGAAAAGGTTTGAGAACAGCATGATTTAGAGGAAGGATTTAGAAGTCGGGTCAAAGATCGGGTCAAAGATATTCAAAGACTTGCACTCATTTTCACGATTTTTCAAAAATAGCAGATCTACAAGCTCGCACTTAGACAGGTAAGACTAGGGCTGTCACAATTATTACATAATCGTCTAATCGCGATTATCTGACATGATCGCGATTATCTTTCATAATCGTCATAATCGTTTCCATGTTGGAAAAACGTTCATGTCTAAGAAAAAATCACACACACACACACACACACACACACACACACACACACACACACACACACACACACACACACACACACACACACACACACAGGGGGGAAGGGTGGGTCAGCATGTGTGGTCAAGTATTATTATTAACAAACTGAATGTTTTAGGGTCAAATAAATTAGAGTGTGTGAAGAAACTACAGCATTGTAAAGCACACTAACCCCGCTGCACCCACTCAGTAGTGCTGTTGCACAGCCTCCACGACCACCGCTCAGTTCACACGGGTGTGATTTTAAGTATAAAGTTGTCAAATATGTCAGTAATTTCTTTCTATATTTAGGTTATGTGTCATATCTACCATGTGCAACTTCAAAGCCTAAAAGCCAAACAGAAACGTGATTGTCAACATCAAAAAGACAATTAAATCGTTAATCGCAATTATTTTAGTGACAATTAATCGTCATGTAAAATATCATAATCGTGACAGCCCTAGGTAAGACCCCTGAATCACACTTTTTGTGTTTCGCTTTTCACACTTTCTATATTCTATTGTTTAAAAGAACATTGTATTTGTAAAGTTAGTCATAACAGAAATATGACAGAGAATGCCAAATTGTGTTTTCTTCAAATACACGGGTGGCAGTGGCTCAGGGGTAGATAAACATTAGAACACAGAGTTCGATCCCGGGCTCCACCAGAGTTAGTGTCGAAGAGTGAGCCCTAGTTGCTCCCGGTGACCAGGTTGGTGCCTTGCATGGTTTCCTCAGCCATCGGTGTATGAATGTGTGTGTGTGTGTGAATGGGTGAATGTAATGCACAAGCTCTGTAAAGCGCCTTTGATAAAGGCTCTATATAAATGCACCATTTACCATTTACAATTTACTCCATCTCCCTCCTGCCCTCTTGTGGCCAGTGACCCTACTGAGGGTTGCTTCATGTACCCCCTGATGGAGAACTACCTGAAGACCAAGCGTTTTTCGCGGGTGTTGCTGGTTCGATACCTGCTGTGTCGTGGCCTGACCCTGCTGACCCTCCTGTGTGCCTGTGTCTACCTGGGCTACTACCTCCAGTTGGCCTCAGTCACCGATGAGTTTGGATGCACGCTGCGCACCGGACTGCTCGTCAACGACTCCACCGTTCCCGAAAAGGTCCAGTGCAAGCTCATCGCTGTCGGGGTCTTCTCATTGCTCAGGTACTTGAGACCTATTTTATCATTTTTGGAAAATGCGAAGAATTGCTCATTTTAAGGCTAGTTCTTTTAGCGCATTTTTGCAAATGTTTGAACATTTTCGTCTGGGGTCTTCTTGCTCATGTGATATTTCAAGTCACCCTCCCAAAATTAGTTTTAAAGGAGTAGTTCACCCCCAAAATGACTTTTTTTCTATTGATTAGTCACGCCATGGAGAGTAGAGTTCAATAATATTTTTTAGTTTTTTGTCGCATTCCTAAGACAAAAATGTGATGATAACAATACATATACCCCCATTCGTTCCAGATGGGGACCCGTTTCGAAACGGGTCCCCATCCGGAATCAATGGGGGTAAATCTACTCGAATTAAATTTTTGTCTTAGGAATGTGACAAAAACCAAAAAATAACTCTACTCTCCATGGCGTGACTAATCAATAGAAAAAAGGTAATTTTGGGGGTGAACTACTACTTTAATTAAACATGTTGAAAAAATAAATTGAAAAGGAAAAAGATTGAAAGTGTTTAAAAATCAAACAATATGATATATACGGTGATGTTGAAATTATGATCTTTCTCTTTTGTTTGATTCTGATGTTCAGCCTGGTCAACTTGGTGGTGTACCTTACGCTCGTCCCTGTGGTCATCTATGCCAGCTTCCGTCCACTCTTTTGCCATTCTTACGCAAGTTTCCTGAAAATGTACGAATTGCTGCCCACTGTGGACGTTCTGCCCCACCCTGGCGGCCAATGGGACGACCTCGCCATGTACGTGCTCTACCTGCAGGAGAACCTCAGCGAACTCAAGTCCTACAAGTACATGAAGGTGTGTGTCTGTGTATCCACGTGCAAAATCTTCACGCCAAAAACATAGATTTGATTAAATCTTTATTCGAGAACACTCAGATTATAAGCAAACAAATGAATAAAAAATATAAAATTTGAAAAACGTCACCGACTTATAATGACATGCTCAAAAATACGGACACCAGATTAAAAGTGATTAAAAATCAGGACACATGGGCTGTGTAATTACTGCGTGTTTCCTAAACCCACCAGGCTTGAGTTAAGTCCCGCCTCGCGGAAACTTATTGAGAGAGGCGTTTCCGCGAGGAGGGTCTTAGCTCAAGCCTGGTGGGTTTAGGAAACACGCGTAATTACTCAGTGTCGCTTTCAGGGCAGAAATCCAGGCGTTACTGTGTACACAGGCCACAGTGGCTCGTATGACTTTACAGTTCACCACACACGCTTACAACGTTTTACATACCAAATGGGATTTACAGCAGGACCGCCCAATGAATGATGGTTGACTGCCAGTGTGGCTGGTTCAATAGACACATCGTCAGCCACGTTTTAAGTAGATAGTGATGATTTCCCACCCGGGCCACGTTTCTTTTTATGTGTTGTCACAAGTGGCTCTATTTCACAATGATTAAGAGAGAAACACAAAAGCAATACATGAGAAGAAAGGGAGTCTACTGCTTCACCTCAGCAAAACAGGGCAAGCCTGGTGCATCACAGGAGCAGGACAACAGCAGTTGTAGAATAACAAATATTTAATTGTCCAAGCTGCTCTAATGTCAATTCTTTTCTACAAAAAGAATACATGCATATTTTACATCTTGTAGCCACAGTTAAACGTGTGTCCCAGTGTGGAACCCAGTTGTGAACTACTGTTCTGTGTTGTGTACAACAGGTGCTTGAGTTGCTGAAAAGGCAAGGCGAGTGTTCAGGAGAGGAGTTTGACTTCATGGGGCTGCTGCAGAACCTCTGCCAGGTGAAGGTTGACACTGTGGATGGGAAGAAACGGACGCCGTCTAAAGCTAAACCTGCCAACCCCAATGGGAGTCCTACCACTGCCCACACTGGAGCTGCAAAAGATGGCAGCGATGGTGCAAAGCCACCTTCTCTGGCGGATACAAGCTTGATGATGACGAGGGGTGAGTGTGGAGAAGGACAGTAATAACTTAATTATAATAGGAACTTATATTGAATATGTGGTTTACAAAACTCATCATGGATCATTACATGTTCTGCTAAGCACAGGCATGATGCAACATAATTTATATTTCATCATATTCATGTTTGTTGAAGTTTCCCAGAAAATCTGTGCTTTTGTTTTGGAGTGAGTATCTGTTGATGGCACAGTATTTAAGGGGTAAATCGGACTTTGTCTTTGCAACATTGTTTAGATGCTTAAAGCGGCACTATGTAACCTTTTATTTATGAATATTATGTACTTAGACTGTCGTACAACAAAGTATAAATTGAGCTTAAAATTATAAGAATTGTAAAATCTTTGGTCTAAACTTTGCTTAAGACACTGGCCTCTGTCTTGGCTCATTATGGAATCCAATTTACAATGCGTGCTTGTAGATCTGCTATTTTCACAGAACGTCTGCCTATATTTGCAGATTTCTGGCTTATTTACTATAACATGCCCAGAATAGGAACATTAGGGTTAGGGCTGTCACGATATGACATTTTACAAGACGATTAATTGTCACTCAAATAATTGGCGATTAACGATTTAATTGTGTTTTTGTCATTGATAATTACATTTCTGTTTGGCTTTTAGGCTTTGAAGTTGTACATGGTAGATGACACATAACCTAAATATACAAAGAAATTGAAGACATATTTGACAACTTTATACTTAAAGCTATACTGTGTAAGTTGCTCAACTAGTGGTCAGTAGCAGTAGAGCAAACCGCGGTCGCGTCTGCTTTTTTCGGACGTTTTTCGCCGCGGACCGGGCATTCAGACCACCGCGTCCGCCTCGCCTCGCCGAGACCTATCCATAGAGGTCTTTCGTGTCCCTCTACGAGCCTCGGTTGGGGAGTTATATGCTAGACTCCTAGCCCAGTGTAAACACTGCAGTGTACTTCCTGAAGAGCTCAGCAGTGTATGATCTGGGCTTTGATTGGCCGGTAGGGAGACACGTGTACAGAATGATGCATATGACGTAATTTTGCCGGGAAAAACAGCCCCGGTCACGGCCACCAGGGCTCAGTAGAACACATATAAAGAAAAGGCTTTGGGAGCTGAAATTAACAGAGTGGGGGTTCTAAAACTTTAGCGATTTAATAGTTAGGACAATTTTAAGATATGTTTTATAAAAAAAGTTACATAGTATAACTTTAAAAAAGAACATTGATAGTGGAAATAGCCGATCTACAAGCTCACAACGCGTCGCGATGCGACGCGTTGTGAGCTTGTAGATCTGCTATTTCCACTATTTTTTACCTTTTTTTAAAATATATGAACATTTTTCAACATGGAAACGATTATGACGATTATGAAAAATAATCACGATTATGTCAAAAAAAAATCACGATTAGACGATAATGTAATAATTGTGACAGCCCTAATTAGGGTTTATATAATATAATATAGTTCAAAACAAAGACTAATTGTGTGTAAAAATCTTTTTTCTTTTCGCCCCCAGAATTATCTCCTCTGTTGCCAGGAAACAGTGACGTTACAGGTGGAGGAGAGGTCCGCCATCGAGTGGTCTGATTGGCTGCAGTAGGAGGAGAGGTCCGCCATCGAGTGGTCTGATTGGCTGCTGGCCAAGCGTTGGACACAGACCTGTCTTGACTCTGTGAATGTTGCATAGCGCAACATCCACCTTAGAGGAAGACCGGACTCGGACCGATAACAGAGCACTAATAGAAGAGATTAACGGATTGATTTGCCCATTGTCCTTAATCATTGCAGTATATGTGATGGCAGTTGCCCACATGGGGAGATATCCAGAAACCAAATATTTTGTCATACAATGTTAAATGCATTTCAGCATGTATTGTTTTTCTCTTTTTCTTTTATCCTAAAATATTCTTAGGATTTAAATATTTTTGCACAGTTATTGCTATGGATGTTTATTTTATTTTCCACCCTTTTTGTGTTGGGAGATAGTTTGCCTGATTTCTTTCTTTTTTTTTTGCTTTAATTTGTTCTCTGAATAGATCCATGATTCTGCATTCTGCAGAATGTTAAGTTATTGGCACTGTTTTGCAACTATTTGGTCAAAATCTAAGTGATCCACTGAAGTTGACTAGCCCAAGGAACCAACCGTATACAAGCCATGTGTCTGGTCCTTAGCTTGAGGCAGCTTTGTATGCTAGTACACCCTGGCCTGGACATGATGCTAGTATGTCACAGGGACTTGCCCCCAATACAACCCAGTGATACTGGGTGTGATTCTGAACTGCTGTCTAAACTAGTTGCACAAGCAAAAACTCTGCATGAGCTAATACGTTGTATAGAACTTTTCTAGGTACTAACATCAAGTTGCACTACTAGTTATTTGTGAAAATGTAATTTTTTGCCATTTTTCAAACCATGTTAAAGGGGAATACCACAAAATGTAACAATTAATTCATGGTACTTTACACTGTTAAATCCTCTGTACTATATTGGCATGCAGGGTGAGATTTCCAACTGTTTTCTTTTTGTGTGTGGTATTTCCTGTGAACCTGAGTTTTTGAATGACGAAAGTAGTGCTAGGAAAGAGACGTGTGTCTGTGTGTGTGTGCAAGAGAATATCCATGAGATGGAGAGAGAAAAGTGAGAGATTAGTCAACCATAGTTTGCTGCTTAGTCAGGTAGCATTGGTGTCTGATGCTGAGGATGCCCTTTGATTTTATTTGGTTATTGAATACTTATGTCATTAAGCTCGCCAACAGGCACACTATGTTTTGAGCACCATACTGTAAATCCATAAATGCGGGGTTGGTGCACAAATGGAAACACAATTTCACACTTTTATTAGCCGTTCTATGGTGCTGTGGAAAGGCCCTACAGTATTGAGGCCTGTATTCTTTCTCATGTCAAACTACTAACATATTATCACTTGTACATAGATGTTTACTTGGGAATCTCAGGGAGATTTATAACATATCAATGCATTTAAAATACCTGCTGTAGACTCCAGTTGCCCTGTGTGTGAAATACATGTTACATGACTACGTTTTATACTCAATCTAATGTGGTGCACTCTTTACATTGGTATACTGTATGTGTGTGTGAGAGAGACCAGTTTTCCATGCTTGCATCATGTATTTTCCAAATATGATGGTTGATGTCGAATATTGTGGGGTCTCCTTTTGTGCATTTGTTTAAGCTAACATCTCAAACAAAAAAAAGCGTTGTGTTTGTTGTATTTACTTTTTGTGGACATATGTGAATTTCTAAAAACAATATTTGTAAGAAACAGCTAACTGGATATTTGTACGAAACGGCTGCTTGATGTGTTTGTGATAAAATGATATTACTTTACCTTTTGCGTACACTGTCAGTCTTCATCTTTGAATATTATATAAATAAAATATTTGAAATAACTTGAGTTGAGTTATTAATTGTGGGGGGCGTGGCTAGACACCAGCGACGTCATTGTTGAGGTGAGTAACTTGCATTTTCTTCTGTCCAGATTTTTTGAATCCAGCTATGGTGCTTATTGAAGTCTGAAGTGTTTTTAATACTTTATTATTTTCGGTGCCTGGCTGACACAAATACATTTGTTAAATATGGGCCATTTCCATTTTGATTACCACCAGGGTTGTAACTTGTTTAGCCAACCAGCTAACATTTACGTAGCCTAGCCATGATGATCACTGATCAAGTGACAATAAGTGAAGCGATTGATCAGTTTTGCATATGGTTTTGGGTTTGAGCTGACTATTTGGCTTGAAATCTGTTTGTATGCCAGGGGTTTTTATCAATGGTCAGTGTTCCTAGTCAGCTCAAAACGAGGCTACAACAACAAAGTACAACCTGGCTACAACTCTATTCGCCGTATCTGTCCAGCAGGTGGTGCAACTGGACCATGTCCTCGCCAGAGATCTTGTCTCTGTCCTGGGGCCAGATGAAGGTGAAGGGATGCTCCTCCACCTACAAGGACTGTAAGCTGTGGCCTGGAGGCAGCCGTGCATGGGACTGGAGAGAGACTGGAACTCGGGTGAGTGAGTCAGACAGACAGACAGACAGACAGACAGACAGACAGACAGACAGACAGACAGACAGACACAAAAGAGGATGGATACACACAGATTCCCAACTGAACATGGATTATTGGCTGTGTATTTTCTCATTTGCCTTGTGAAATTCTATTTTCTAATTTCTAAATTATTTTTCAAAACCTTTTCCCATTAGCTAAATGTTTTAAGGTTATTTATTATTATTTATTTTGTGTCTTTACAACAAATAAATAGCTATTTCAAAGGGATGTGAATGAATGGTGTTCTATTGGCATTACATTTGCTCACACATCACAAAGGAGAAAAAAAGGAATAAAAAATCGCACCTAGTGTGAAGTGAGCGGTGCTATTTATGAGTTAATTTCATTAAGCATCCCGCAAAGCTTGGCAATTGTGACCCTGGGCGTACAACAAACTTTGGGTGCTTTGTGCAAAGATCTAGGCCAAGCTTCGCGTCTCGGACAAAGCCAGATATTGGAACTTAGCTCCTTTCAGGAGCATAGCTCTAAAAGAAACACACATTTAAATTGTACGGAATTAATGAGGAATACGAAATGTGATGAGGGTTAGACAACATCATAATATTGCTTAATTACCTTCTGGGCAGTTATGTTGTCAGTTATGTAACAGTTATTTTACAGTACTTTAGCATCTCCTCCTGTGTTGTAACTCCAGGTTTTTTCTGTGTACATAATCATAAATGTGCAATAGAATTAAAGGACTATGGTGGATGAGCCGGTACAACAGAAGTGAACTCCTGGCGGGTCATGGTGACTCCGGATAAGTGGTTGAAGATGGATGGATGTCATAGGCAGAAATCATAAAAAAAAGTGTGACTTAATAGCTAATCTATTGTATTGTTGTTGCATGACACTGATAGACAAAGTGTAAAATATTTATATAAGTAAATATGGTATTATTAAAAGAATAATGAAATAAATCATTTTTATTTTTATCCCACACTCCCAGCATACCCCAGGAGTGCAGCCAACTGATGTGGAGGAGATTCTACAGAAGGGAATCGACACACTGGTTATTGGCAGAGGAATGAACGAGGTGCTTCAGGTAATGGAATTCATCTCTTCACTCTTTGGGGGTTTTGCTCTATATTCTTTAAAGGTGATACACCATGCATTTAAAAAGTATTTATGTCATATTGTTTATGTCCCAAAAACGTTTTTCAAAAGGTTTGAGGCTAAATTACCACTCCTGAATAGAGAGCCTCTCTCATTTTTGAATGGCTCTCAGAGCATTTCAGCTGCAGTACCACCTTTGGCCTGAACTGCGCCACCCCCCCAAAATCTTTTTGAAAAAATGATGATGCCACAATCGGCATCAAATCTGGATAGCCTGTTTTGAGAACCCGTGGGATACTTTTAACCTTCGCCTTCTCAAAACCAGAGAAAGACACAACCGTCAGAAATGGGACTTTGTGAGGATAGAAGGTGCTAGTGGGACCCCAAAAAAAGGTTTTAAAATAGGAAAAGTGAAATTTCATGGTGTATCACCTTTAAGACAAGCATTTTTGATTAACTGTGTAGACTTAAATGTTGAATCATATTCTGTCGTTACTGGCTGCTGTGATGACATTGAGGTCTTATGTTAATATTGATGTTGAGGCATTGACCTTCCCACAAATACCAATATCTTTACCTCAGCTACATTGTTTCATTGAAATGAAATGGTCTGTCTGCTGATCTTCCAGGTCCCCTCCTTCACTCTGGACTTTGTAAGACAGAAAGGCGTGGAGGTCCGGGTCCTGCAGACTGAGAAGGCTGTGGCCGAATACAACGACCTTGTCGGCCAGGGAGTCAAGGTGGGCGGGGTCTTCCACTCCACCTGCTGATGATCATATCATGGTTCTCATCATAGATATAAAAAGCTAGATACCTCATCCGCCGCTGCAGTTCATTGGAGCGACGTGCAACAACTCCAAGCCAGTCAAACTTACTACTGGCAAATCACAGCATTGGGTGGCTCAGCTGTTCTTAGAGGCTGACTGCATACGAAAAGATATATCGCAGCTGCCATCCCAGTGGAAGACACGCAGCCACGCAAAGTGACTACTGGCCAATCACAGCGCACCACTTTTCC
The DNA here is from genome assembly GCF_963921795.1 of Nannobrachium achirus. Classification (NCBI taxonomy): domain Eukaryota; kingdom Metazoa; phylum Chordata; class Actinopteri; order Myctophiformes; family Myctophidae; genus Nannobrachium; species Nannobrachium achirus. Next base: position 50,016,102 of record NC_137817.1, read on the forward strand.
GGGACTTCTCAGAATCTAGGGTGCGTTCGAATAAACAAAAGACCAGAGGGCACAGCATTGCACTTGCTGGCTGTCTCCGAACCTGGGTTTACGAAAAGACCCACCCCCACCTGCCTCTTATTGGCCGACAGAAAGTCCCCTTCTGTGACACACTCGGAAGCTTGACTTCCCTAAAATGGCGCACGCGATACAGACGCCCCAGAGTCTGAGGAGGCATCTACCGTACCTTTTTATTAGGGCTGGGATGCGATTAAAAGTTTTAATCTAATTAATTACAGGCTCTGTGATTAATTAATCGCAATTAATCACATTTTAATCGCACATCGATATTTGACCTGAGAAGCATTGTTTTCAAGTAAAACACTTTTTGTTGTACGAGTGAATCAACGAGTGAGGTTTTTTAATCTAAATTTTGCATCCACTGGGCCAAGCAAAGCGCTCTGATCGGCTACTTCTCCCTTTGCGTTTGTTGTCTCTTCTTGGTTGGTGCATCGCTATGATCGGTATGCCCGAAACTGAAGGTTCTGTGGTGCGAAAACTATGTGCGATTAAAATGAGTTAATTTTTTTAATCACGTTAATTTTCTGTAATTAATTAATCGCAATTAATCAGTTAAAGTCCCAGCCTTACTTTTTATGTCTATGCTCATGCCATACCATACCAGTGAGAGAAGGACTGGAACAGTGGATCGTCGCAAAGAAATCATTTCGTGGGACCAGAATCATGGTATCTCTGTCAGTCATAATCAATGGCTCCCTGTTGCTCACATGTGCAGGGTGGATATTTACCCTGTACCACCTGTGGCTCTGATCACACATACATTCAATGTTTATTACATTATAACTGCTCATGTTGTGTGTTTATTTTCATTTTCACTTAACTGCACAACAACATACAATCCCATAGCTTTTTTGTGGTCAAGTAATAAAAGGTATCTAATGCTCACTATCAAAACTAAAGTGGTGAATGGTAAATGGTGCATTGGACCGATGCAAGCACAATGTAAAGTAACAGCAAGTGATACAACCTCCCCTACAACCACACCCTCCCCTGGATGATGATGCGTACATCCAGAGACAAATGAACTCACCTTTCTGAGCCTAATTATTCATAAAACTACAGATTACAGAAAAAGCACTGAAAGTTGAGAGGTCAGGAAATATGAAAAAAGTCTAAGAATAAAGAAAATGTAAATTTGGTGTCATAAGAGTTTGAGAGTCAGTTGTCTCAGACATGTTTAAAGATACAGGCCAACTAAGGAAGACTTGAGTGCAGTTTGGAGATGGAGCAACTTTGGCCAATCTAGTCACTCGTGCCAGACTGTGCAGGGGACATGATATGAGATGTGACATTTCCCTGAGTATGTATTTGTAGTGTTCCAGTAGGAATAGGAAACCATGTTGCTTTCTTTATTACAGTCTTTATGCAGGATATTATCCAGACAGAGTGCTCCCCCAAGCTTTCTGAAAGGAGAATCTTGCCATGCCATACAATTTTACAAAGTCCTTGGTTTGCATCTGTGCTCACACTAAAAACATCTGCTCCAGCTCCACTATGGGGGGAGCCGCTCCAAAAATAAGAAGAATGTGAATTTCATTTTGTGGAATAGTTGTCTGGTTTTAATCATGTGGAAATGTTTTCCAATTATGAATGATCTTATTTTTCTTGTTTAAGAGGGTACATTTCTGTTCAGAGAATCAGAGATGCGTGAATGTATATAGAACATATGTTTACAGGGTTTTATTACTAAAAGCTTTGACATACAAAACTGTCATACAAATAAAGTCTGTGAACTGCAACAAGCTGTTTTCATGCAGTATAATGTGTCCTTATTTTCACTCTTCTGCACTTTACACAGTTGAAAAAAGTAACCAATTTTGGCCACGAGGTGGCAGTATAATGTAATCTACGGGACAGTTTTATCTATCAAAATCAAATGTGTTTCTTTTGTGCACACTGCACAGTCAGTGATCTGTCAGCCTTCAACACCTCAGGGCAGCAGGGCTTAATTCAAGTTATTCAAAAAAAGTACAACAAACCATTGTAATGTTTGCAGATTTGAGTTATGTCTCTGTAACTTAAAGAACTATTTGTTTTACATGTTTTATTCACCCCATGGGTTTGTACATTCTCTTTTTTACCTGATAAGGTGTATAATTAACTTCCTGGTATATTGCTCACTTCTTTATTATTATGTTTAGGCTACTTGCCCATAATAAATAAAGTAGTGCATTTTCTTTTACATAACTGCTTTAATATTATATATTGATCCACTTTATTTCAGACACAAATGAATAGGTCCATATAAAAAGAAACATGTAGGCCTATAAAAACAGACAACCACAACACAGATAGCCAGACTGTTTTCATTGAATTAAAAACAAACATTGCCTCCAATGTTGAGGAAAGAAATGGGGACGAATAGGCTATATTCTTTGACTCCACAAGTCTACACATAACATTCTTCAATACACCATGACATACCCTGAGGAAGGCTGTTGTCATCCTAAAAGAGTGGGTTATCCCACCATTCATTTTGAAATATGAATTACTAATTAGCCACAAAATAATAAAGGCTTTTTAATTTTTAAAGAAGAGTGCCTTGGTTTCCTTTTTTTCCTTTAGCATCTTCAATTCTCTACCAAAGAGCACCTTCATCACATTTTGTTTAATCTTCTGAGCACCCAGTCTTTTTCTTTCACACCATGACATATTGTTCTGTCATTTCTTACTTGCAATACCTTTTTATTGCTTGAACAACAACAACAACAACAACAACAACAACTAGAAAATATTGTTCCTTCGAAACAATTGTGGGCTCGCTTCAAGCCAGAAAACAATGTCTATAAAAGTACAAAATGTCAAGATCGCAGGCAGTGCTCTCTTTGACGTTACTGAAATTAGCTGCATGCATGATTTGAGGCATTTTGTTCCAAAAATGTGTTATGCAAAAGTTGACCCGCTGGTGGCGCTATAACAGGCCAATGTGAGAAGGGAGGCATCTGTTCCTTGACCTAGTGGGAATGTGCTTGCAAGATTTCACGCATATCGCAGGCTGTATTCATGAATTAATTAAAAAATAAAGTGTGCGTGCGTGCGTGCGTGCGTGCGTGCGTGCGTGCGTGCGTGCGTGCGTGAATGAATGAATAAATAATAAAGTGTGCGTGCGTGCACGTGCGTTCGTTCGTTCGCTCGTTCGTTTGCACTTTATTTATTTATTCATTCATTCATTGAATGAATGCGTTCGTGGAACGAATGCTCACTACGGTCGTCTGTATTTTTTAAGCCCTGGGAAACCCACCTTAACACCCTCATTAGCATGATGTATGCGAGCATAATCTATGCAAACCACGCCCACACGCATTTCCAAACCATGCCCCGCCCCCAATTTGCATATGTCGACTAAGCTCCTCCCCTTCATTTACATACGGTCGTCTGCATTTTTTACGCGCTGGGGAACCTACCTTAACACCCTCATTAGCATAATGTATGCGAGCATAATGTATGCGAACCACACCCAAACGCATTTCCAAACCATGCCCGCCCCCAATTTGCATACTTCGACTAAGCTCCTCCCCTTCATTTACATACGGTCGTCTGAATTTTTTACGCGCTGGGAAACCTACCTTAACACCCTCATTAGCATAATGTATGCGAGCATAATGTATGCAAACCACGCCCACACACATTTCCAAACCATGCCCCGCCCCCAATTTGCATATGTCGACTAAGCTCCTCCCCTTCATTTACATACGGTCGTCTGCATTTTTTACGCGCTGGAAAACCCACCTTAACGCCCTCATTAGCATAATGTATGCGAGCATAATGTATGCAAACCACGCCCACACGCATTTCCAAACCATGCCCCACCCCCAATTTGCATACGTCGACTAAGCTCCTCCCCTTCATTTACATACGGTCGTCTGCATTTTTTACGCGCTGGGAAACGCCACTTAACAGCCTCATTAGCATAATTTATGCAAACCACACCCACACACATTTCCAAACCATGCACCGCCCCCAATTTTCATACGTCGACTAAGCTCCTCCCCTTCATTTACATACGGTCGTCTGCATTTTTTACGCGCTGGAAAACCCACCTTAACACCCTCATTAGCATAATGTATGCGAGCATAATGTATGCAAACCACGCCCACACGCATTTCCAAACCATGCCCCGCCCCCAATTTGCATACGTCGACTAAGCTCCTCCCCTTCATTTACATACGGTCGTCTGCATTTTTTACGCGCTGGGAAACGCCACTTAACAGCCTCATTAGCATAATTTATGCGAACAACACCCACACACATTTCCAAACCATGCACCGCCCCCAATTTTCATACGTCGACTAAGCTCCTCCCCTTCATTTACATACGGTCGTCTGCATTTTTTACGCGCTGGAAAACCCACCTTAACGCCCTCATTAGCATAATGTATGCGAGCATAATGTATGCAAACCACGCCCACACGCATTTCCAAACCATGCCCCGCCCCCAATTTGCATATGTCGACTAAGCTCCTCCCCTTCATTTACATACGGTCGTCTGCATTTTTTACGCGCTGGGGAACCTACCTTAACACCCTCATTAGCATAATGTATGCGAGCATAATGTATGCAAACCACGCCCACACGCATTTCCAAACCATGCACCGCCCCCAATTTGCATACTTCGACTAAGCTCCTCCCCTTCATTTACATACGGCCGTCTGCATTTTTTACGCGCTGGGAAACGCCACTTAACAGCCTCATTTACATAATTAATGCAGCCTCATTTACATAATAATATGTAAATGAGACGCGTGCGTCTCATTTGCATAATTAATGCAGACCACGCCCCCCACTTTGAATAATTAGGCTAATTAGCTCCGCCCCCTGCATTCGTGTGTAATTAGCAACAAGACACGTGCGTCAAATGCATGTTGTGCAGTCTCATTAACATAATTAACGCAGACCACTACTTTTCCTTTTTTTTGCTCATTAACATAATTAACGCAGACCACGCCCCTCAATAACATAATTACCGCAGACCACGCCCCCAACCTCATTAACATAATTATTTATTTATTTATTGAAGGAAGGAAGGAAGGAAGGAAGGAAGGAAGGAAGGAAGGAAGGAAGGAAGAAGAAAGAAAGAAAGAAAGAAAGAAAGAAAGAAAGAAAGAAAGAAAGAAAGAAAGAAAGAAAGAATTTGCCTAAATTTACGGGGTTCTTAACAAGGAGGCAATTAATTAATTAATTAATTAATTAATTGAGGCACGCACGCACGCACGCACGCACGCACGCACCACGCCCACACACCCACACGCATTTCCAAACCATGCCCTGCCCCCCCCATTTGCATAAGTCGGCTTAATTTACATAATTAATGCGTGCGACGCCCACAAAACTCATTACGTTAGGCCCCTCGTTAAGTCAGACTCCTCCCTCTTGTTGAAACCACGCCCACTCGTTAATAGCAGATCTACAAGCTCACAACGCGTCTTGATGCGACGCGTTGTGAGCTTGTAGTTGAAACCACGCCCACTCGTTAAGTTCGACTCCACCCCTTGTATTTGCGTGTAATTAGCACGTCAGCGCGGTGACGAGAACGCTTGTCATGCGGCCTCATTTACAGGCAGGAAGGAAGGAAGGAAGGAAGGAAGGAAAGAAAGAAAGAAAGAAAGAAAGAAAGAAAGAAAGACAGAAAGAAAGAAAGAAAGAAAGAAAGAATTTGCCTAAATGTGTGGGGTTCTTAACGAGGAGGCAGTAGTTACGCACACATGCACACACACTTTCTTTTTTTATTTATTTATTCATGTGTTCGTTCATTCATTATTTATTTATTTATTTATTTATTTATTTAAATAAATACTCTGTTGCTAGTATCCACAACTTTCCAACATCCCATAATGCATTGCGCAGAAGTTGGATGGAGCTTCCGTGAGCTTGTATGTGTTATTTAATACCAGTAACACGAGAAGCCAGACAGCGAGTTTGGAGACGGTAGCACGCTGCAAAGCGGAGTTATGGCTCTTTAAAGCCCAGCCGATCGATAGGCAGACGCCTGGGGGGGGGGGGGGGGGGCGGAGTCCAGGGCGGAAATAAATAAATAATTAATTACATAAATAATCAGTCTCGGAAACAGTCGGGAAATAAATAAATAAATAATCAGTCTCGGAAACATAGTCGGGAAGTAAATAAATAAATAGATAAATAAATAATTAAACCAGTAAGACTCCCTAATATATACTGACTGCGTAGCGATTTGCGTGATTTTACAAGTGGGTTTGTCTGCAGACCACAGATTAGGGGGGCGGATTGTGTGAGGGATGCTATTGGATAGTATGAGAATGACTCAATCCGCCCCCTGGAATCTCAATCCACCCCCTATGACGAGCCTGGAGCTCGGAGCTCCAGGGCCCAGGGGCCGGCGCGGCCCCTCGCCGCTCGAGGCCGACCTGGGGGGCACTCTCGGTGGGGCAGGCCGGCGACGGCGCTGCCCCCCCGGCCATGGAGCTCCGGAGGTGGTCGAGTATGCTGGTGCTGGGCGGAAAGTGGCCCAGATGGGTGTCTCTACTCGGGTTTGGGATGCAAAAGGTGGTCCCTGGTTCTCTGGAGGTCCCGGGGACCCCCTGAGCTATTTATAAATAAATAAATAAATAAATAAATAAATAATCAGTCTCGGAAACATAGTCGGGAAGTAAATAAATAAATAGATATTGCCTATCGCATTAGATAAATAACCCACATTTACCCAAAACAGCTGATCCACAAGCCCACATGCAGCCTTGTAGATCGGCTGTTTTTATTGTTTTAGTTTTTAAATTGTTTCCCCCTTTTTTCCCCCTGACTTAGTCTTTTCTAGGATCACCTTTTAGTTGAGCTTGTACCAGTGAACTGTACTGTCAATGACACTGTATACCTATGACAGTCCTATATCTATAATTAGTTCATTCGTGAATGACTTCCCTGTGGAAATAAGCCAAAAACATTACTAGGATCTCCTTTTAGTTGAGCTTGTACCAAATCATGTTTATTACGTATCTATCTATCTATCTTCCTAAGTCACATGCATTCACATTGCACTGAACGAACGCACGCACGCTGCGCAGGTCAGCTCAGCAGCTGGCTTTTTTTTTTTGTAAAGCTCCAGCCAGAGTCAGGCGCCGAGGTGGGGGGACGGCACCAAGCCGGACTTGCGAGCCCAGGCAGCGGCCAAAGGCCGCTGCCCCCCCCAACCCCCTGGAAGTGCGGTAGACTGCATGCCTCTAGAACCTATCAGTAGGTCCCCATCCATAGACGGCGCTGTAGCCAAGGAATTCTCCCCCAGTCACTCACCTGACACACCAGGAAGTGCAGTGCACCAGTCTGTGTGCGCTGCTGCTGCCTCGAGGTAGGAATCACTCATCTATATACAGTATGTGTGTTCACTAACAGGGTTAAACTGCTCCACGTTGTCACAGTAATCATTGCTATAGAGTGTTTGTTCAGTAACAGTGTTAAACGGCTCTATATTGTGACAGGAATCGTTCCCACCGAGTCTTTGTTCACTAACAGTGTTACAGTGTGATATGAAAGAATCCACATGAGGGCAGTGTTTCCATTCTCAACTCACTGAGTTGAACAGAGGGCGGAACCCAATGCAATAACAAGTCCTACTAGAAATACTGTTCCTTCGAAACAGTGTGGGCTCGCTTCCAACCCCAAAAAATAATAGTAAAAGTGTCAAGGTCCCAGGCAATGCTCTCTTTCATTTTACTGAGACCAGTAGCATGTTGGGAACTGAAGTTATGGCTGTTTAAAGCCTGGGAAGAAAGAGGGGGGGACCTGTGTGTGTGTGTGTGTGTGTGTGTGTGTGTGTGTGTGTGTGTGTGTGTGTGTGTGTGTGTGTGTGTGTGTGTGTGTGTGTGTGTGTGTGTGTGTGTGTGTGTGTGTGTGTGTGTGTGTGTGTGTGTGCAGAGCAATTCTGTCGCCCTCTCCCAGTTAAACAGCCAGTAACCATAGCGACCAGGGGAGGAATGTTACCATAGTTACCAGGTGATGCTGTACGATACAACTTTCACTGATCTGCTCCCAACCCGCAAACTAAGTTATCAAAGGATTTTCCATGTAGGAAAGATATGATGATATTTGTCATTGTTTTTGTTGAATAAAGTTATTTTTCTGTCATCTTTTGTCCGTTTTAAAACATATTTTTGTAGTGTTTCTGTAATGTTGTGGTCTTTGATATCATATGAGACAGGCCTCTTGCAACCTGTAAACGTTATCTGTAGGGAAAACAAGTAATTGTAGGGTGGAAACCATGTCCAAACTTTGACTTTGGAAATGGAAGTAAGAACTTGTGTTCCAATGTATTTCTTATGTAGTCACAAGATTTTAAATAATACAGACAATCACAGACAACACCTTTTACTTCCACTTTCAAACATGTTCAGAAAATGGCAGATCTACTACCTCTTATCTAATCCCCAGAAGTTTCTTTTTTCACCTCTGGGCTACTTTTGCATGACCCTTTTGTAATGTATGACAAAGTATAGGGCATTCATTCACAGGAAAAAATCATGAAAAGTTTCAATGTGGAGATAAAAGGTTTTTTGCCCAACAGCAATATAAATGTGCTCTCTATGAATTCTGGATGAGCGCCTCAGTACTTCCAGCTAGCAGTGAGCACTTTGCTGTCCATCTTGCGCAAGGTTGAGTAATTATACTGCAAAGTCACCTGTGAGCTGGGATGACGGGGCTTATTCCTCCTGTATGAAACCCTGCGTCATCCTATAATCTGTTCCAAAACAATCTGCTCATCCACAAGATACTGAGTGACACAGATCTGTGGCCTTCATACAGAATTAAAGAGGTGGTGCCATGATTTCCCCCCCCCCCTCTAAAACATGATTATCAGGTATTATGATTATACTAGGAGGAAGATTTTTTCCAAAAAAGTATACAGAAAGAGTTAAAATTGGGTTTTTATGTGGCCACACCCCCAGTTCATTAAGTATGCATGGATGGCATGGTGGGTGGTGACCCAGCTGATATAGCCACACCCCACAGTGTTGGGTGAATGGCAACTGGGGAGGAGTTGATACTGTGACACCCTTAGTATCTGTGTTTTTTAACTGACACTTTTGGCCACAAGGCAGCCTCCAAGAGAAAACAAACAAATACTAAGAGAATACATAATTTCTCCCAAAAAAAAAAAAAAAAAAACACATCAGGGGGTCTAATGAAGTACTTTCAACCTCCTAGACACATGAAAAACAGAAAAAGTACAAAACTATGGCACCACCTCTTTAATGCAATACAGTAATATAGTCACTGTTCGGGCAGAAACCTCCTTTCTCTATATTCTAACCTTTTGTCTTTTTTTTTGTGAATTAACGCCCTAATCATACTAAAGCGTTGCACAAAAGCATAAAAAGTTTGCGCCGCGCCGCGTTTTGAGCTTTTTGATCTGCCTCGTTTGCTATTTTGGCATTTGAATCCTGAAAGAGAAAGCTCCTTCATACTGTCTTCAAATGCAATGAATAAAGCTTCAATGGGAATAACAACGTTCCGGTCTGTTTAGACCAGGGGTCCCCACACTTTTTTGACTTGAGAGCTACTTTTAGTAGCCTTTAGAAACCATGAAGGTAACTGACAGGTCATTTTTGATGTCAATCAATCATGTCACCTTAATTCAAGTGGTAGTTGCAAAAAATAGGGGTTTTGTGATTTTTGTTTATAAATTTGTTTCTTTATATTTAAATTCTATTTTAGGGGCATCTCATGTGATCTACCTGCACAGCCTTTGTGATCTACTGGTAGATCACAATCTACATTTTGGGCACCCCTGGTTTAGACCTTCATCAGGTTATCTTAGGAATTTAACTCCTGAAAAGTAACAGTTTTTGACAAAATGAAATTTCACAATTCTTACATATTTCAGGCATGTTAATCAGGTAGGGTTTTTTTTTTTTTTTTTTTTTTTTACAATGCTTGATAGTGTGCTGTAGTGAAGGAGGTGGTGTAGACTTTTTCCACACTTGACAAAATAAAATTAGTCTTAAATTAGTAATGTTTATTTCCCGTTGCGGTGTCTGTGAACATCAGCATTGTGACAGGAAATGAAGAGACCACAACCTGTTCCTTGAAACAGAAACTCAGTAACACTGACAAGGTGTAACTTTATAATCTGCCAACAGAATCTCAAGGTGGGACAGAAGTAAATGATCAGAAACAGTAAACCAGGGTTCCCAAATAGGCGGTCCGCGGGCCATTTGCGGCCCGCGGGGGGCTACTGTCTGGCCCCCACCAACCCCAGTAATAATGGTGGTATAAGAGCAGCAACAACACTAGTATATAGTCGTTGTTGGGTGGAAATCTCGTATCTCCAAATGTGTAGTTGTGTACGTTCTTTCGCAAATCATACAAGGCCGTTGCACAAAAGTAGTGAAAACAGCAGATCTACAAGCATACAACGGGCGTTGTGTGCTTGTAGATCGGCTGTTTTCACTAGTTTAAATCATTTTTAAAATGATAAATGCAAAACGAACGTTTTTTGGATATACAAGATTTTCACCCGACAACGACGATATCTGAACTGTCGTGGGAACGCCACCGTCGCCCCCCAGCAATGTTGTGGCCCTCGGCTTGGTACCCTAGACATGATTCGGCCCTTGGGGGAAAACTAATTTTGGGGAACCCTGATCACGTACAGTATTGAATTCCCCCAGTAATCCCAGCCTACCCCTCTTTCCTCGGCCCCACTATCCTGTCAGTTCTTTCCCTACATCCTGCTTCTGGTGGCGGTGATGATGTACGGCCCGGCTCTGTTCTGGAGGTTCTCCACCGCTCCTATCCTGCAGTCTGACCTGGGCTTCATCATGGAACAACTGGACTGCTGCTACAACCGGGCCGTCAACCTGGCCAAACGCATGGCCACCACAAGCCTGTCCACTGCCTCTTTAGACAGGTAAGACCCCTGAATCACACTTTTTGTGTGTTTCGCTTTTCACACTTTCTATATCTATTGGCCCATTTAGGCCTAGGATTATTGACTGCTTTAACTATTGAAAAATAGCAGATATACAAGCTCACAGCGCGGCACCGAGTGCCGCGCTGCGAGCTTGTAGATCTGCTATTTTTTGAAAAATCATGATTTTTTTTGCCAAGTCTTTCAATATATCTACTTAAAAGCGAACATTTGTAACTCAAATATTTACTTCTGGGTGGTCCCTGGGACAACATATTTTGAGATGGGGGGTCCGTGGCCAAATACCTGTAATTTTGGGGGTCCTTGACAAGAAAAGGTTTGAGAACAGCATGATTTAGAGGAAGGATTTAGAAGTCGGGTCAAAGATCGGGTCAAAGATATTCAAAGACTTGCACTCATTTTCACGATTTTTCAAAAATAGCAGATCTACAAGCTCGCACTTAGACAGGTAAGACTAGGGCTGTCACAATTATTACATAATCGTCTAATCGCGATTATCTGACATGATCGCGATTATCTTTCATAATCGTCATAATCGTTTCCATGTTGGAAAAACGTTCATGTCTAAGAAAAATGTCAAAAATAGTGGAAATAGCAGATCTACAAGCTCACAACGCGTCGCATTTTGTGAGCTTGTAGATCGGCTATTTCCACTATCAATGTTCTTTTTTGAGCGGTGGTCACACCGTCTCCTATACGTGGCCGTGTGTGTATGCGTCCGTCCGTCCGGCCGTCCGGCCGTGTATGTAGCCTCAAGCCTGCAGTACCTTTTCTGACCACACATGTTAAGGGAGGGGCGCTGTTGTTCTCACACACACACACACACACACACACACACACACACACACACACACACACACACACACACACACACACACACACAGGGGGGAAGGGTGGGTCAGCATGTGTGGTCAAGTATTATTATTAACAAACTGAATGTTTTAGGGTCAAATAAATTAGAGTGTGTGAAGAAACTACAGCATTGTAAAGCACACTAACCCCGCTGCACCCACTCAGTAGTGCTGTTGCACAGCCTCCACGACCACCGCTCAGTTCACACGGGTGTGATTTTAAGTATAAAGTTGTCAAATATGTCAGTAATTTCTTTCTATATTTAGGTTATGTGTCATATCTACCATGTGCAACTTCAAAGCCTAAAAGCCAAACAGAAACGTGATTGTCAACATCAAAAAGACAATTAAATCGTTAATCGCAATTATTTTAGTGACAATTAATCGTCATGTAAAATATCATAATCGTGACAGCCCTAGGTAAGACCCCTGAATCACACTTTTTGTGTTTCGCTTTTCACACTTTCTATATTCTATTGTTTAAAAGAACATTGTATTTGTAAAGTTAGTCATAACAGAAATATGACAGAGAATGCCAAATTGTGTTTTCTTCAAATACACGGGTGGCAGTGGCTCAGGGGTAGATAAACATTAGAACACAGAGTTCGATCCCGGGCTCCACCAGAGTTAGTGTCGAAGAGTGAGCCCTAGTTGCTCCCGGTGACCAGGTTGGTGCCTTGCATGGTTTCCTCAGCCATCGGTGTATGAATGTGTGTGTGTGTGAATGGGTGAATGTAATGCACAAGCTCTGTAAAGCGCCTTTGATAAAGGCTCTATATAAATGCACCATTTACCATTTACAATTTACTCCATCTCCCTCCTGCCCTCTTGTGGCCAGTGACCCTACTGAGGGTTGCTTCATGTACCCCCTGATGGAGAACTACCTGAAGACCAAGCGTTTTTCGCGGGTGTTGCTGGTTCGATACCTGCTGTGTCGTGGCCTGACCCTGCTGACCCTCCTGTGTGCCTGTGTCTACCTGGGCTACTACCTCCAGTTGGCCTCAGTCACCGATGAGTTTGGATGCACGCTGCGCACCGGACTGCTCGTCAACGACTCCACCGTTCCCGAAAAGGTCCAGTGCAAGCTCATCGCTGTCGGGGTCTTCTCATTGCTCAGGTACTTGAGACCTATTTTATCATTTTTGGAAAATGCGAAGAATTGCTCATTTTAAGGCTAGTTCTTTTAGCGCATTTTTGCAAATGTTTGAACATTTTCGTCTGGGGTCTTCTTGCTCATGTGATATTTCAAGTCACCCTCCCAAAATTAGTTTTAAAGGAGTAGTTCACCCCCAAAATGACTTTTTTTCTATTGATTAGTCACGCCATGGAGAGTAGAGTTCAATAATATTTTTTAGTTTTTTGTCGCATTCCTAAGACAAAAATGTGATGATAACAATACATATACCCCCATTCGTTCCAGATGGGGACCCGTTTCGAAACGGGTCCCCATCCGGAATCAATGGGGGTAAATCTACTCGAATTAAATTTTTGTCTTAGGAATGTGACAAAAACCAAAAAATAACTCTACTCTCCATGGCGTGACTAATCAATAGAAAAAAGGTAATTTTGGGGGTGAACTACTACTTTAATTAAACATGTTGAAAAAATAAATTGAAAAGGAAAAAGATTGAAAGTGTTTAAAAATCAAACAATATGATATATACGGTGATGTTGAAATTATGATCTTTCTCTTTTGTTTGATTCTGATGTTCAGCCTGGTCAACTTGGTGGTGTACCTTACGCTCGTCCCTGTGGTCATCTATGCCAGCTTCCGTCCACTCTTTTGCCATTCTTACGCAAGTTTCCTGAAAATGTACGAATTGCTGCCCACTGTGGACGTTCTGCCCCACCCTGGCGGCCAATGGGACGACCTCGCCATGTACGTGCTCTACCTGCAGGAGAACCTCAGCGAACTCAAGTCCTACAAGTACATGAAGGTGTGTGTCTGTGTATCCACGTGCAAAATCTTCACGCCAAAAACATAGATTTGATTAAATCTTTATTCGAGAACACTCAGATTATAAGCAAACAAATGAATAAAAAATATAAAATTTGAAAAACGTCACCGACTTATAATGACATGCTCAAAAATACGGACACCAGATTAAAAGTGATTAAAAATCAGGACACATGGGCTGTGTAATTACTGCGTGTTTCCTAAACCCACCAGGCTTGAGTTAAGTCCCGCCTCGCGGAAACTTATTGAGAGAGGCGTTTCCGCGAGGAGGGTCTTAGCTCAAGCCTGGTGGGTTTAGGAAACACGCGTAATTACTCAGTGTCGCTTTCAGGGCAGAAATCCAGGCGTTACTGTGTACACAGGCCACAGTGGCTCGTATGACTTTACAGTTCACCACACACGCTTACAACGTTTTACATACCAAATGGGATTTACAGCAGGACCGCCCAATGAATGATGGTTGACTGCCAGTGTGGCTGGTTCAATAGACACATCGTCAGCCACGTTTTAAGTAGATAGTGATGATTTCCCACCCGGGCCACGTTTCTTTTTATGTGTTGTCACAAGTGGCTCTATTTCACAATGATTAAGAGAGAAACACAAAAGCAATACATGAGAAGAAAGGGAGTCTACTGCTTCACCTCAGCAAAACAGGGCAAGCCTGGTGCATCACAGGAGCAGGACAACAGCAGTTGTAGAATAACAAATATTTAATTGTCCAAGCTGCTCTAATGTCAATTCTTTTCTACAAAAAGAATACATGCATATTTTACATCTTGTAGCCACAGTTAAACGTGTGTCCCAGTGTGGAACCCAGTTGTGAACTACTGTTCTGTGTTGTGTACAACAGGTGCTTGAGTTGCTGAAAAGGCAAGGCGAGTGTTCAGGAGAGGAGTTTGACTTCATGGGGCTGCTGCAGAACCTCTGCCAGGTGAAGGTTGACACTGTGGATGGGAAGAAACGGACGCCGTCTAAAGCTAAACCTGCCAACCCCAATGGGAGTCCTACCACTGCCCACACTGGAGCTGCAAAAGATGGCAGCGATGGTGCAAAGCCACCTTCTCTGGCGGATACAAGCTTGATGATGACGAGGGGTGAGTGTGGAGAAGGACAGTAATAACTTAATTATAATAGGAACTTATATTGAATATGTGGTTTACAAAACTCATCATGGATCATTACATGTTCTGCTAAGCACAGGCATGATGCAACATAATTTATATTTCATCATATTCATGTTTGTTGAAGTTTCCCAGAAAATCTGTGCTTTTGTTTTGGAGTGAGTATCTGTTGATGGCACAGTATTTAAGGGGTAAATCGGACTTTGTCTTTGCAACATTGTTTAGATGCTTAAAGCGGCACTATGTAACCTTTTATTTATGAATATTATGTACTTAGACTGTCGTACAACAAAGTATAAATTGAGCTTAAAATTATAAGAATTGTAAAATCTTTGGTCTAAACTTTGCTTAAGACACTGGCCTCTGTCTTGGCTCATTATGGAATCCAATTTACAATGCGTGCTTGTAGATCTGCTATTTTCACAGAACGTCTGCCTATATTTGCAGATTTCTGGCTTATTTACTATAACATGCCCAGAATAGGAACATTAGGGTTAGGGCTGTCACGATATGACATTTTACAAGACGATTAATTGTCACTCAAATAATTGGCGATTAACGATTTAATTGTGTTTTTGTCATTGATAATTACATTTCTGTTTGGCTTTTAGGCTTTGAAGTTGTACATGGTAGATGACACATAACCTAAATATACAAAGAAATTGAAGACATATTTGACAACTTTATACTTAAAGCTATACTGTGTAAGTTGCTCAACTAGTGGTCAGTAGCAGTAGAGCAAACCGCGGTCGCGTCTGCTTTTTTCGGACGTTTTTCGCCGCGGACCGGGCATTCAGACCACCGCGTCCGCCTCGCCTCGCCGAGACCTATCCATAGAGGTCTTTCGTGTCCCTCTACGAGCCTCGGTTGGGGAGTTATATGCTAGACTCCTAGCCCAGTGTAAACACTGCAGTGTACTTCCTGAAGAGCTCAGCAGTGTATGATCTGGGCTTTGATTGGCCGGTAGGGAGACACGTGTACAGAATGATGCATATGACGTAATTTTGCCGGGAAAAACAGCCCCGGTCACGGCCACCAGGGCTCAGTAGAACACATATAAAGAAAAGGCTTTGGGAGCTGAAATTAACAGAGTGGGGGTTCTAAAACTTTAGCGATTTAATAGTGGGGCGGCATAGCTCAGGGGTAGAGAAACTGGTATTAGAGCACAAAGGGTATAAATCCTGAAGGGTTCCCAGTTCGAATCCGGGCTCCCCCTGAGTTAATGTCGAAGGGTCCTTGGGCAAGACTCTGAACCCCTAGTTGCCTCCGGTGAGTAGGTTGGTGCCTTGCATGGCTTCCTCCGCCACCGGTGTATGAATGTGTGTGTGAATGGGTGAATGTAATGCACAATCTATGTAAAGCGCTTTGGATTAAAAGCGCTATATAAATGCACCATTTACCATTTTACCATTTATAGTTAGGACAATTTTAAGATATGTTTTATAAAAAAAGTTACATAGTATAACTTTAAAAAAGAACATTGATAGTGGAAATAGCCGATCTACAAGCTCACAACGCGTCGCGATGCGACGCGTTGTGAGCTTGTAGATCTGCTATTTCCACTATTTTTTACCTTTTTTTAAAATATATGAACATTTTTCAACATGGAAACGATTATGACGATTATGAAAAATAATCACGATTATGTCAAAAAAAAATCACGATTAGACGATAATGTAATAATTGTGACAGCCCTAATTAGGGTTTATATAATATAATATAGTTCAAAACAAAGACTAATTGTGTGTAAAAATCTTTTTTCTTTTCGCCCCCAGAATTATCTCCTCTGTTGCCAGGAAACAGTGACGTTACAGGTGGAGGAGAGGTCCGCCATCGAGTGGTCTGATTGGCTGCAGTAGGAGGAGAGGTCCGCCATCGAGTGGTCTGATTGGCTGCTGGCCAAGCGTTGGACACAGACCTGTCTTGACTCTGTGAATGTTGCATAGCGCAACATCCACCTTAGAGGAAGACCGGACTCGGACCGATAACAGAGCACTAATAGAAGAGATTAACGGATTGATTTGCCCATTGTCCTTAATCATTGCAGTATATGTGATGGCAGTTGCCCACATGGGGAGATATCCAGAAACCAAATATTTTGTCATACAATGTTAAATGCATTTCAGCATGTATTGTTTTTCTCTTTTTCTTTTATCCTAAAATATTCTTAGGATTTAAATATTTTTGCACAGTTATTGCTATGGATGTTTATTTTATTTTCCACCCTTTTTGTGTTGGGAGATAGTTTGCCTGATTTCTTTCTTTTTTTTTTGCTTTAATTTGTTCTCTGAATAGATCCATGATTCTGCATTCTGCAGAATGTTAAGTTATTGGCACTGTTTTGCAACTATTTGGTCAAAATCTAAGTGATCCACTGAAGTTGACTAGCCCAAGGAACCAACCGTATACAAGCCATGTGTCTGGTCCTTAGCTTGAGGCAGCTTTGTATGCTAGTACACCCTGGCCTGGACATGATGCTAGTATGTCACAGGGACTTGCCCCCAATACAACCCAGTGATACTGGGTGTGATTCTGAACTGCTGTCTAAACTAGTTGCACAAGCAAAAACTCTGCATGAGCTAATACGTTGTATAGAACTTTTCTAGGTACTAACATCAAGTTGCACTACTAGTTATTTGTGAAAATGTAATTTTTTGCCATTTTTCAAACCATGTTAAAGGGGAATACCACAAAATGTAACAATTAATTCATGGTACTTTACACTGTTAAATCCTCTGTACTATATTGGCATGCAGGGTGAGATTTCCAACTGTTTTCTTTTTGTGTGTGGTATTTCCTGTGAACCTGAGTTTTTGAATGACGAAAGTAGTGCTAGGAAAGAGACGTGTGTCTGTGTGTGTGTGCAAGAGAATATCCATGAGATGGAGAGAGAAAAGTGAGAGATTAGTCAACCATAGTTTGCTGCTTAGTCAGGTAGCATTGGTGTCTGATGCTGAGGATGCCCTTTGATTTTATTTGGTTATTGAATACTTATGTCATTAAGCTCGCCAACAGGCACACTATGTTTTGAGCACCATACTGTAAATCCATAAATGCGGGGTTGGTGCACAAATGGAAACACAATTTCACACTTTTATTAGCCGTTCTATGGTGCTGTGGAAAGGCCCTACAGTATTGAGGCCTGTATTCTTTCTCATGTCAAACTACTAACATATTATCACTTGTACATAGATGTTTACTTGGGAATCTCAGGGAGATTTATAACATATCAATGCATTTAAAATACCTGCTGTAGACTCCAGTTGCCCTGTGTGTGAAATACATGTTACATGACTACGTTTTATACTCAATCTAATGTGGTGCACTCTTTACATTGGTATACTGTATGTGTGTGTGAGAGAGACCAGTTTTCCATGCTTGCATCATGTATTTTCCAAATATGATGGTTGATGTCGAATATTGTGGGGTCTCCTTTTGTGCATTTGTTTAAGCTAACATCTCAAACAAAAAAAAGCGTTGTGTTTGTTGTATTTACTTTTTGTGGACATATGTGAATTTCTAAAAACAATATTTGTAAGAAACAGCTAACTGGATATTTGTACGAAACGGCTGCTTGATGTGTTTGTGATAAAATGATATTACTTTACCTTTTGCGTACACTGTCAGTCTTCATCTTTGAATATTATATAAATAAAATATTTGAAATAACTTGAGTTGAGTTATTAATTGTGGGGGGCGTGGCTAGACACCAGCGACGTCATTGTTGAGGTGAGTAACTTGCATTTTCTTCTGTCCAGATTTTTTGAATCCAGCTATGGTGCTTATTGAAGTCTGAAGTGTTTTTAATACTTTATTATTTTCGGTGCCTGGCTGACACAAATACATTTGTTAAATATGGGCCATTTCCATTTTGATTACCACCAGGGTTGTAACTTGTTTAGCCAACCAGCTAACATTTACGTAGCCTAGCCATGATGATCACTGATCAAGTGACAATAAGTGAAGCGATTGATCAGTTTTGCATATGGTTTTGGGTTTGAGCTGACTATTTGGCTTGAAATCTGTTTGTATGCCAGGGGTTTTTATCAATGGTCAGTGTTCCTAGTCAGCTCAAAACGAGGCTACAACAACAAAGTACAACCTGGCTACAACTCTATTCGCCGTATCTGTCCAGCAGGTGGTGCAACTGGACCATGTCCTCGCCAGAGATCTTGTCTCTGTCCTGGGGCCAGATGAAGGTGAAGGGATGCTCCTCCACCTACAAGGACTGTAAGCTGTGGCCTGGAGGCAGCCGTGCATGGGACTGGAGAGAGACTGGAACTCGGGTGAGTGAGTCAGACAGACAGACAGACAGACAGACAGACAGACAGACAGACAGACACAAAAGAGGATGGATACACACAGATTCCCAACTGAACATGGATTATTGGCTGTGTATTTTCTCATTTGCCTTGTGAAATTCTATTTTCTAATTTCTAAATTATTTTTCAAAACCTTTTCCCATTAGCTAAATGTTTTAAGGTTATTTATTATTATTTATTTTGTGTCTTTACAACAAATAAATAGCTATTTCAAAGGGATGTGAATGAATGGTGTTCTATTGGCATTACATTTGCTCACATATCACAAAGGAGAAAAAAAGGAATAAAAAATCGCACCTAGTGTGAAGTGAGCGGTGCTATTTATGAGTTAATTTCATTAAGCATCCCGCAAAGCTTGGCAATTGTGACCCTGGGCGTACAACAAACTTTGGGTGCTTTGTGCAAAGATCTAGGCCAAGCTTCGCGTCTCGGACAAAGCCAGATATTGGAACTTAGCTCCTTTCAGGAGCATAGCTCTAAAAGAAACACACATTTAAATTGTACGGAATTAATGAGGAATACGAAATGTGATGAGGGTTAGACAACATCATAATATTGCTTAATTACCTTCTGGGCAGTTATGTTGTCAGTTATGTAACAGTTATTTTACAGTACTTTAGCATCTCCTCCTGTGTTGTAACTCCAGGTTTTTTCTGTGTACATAATCATAAATGTGCAATAGAATTAAAGGACTATGGTGGATGAGCCGGTACAACAGAAGTGAACTCCTGGCGGGTCATGGTGACTCCGGATAAGTGGTTGAAGATGGATGGATGTCATAGGCAGAAATCATAAAAAAAAGTGTGACTTAATAGCTAATCTATTGTATTGTTGTTGCATGACACTGATAGACAAAGTGTAAAATATTTATATAAGTAAATATGGTATTATTAAAAGAATAATGAAATAAATCATTTTTATTTTTATCCCACACTCCCAGCATACCCCAGGAGTGCAGCCAACTGATGTGGAGGAGATTCTACAGAAGGGAATCGACACACTGGTTATTGGCAGAGGAATGAACGAGGTGCTTCAGGTAATGGAATTCATCTCTTCACTCTTTGGGGGTTTTGCTCTATATTCTTTAAAGGTGATACACCATGCATTTAAAAAGTATTTATGTCATATTGTTTATGTCCCAAAAACGTTTTTCAAAAGGTTTGAGGCTAAATTACCACTCCTGAATAGAGAGCCTCTCTCATTTTTGAATGGCTCTCAGAGCATTTCAGCTGCAGTACCACCTTTGGCCTGAACTGCGCCACCCCCCCAAAATCTTTTTGAAAAAATGATGATGCCACAATCGGCATCAAATCTGGATAGCCTGTTTTGAGAACCCGTGGGATACTTTTAACCTTCGCCTTCTCAAAACCAGAGAAAGACACAACCGTCAGAAATGGGACTTTGTGAGGATAGAAGGTGCTAGTGGGACCCCAAAAAAAGGTTTTAAAATAGGAAAAGTGAAATTTCATGGTGTATCACCTTTAAGACAAGCATTTTTGATTAACTGTGTAGACTTAAATGTTGAATCATATTCTGTCGTTACTGGCTGCTGTGATGACATTGAGGTCTTATGTTAATATTGATGTTGAGGCATTGACCTTCCCACAAATACCAATATCTTTACCTCAGCTACATTGTTTCATTGAAATGAAATGGTCTGTCTGCTGATCTTCCAGGTCCCCTCCTTCACTCTGGACTTTGTAAGACAGAAAGGCGTGGAGGTCCGGGTCCTGCAGACTGAGAAGGCTGTGGCCGAATACAACGACCTTGTCGGCCAGGGAGTCAAGGTGGGCGGGGTCTTCCACTCCACCTGCTGATGATCATATCATGGTTCTCATCATAGATATAAAAAGCTAGATACCTCATCCGCCGCTGCAGTTCATTGGAGCGACGTGCAACAACTCCAAGCCAGTCAAACTTACTACTGGCAAATCACAGCATTGGGTGGCTCAGCTGTTCTTAGAGGCTGACTGCATACGAAAAGATATATCGCAGCTGCCATCCCAGTGGAAGACACGCAGCCACGCAAAGTGACTACTGGCCAATCACAGCGCACCACTTTTCCGGGACTTCTCAGAATCTAGGGTGCGTTCGAATAAACAAAAGACCAGAGGGCACAGCATTGCACTTGCTGGCTGTCTCCGAACCTGGGTTTACGAAAAGACCCACCCCCACCTGCCTCTTATTGGCCGACAGAAAGTCCCCTTCTGTGACACACTCGGAAGCTTGACTTCCCTAAAATGGCGCACGCGATACAGACGCCCCAGAGTCTGAGGAGGCATCTACCGTACCTTTTTATTAGGGCTGGGATGCGATTAAAAGTTTTAATCTAATTAATTACAGGCTCTGTGATTAATTAATCGCAATTAATCACATTTTAATCGCACATCGATATTTGACCTGAGAAGCATTGTTTTCAAGTAAAACACTTTTTGTTGTACGAGTGAATCAACGAGTGAGGTTTTTTAATCTAAATTTTGCATCCACTGGGCCAAGCAAAGCGCTCTGATCGGCTACTTCTCCCTTTGCGTTTGTTGTCTCTTCTTGGTTGGTGCATCGCTATGATCGGTATGCCCGAAACTGAAGGTTCTGTGGTGCGAAAACTATGTGCGATTAAAATGAGTTAATTTTTTTAATCACGTTAATTTTCTGTAATTAATTAATCGCAATTAATCAGTTAAAGTCCCAGCCTTACTTTTTATGTCTATGCTCATGCCATACCATACCAGTGAGAGAAGGACTGGAACAGTGGATCGTCGCAAAGAAATCATTTCGTGGGACCAGAATCATGGTATCTCTGTCAGTCATAATCAATGGCTCCCTGTTGCTCACATGTGCAGGGTGGATATTTACCCTGTACCACCTGTGGCTCTGATCACACATACATTCAATGTTTATTACATTATAACTGCTCATGTTGTGTGTTTATTTTCATTTTCACTTAACTGCACAACAACATACAATCCCATAGCTTTTTTGTGGTCAAGTAATAAAAGGTATCTAATGCTCACTATCAAAACTAAAGTGGTGAATGGTAAATGGTGCATTGGACCGATGCAAGCACAATGTAAAGTAACAGCAAGTGATACAACCTCCCCTACAACCACACCCTAACATCATCGTCTTGTGAGCAAGAGCACTAGCTCTGAAAAATCATTGCTTAATTATACTTCTTGACAGCGCTGTCAGTCTTCAGTACATCATGGCCTTGGAATCATTCGTTTGTAACCATTCCCACAGATGTTCCCACATCCATTAACTAAGAATGGTTATATATTTTCTTCTTCTTCCACACATAAACATTTTCAATTATCTAACTACCGAACAAATCAAACCGTGTAAAAAAAAAAAGAACGAATATGAGGCGACATTGTGTGAGGTTGACTTTTGAGCTATTGTGATTCCAAGGTCACGATTCTCTATGGCTCTAGAACAGTGGTTCTCAACCTGTGGGTCGGGACACCCAGGCCAGGGGGGTCCCCAAATTATTTTGGGGGGGGGGGGGGTCCCCAGATGTTTAGCTAAATGTTAACATTGTTCTCTCACTCAACTGTAAAGTGAATACATGGTATCTGCACATTTCTAAAGTGACTTTAAAGATTTTTTTAGTACCTCTGGTCAAACATTGGTAAAATTGTCAAATATTAGAGGCAGACATTTTGAAAATAGAATAGTTGTCTGGTTTTAATCATGTGGAAATGTTTTCCAATTATGAATGATCTTATTTTTCTTGTTTAAGAGGGTACATTTCTGTTCAGAGAATCAGAGATGCGTGAATGTATATAGAACATATGTTTACAGGGTTTTATTACTAAAAGCTTTGACATACAAAACTGTCATACAAATAAAGTCTGTGAACTGCAACAAGCTGTTTTCATGCAGTATAATGTGTCCTTATTTTCACTCTTCTGCACTTTACACAGTTGAAAAAAGTAACCAATTTTGGCCACGAGGTGGCAGTATAATGTAATCTACGGGACAGTTTTATCTATCAAAATCAAATGTGTTTCTTTTGTGCACACTGCACAGTCAGTGATCTGTCAGCCTTCAACACCTCAGGGCAGCAGGGCTTAATTCAAGTTATTCAAAAAAAGTACAACAAACCATTGTAATGTTTGCAGATTTGAGTTATGTCTCTGTAACTTAAAGAACTATTTGTTTTACATGTTTTATTCACCCCATGGGTTTGTACATTCTCTTTTTTACCTGATAAGGTGTATAATTAACTTCCTGGTATATTGCTCACTTCTTTATTATTATGTTTAGGCTACTTGCCCATAATAAATAAAGTAGTGCATTTTCTTTTACATAACTGCTTTAATATTATATATTGATCCACTTTATTTCAGACACAAATGAATAGGTCCATATAAAAAGAAACATGTAGGCCTATAAAAACAGACAACCACAACACAGATAGCCAGACTGTTTTCATTGAATTAAAAACAAACATTGCCTCCAATGTTGAGGAAAGAAATGGGGACGAATAGGCTATATTCTTTGACTCCACAAGTCTACACATAACATTCTTCAATACACCATGACATACCCTGAGGAAGGCTGTTGTCATCCTAAAAGAGTGGGTTATCCCACCATTCATTTTGAAATATGAATTACTAATTAGCCACAAAATAATAAAGGCTTTTTAATTTTTAAAGAAGAGTGCCTTGGTTTCCTTTTTTTCCTTTAGCATCTTCAATTCTCTACCAAAGAGCACCTTCATCACATTTTGTTTAATCTTCTGAGCACCCAGTCTTTTTCTTTCACACCATGACATATTGTTCTGTCATTTCTTACTTGCAATACCTTTTTATTGCTTGAACAACAACAACAACAACAACAACAACAACTAGAAAATATTGTTCCTTCGAAACAATTGTGGGCTCGCATCAAGCCAGAAAACAATGTCTATAAAAGTACAAAATGTCAAGATCGCAGGCAGTGCTCTCTTTGACGTTACTGAAATTAGCTGCATGCATGATTTGAGGCATTTTGTTCCAAAAATGTGTTATGCAAAAGTTGACCCGCTGGTGGCGCTATAACAGGCCAATGTGAGAAGGGAGGCATCTGTTCCTTGACCTAGTGGGAATGTGCTTGCAAGATTTCACGCATATCGCAGGCTGTATTCATGAATTAATTAAAAAATAAAGTGTGCGTGCGTGCGTGCGTGCGTGCGTGCGTGCGTGCGTGCGTGCGTGCGTGCGTGCGTGAATGAATGAATAAATAATAAAGTGTGCGTGCGTGCACGTGCGTTCGTTCGTTCGCTCGTTCGTTTGCACTTTATTTATTTATTCATTCATTCATTGAATGAATGCGTTCGTGGAACGAATGCTCACTACGGTCGTCTGTATTTTTTAAGCCCTGGGAAACCCACCTTAACACCCTCATTAGCATGATGTATGCGAGCATAATCTATGCAAACCACGCCCACACGCATTTCCAAACCATGCCCCGCCCCCAATTTGCATATGTCGACTAAGCTCCTCCCCTTCATTTACATACGGTCGTCTGCATTTTTTACGCGCTGGGGAACCTACCTTAACACCCTCATTAGCATAATGTATGCGAGCATAATGTATGCGAACCACACCCAAACGCATTTCCAAACCATGCCCGCCCCCAATTTGCATACTTCGACTAAGCTCCTCCCCTTCATTTACATACGGTCGTCTGAATTTTTTACGCGCTGGGAAACCTACCTTAACACCCTCATTAGCATAATGTATGCGAGCATAATGTATGCAAACCACGCCCACACACATTTCCAAACCATGCCCCGCCCCCAATTTGCATATGTCGACTAAGCTCCTCCCCTTCATTTACATACGGTCGTCTGCATTTTTTACGCGCTGGAAAACCCACCTTAACGCCCTCATTAGCATAATGTATGCGAGCATAATGTAT
Source organism: Nannobrachium achirus (assembly GCF_963921795.1). Lineage (NCBI taxonomy): Eukaryota > Metazoa > Chordata > Actinopteri > Myctophiformes > Myctophidae > Nannobrachium > Nannobrachium achirus. The sequence continues at coordinate 50,041,210 of NC_137817.1, forward strand.
GCAAACCACGCCCACACGCATTTCCAAACCATGCCCCACCCCCAATTTGCATACGTCGACTAAGCTCCTCCCCTTCATTTACATACGGTCGTCTGCATTTTTTACGCGCTGGGAAACGCCACTTAACAGCCTCATTAGCATAATTTATGCAAACCACACCCACACACATTTCCAAACCATGCACCGCCCCCAATTTTCATACGTCGACTAAGCTCCTCCCCTTCATTTACATACGGTCGTCTGCATTTTTTACGCGCTGGAAAACCCACCTTAACACCCTCATTAGCATAATGTATGCGAGCATAATGTATGCAAACCACGCCCACACGCATTTCCAAACCATGCCCCGCCCCCAATTTGCATACGTCGACTAAGCTCCTCCCCTTCATTTACATACGGTCGTCTGCATTTTTTACGCGCTGGGAAACGCCACTTAACAGCCTCATTAGCATAATTTATGCGAACAACACCCACACACATTTCCAAACCATGCACCGCCCCCAATTTTCATACGTCGACTAAGCTCCTCCCCTTCATTTACATACGGTCGTCTGCATTTTTTACGCGCTGGAAAACCCACCTTAACGCCCTCATTAGCATAATGTATGCGAGCATAATGTATGCAAACCACGCCCACACGCATTTCCAAACCATGCCCCGCCCCCAATTTGCATATGTCGACTAAGCTCCTCCCCTTCATTTACATACGGTCGTCTGCATTTTTTACGCGCTGGGGAACCTACCTTAACACCCTCATTAGCATAATGTATGCGAGCATAATGTATGCAAACCACGCCCACACGCATTTCCAAACCATGCACCGCCCCCAATTTGCATACTTCGACTAAGCTCCTCCCCTTCATTTACATACGGCCGTCTGCATTTTTTACGCGCTGGGAAACGCCACTTAACAGCCTCATTTACATAATTAATGCAGCCTCATTTACATAATAATATGTAAATGAGACGCGTGCGTCTCATTTGCATAATTAATGCAGACCACGCCCCCCACTTTGAATAATTAGGCTAATTAGCTCCGCCCCCTGCATTCGTGTGTAATTAGCAACAAGACACGTGCGTCAAATGCATGTTGTGCAGTCTCATTAACATAATTAACGCAGACCACTACTTTTCCTTTTTTTTGCTCATTAACATAATTAACGCAGACCACGCCCCTCAATAACATAATTACCGCAGACCACGCCCCCAACCTCATTAACATAATTATTTATTTATTTATTGAAGGAAGGAAGGAAGGAAGGAAGGAAGGAAGGAAGGAAGGAAGGAAGGAAAGAAAGAAAGAAAGAAAGAAAGAAAGAAAGAAAGAAAGAAAGAAAGAAAGAAAGAAAGAAAGAAAGAAAGAAAGAAATTTGCCTAAATTTACGGGGTTCTTAACAAGGAGGCAATTAATTAATTAATTAATTAATTAATTGAGGCACGCACGCACGCACGCACGCACGCACGCACCACGCCCACACACCCACACGCATTTCCAAACCATGCCCTGCCCCCCCCATTTGCATAAGTCGGCTTAATTTACATAATTAATGCGTGCGACGCCCACAAAACTCATTACGTTAGGCCCCTCGTTAAGTCAGACTCCTCCCTCTTGTTGAAACCACGCCCACTCGTTAATAGCAGATCTACAAGCTCACAACGCGTCTTGATGCGACGCGTTGTGAGCTTGTAGTTGAAACCACGCCCACTCGTTAAGTTCGACTCCACCCCTTGTATTTGCGTGTAATTAGCACGTCAGCGCGGTGACGAGAACGCTTGTCATGCGGCCTCATTTACAGGCAGGAAGGAAGGAAGGAAGGAAGGAAGGAAAGAAAGAAAGAAAGAAAGAAAGAAAGAAAGAAAGAAAGACAGAAAGAAAGAAAGAAAGAAAGAAAGAATTTGCCTAAATGTGTGGGGTTCTTAACGAGGAGGCAGTAGTTACGCACACATGCACACACACTTTCTTTTTTTATTTATTTATTCATGTGTTCGTTCATTCATTATTTATTTATTTATTTATTTATTTATTTAAATAAATACTCTGTTGCTAGTATCCACAACTTTCCAACATCCCATAATGCATTGCGCAGAAGTTGGATGGAGCTTCCGTGAGCTTGTATGTGTTATTTAATACCAGTAACACGAGAAGCCAGACAGCGAGTTTGGAGACGGTAGCACGCTGCAAAGCGGAGTTATGGCTCTTTAAAGCCCAGCCGATCGATAGGCAGACGCCTGGGGGGGGGGGGGGGGGGCGGAGTCCAGGGCGGAAATAAATAAATAATTAATTACATAAATAATCAGTCTCGGAAACAGTCGGGAAATAAATAAATAAATAATCAGTCTCGGAAACATAGTCGGGAAGTAAATAAATAAATAGATAAATAAATAATTAAACCAGTAAGACTCCCTAATATATACTGACTGCGTAGCGATTTGCGTGATTTTACAAGTGGGTTTGTCTGCAGACCACAGATTAGGGGGGCGGATTGTGTGAGGGATGCTATTGGATAGTATGAGAATGACTCAATCCGCCCCCTGGAATCTCAATCCACCCCCTATGACGAGCCTGGAGCTCGGAGCTCCAGGGCCCAGGGGCCGGCGCGGCCCCTCGCCGCTCGAGGCCGACCTGGGGGGCACTCTCGGTGGGGCAGGCCGGCGACGGCGCTGCCCCCCCGGCCATGGAGCTCCGGAGGTGGTCGAGTATGCTGGTGCTGGGCGGAAAGTGGCCCAGATGGGTGTCTCTACTCGGGTTTGGGATGCAAAAGGTGGTCCCTGGTTCTCTGGAGGTCCCGGGGACCCCCTGAGCTATTTATAAATAAATAAATAAATAAATAAATAAATAATCAGTCTCGGAAACATAGTCGGGAAGTAAATAAATAAATAGATATTGCCTATCGCATTAGATAAATAACCCACATTTACCCAAAACAGCTGATCCACAAGCCCACATGCAGCCTTGTAGATCGGCTGTTTTTATTGTTTTAGTTTTTAAATTGTTTCCCCCTTTTTTCCCCCTGACTTAGTCTTTTCTAGGATCACCTTTTAGTTGAGCTTGTACCAGTGAACTGTACTGTCAATGACACTGTATACCTATGACAGTCCTATATCTATAATTAGTTCATTCGTGAATGACTTCCCTGTGGAAATAAGCCAAAAACATTACTAGGATCTCCTTTTAGTTGAGCTTGTACCAAATCATGTTTATTACGTATCTATCTATCTATCTTCCTAAGTCACATGCATTCACATTGCACTGAACGAACGCACGCACGCTGCGCAGGTCAGCTCAGCAGCTGGCTTTTTTTTTTTGTAAAGCTCCAGCCAGAGTCAGGCGCCGAGGTGGGGGGACGGCACCAAGCCGGACTTGCGAGCCCAGGCAGCGGCCAAAGGCCGCTGCCCCCCCCAACCCCCTGGAAGTGCGGTAGACTGCATGCCTCTAGAACCTATCAGTAGGTCCCCATCCATAGACGGCGCTGTAGCCAAGGAATTCTCCCCCAGTCACTCACCTGACACACCAGGAAGTGCAGTGCACCAGTCTGTGTGCGCTGCTGCTGCCTCGAGGTAGGAATCACTCATCTATATACAGTATGTGTGTTCACTAACAGGGTTAAACTGCTCCACGTTGTCACAGTAATCATTGCTATAGAGTGTTTGTTCAGTAACAGTGTTAAACGGCTCTATATTGTGACAGGAATCGTTCCCACCGAGTCTTTGTTCACTAACAGTGTTACAGTGTGATATGAAAGAATCCACATGAGGGCAGTGTTTCCATTCTCAACTCACTGAGTTGAACAGAGGGCGGAACCCAATGCAATAACAAGTCCTACTAGAAATACTGTTCCTTCGAAACAGTGTGGGCTCGCTTCCAACCCCAAAAAATAATAGTAAAAGTGTCAAGGTCCCAGGCAATGCTCTCTTTCATTTTACTGAGACCAGTAGCATGTTGGGAACTGAAGTTATGGCTGTTTAAAGCCTGGGAAGAAAGAGGGGGGGACCTGTGTGTGTGTGTGTGTGTGTGTGTGTGTGTGTGTGTGTGTGTGTGTGTGTGTGTGTGTGTGTGTGTGTGTGTGTGTGTGTGTGTGTGTGTGTGTGTGTGTGTGTGTGTGTGTGTGTGTGTGTGTGCAGAGCAATTCTGTCGCCCTCTCCCAGTTAAACAGCCAGTAACCATAGCGACCAGGGGAGGAATGTTACCATAGTTACCAGGTGATGCTGTACGATACAACTTTCACTGATCTGCTCCCAACCCGCAAACTAAGTTATCAAAGGATTTTCCATGTAGGAAAGATATGATGATATTTGTCATTGTTTTTGTTGAATAAAGTTATTTTTCTGTCATCTTTTGTCCGTTTTAAAACATATTTTTGTAGTGTTTCTGTAATGTTGTGGTCTTTGATATCATATGAGACAGGCCTCTTGCAACCTGTAAACGTTATCTGTAGGGAAAACAAGTAATTGTAGGGTGGAAACCATGTCCAAACTTTGACTTTGGAAATGGAAGTAAGAACTTGTGTTCCAATGTATTTCTTATGTAGTCACAAGATTTTAAATAATACAGACAATCACAGACAACACCTTTTACTTCCACTTTCAAACATGTTCAGAAAATGGCAGATCTACTACCTCTTATCTAATCCCCAGAAGTTTCTTTTTTCACCTCTGGGCTACTTTTGCATGACCCTTTTGTAATGTATGACAAAGTATAGGGCATTCATTCACAGGAAAAAATCATGAAAAGTTTCAATGTGGAGATAAAAGGTTTTTTGCCCAACAGCAATATAAATGTGCTCTCTATGAATTCTGGATGAGCGCCTCAGTACTTCCAGCTAGCAGTGAGCACTTTGCTGTCCATCTTGCGCAAGGTTGAGTAATTATACTGCAAAGTCACCTGTGAGCTGGGATGACGGGGCTTATTCCTCCTGTATGAAACCCTGCGTCATCCTATAATCTGTTCCAAAACAATCTGCTCATCCACAAGATACTGAGTGACACAGATCTGTGGCCTTCATACAGAATTAAAGAGGTGGTGCCATGATTTCCCCCCCCCCCTCTAAAACATGATTATCAGGTATTATGATTATACTAGGAGGAAGATTTTTTCCAAAAAAGTATACAGAAAGAGTTAAAATTGGGTTTTTATGTGGCCACACCCCCAGTTCATTAAGTATGCATGGATGGCATGGTGGGTGGTGACCCAGCTGATATAGCCACACCCCACAGTGTTGGGTGAATGGCAACTGGGGAGGAGTTGATACTGTGACACCCTTAGTATCTGTGTTTTTTAACTGACACTTTTGGCCACAAGGCAGCCTCCAAGAGAAAACAAACAAATACTAAGAGAATACATAATTTCTCCCAAAAAAAAAAAAAAAAAAACACATCAGGGGGTCTAATGAAGTACTTTCAACCTCCTAGACACATGAAAAACAGAAAAAGTACAAAACTATGGCACCACCTCTTTAATGCAATACAGTAATATAGTCACTGTTCGGGCAGAAACCTCCTTTCTCTATATTCTAACCTTTTGTCTTTTTTTTTGTGAATTAACGCCCTAATCATACTAAAGCGTTGCACAAAAGCATAAAAAGTTTGCGCCGCGCCGCGTTTTGAGCTTTTTGATCTGCCTCGTTTGCTATTTTGGCATTTGAATCCTGAAAGAGAAAGCTCCTTCATACTGTCTTCAAATGCAATGAATAAAGCTTCAATGGGAATAACAACGTTCCGGTCTGTTTAGACCAGGGGTCCCCACACTTTTTTGACTTGAGAGCTACTTTTAGTAGCCTTTAGAAACCATGAAGGTAACTGACAGGTCATTTTTGATGTCAATCAATCATGTCACCTTAATTCAAGTGGTAGTTGCAAAAAATAGGGGTTTTGTGATTTTTGTTTATAAATTTGTTTCTTTATATTTAAATTCTATTTTAGGGGCATCTCATGTGATCTACCTGCACAGCCTTTGTGATCTACTGGTAGATCACAATCTACATTTTGGGCACCCCTGGTTTAGACCTTCATCAGGTTATCTTAGGAATTTAACTCCTGAAAAGTAACAGTTTTTGACAAAATGAAATTTCACAATTCTTACATATTTCAGGCATGTTAATCAGGTAGGGTTTTTTTTTTTTTTTTTTTTTTTTACAATGCTTGATAGTGTGCTGTAGTGAAGGAGGTGGTGTAGACTTTTTCCACACTTGACAAAATAAAATTAGTCTTAAATTAGTAATGTTTATTTCCCGTTGCGGTGTCTGTGAACATCAGCATTGTGACAGGAAATGAAGAGACCACAACCTGTTCCTTGAAACAGAAACTCAGTAACACTGACAAGGTGTAACTTTATAATCTGCCAACAGAATCTCAAGGTGGGACAGAAGTAAATGATCAGAAACAGTAAACCAGGGTTCCCAAATAGGCGGTCCGCGGGCCATTTGCGGCCCGCGGGGGGCTACTGTCTGGCCCCCACCAACCCCAGTAATAATGGTGGTATAAGAGCAGCAACAACACTAGTATATAGTCGTTGTTGGGTGGAAATCTCGTATCTCCAAATGTGTAGTTGTGTACGTTCTTTCGCAAATCATACAAGGCCGTTGCACAAAAGTAGTGAAAACAGCAGATCTACAAGCATACAACGGGCGTTGTGTGCTTGTAGATCGGCTGTTTTCACTAGTTTAAATCATTTTTAAAATGATAAATGCAAAACGAACGTTTTTTGGATATACAAGATTTTCACCCGACAACGACGATATCTGAACTGTCGTGGGAACGCCACCGTCGCCCCCCAGCAATGTTGTGGCCCTCGGCTTGGTACCCTAGACATGATTCGGCCCTTGGGGGAAAACTAATTTTGGGGAACCCTGATCACGTACAGTATTGAATTCCCCCAGTAATCCCAGCCTACCCCTCTTTCCTCGGCCCCACTATCCTGTCAGTTCTTTCCCTACATCCTGCTTCTGGTGGCGGTGATGATGTACGGCCCGGCTCTGTTCTGGAGGTTCTCCACCGCTCCTATCCTGCAGTCTGACCTGGGCTTCATCATGGAACAACTGGACTGCTGCTACAACCGGGCCGTCAACCTGGCCAAACGCATGGCCACCACAAGCCTGTCCACTGCCTCTTTAGACAGGTAAGACCCCTGAATCACACTTTTTGTGTGTTTCGCTTTTCACACTTTCTATATCTATTGGCCCATTTAGGCCTAGGATTATTGACTGCTTTAACTATTGAAAAATAGCAGATATACAAGCTCACAGCGCGGCACCGAGTGCCGCGCTGCGAGCTTGTAGATCTGCTATTTTTTGAAAAATCATGATTTTTTTTGCCAAGTCTTTCAATATATCTACTTAAAAGCGAACATTTGTAACTCAAATATTTACTTCTGGGTGGTCCCTGGGACAACATATTTTGAGATGGGGGGTCCGTGGCCAAATACCTGTAATTTTGGGGGTCCTTGACAAGAAAAGGTTTGAGAACAGCATGATTTAGAGGAAGGATTTAGAAGTCGGGTCAAAGATCGGGTCAAAGATATTCAAAGACTTGCACTCATTTTCACGATTTTTCAAAAATAGCAGATCTACAAGCTCGCACTTAGACAGGTAAGACTAGGGCTGTCACAATTATTACATAATCGTCTAATCGCGATTATCTGACATGATCGCGATTATCTTTCATAATCGTCATAATCGTTTCCATGTTGGAAAAACGTTCATGTCTAAGAAAAATGTCAAAAATAGTGGAAATAGCAGATCTACAAGCTCACAACGCGTCGCATTTTGTGAGCTTGTAGATCGGCTATTTCCACTATCAATGTTCTTTTTTGAGCGGTGGTCACACCGTCTCCTATACGTGGCCGTGTGTGTATGCGTCCGTCCGTCCGGCCGTCCGGCCGTGTATGTAGCCTCAAGCCTGCAGTACCTTTTCTGACCACACATGTTAAGGGAGGGGCGCTGTTGTTCTCACACACACACACACACACACACACACACACACACACACACACACACACACACACACACACACACACACACACAGGGGGGAAGGGTGGGTCAGCATGTGTGGTCAAGTATTATTATTAACAAACTGAATGTTTTAGGGTCAAATAAATTAGAGTGTGTGAAGAAACTACAGCATTGTAAAGCACACTAACCCCGCTGCACCCACTCAGTAGTGCTGTTGCACAGCCTCCACGACCACCGCTCAGTTCACACGGGTGTGATTTTAAGTATAAAGTTGTCAAATATGTCAGTAATTTCTTTCTATATTTAGGTTATGTGTCATATCTACCATGTGCAACTTCAAAGCCTAAAAGCCAAACAGAAACGTGATTGTCAACATCAAAAAGACAATTAAATCGTTAATCGCAATTATTTTAGTGACAATTAATCGTCATGTAAAATATCATAATCGTGACAGCCCTAGGTAAGACCCCTGAATCACACTTTTTGTGTTTCGCTTTTCACACTTTCTATATTCTATTGTTTAAAAGAACATTGTATTTGTAAAGTTAGTCATAACAGAAATATGACAGAGAATGCCAAATTGTGTTTTCTTCAAATACACGGGTGGCAGTGGCTCAGGGGTAGATAAACATTAGAACACAGAGTTCGATCCCGGGCTCCACCAGAGTTAGTGTCGAAGAGTGAGCCCTAGTTGCTCCCGGTGACCAGGTTGGTGCCTTGCATGGTTTCCTCAGCCATCGGTGTATGAATGTGTGTGTGTGTGAATGGGTGAATGTAATGCACAAGCTCTGTAAAGCGCCTTTGATAAAGGCTCTATATAAATGCACCATTTACCATTTACAATTTACTCCATCTCCCTCCTGCCCTCTTGTGGCCAGTGACCCTACTGAGGGTTGCTTCATGTACCCCCTGATGGAGAACTACCTGAAGACCAAGCGTTTTTCGCGGGTGTTGCTGGTTCGATACCTGCTGTGTCGTGGCCTGACCCTGCTGACCCTCCTGTGTGCCTGTGTCTACCTGGGCTACTACCTCCAGTTGGCCTCAGTCACCGATGAGTTTGGATGCACGCTGCGCACCGGACTGCTCGTCAACGACTCCACCGTTCCCGAAAAGGTCCAGTGCAAGCTCATCGCTGTCGGGGTCTTCTCATTGCTCAGGTACTTGAGACCTATTTTATCATTTTTGGAAAATGCGAAGAATTGCTCATTTTAAGGCTAGTTCTTTTAGCGCATTTTTGCAAATGTTTGAACATTTTCGTCTGGGGTCTTCTTGCTCATGTGATATTTCAAGTCACCCTCCCAAAATTAGTTTTAAAGGAGTAGTTCACCCCCAAAATGACTTTTTTTCTATTGATTAGTCACGCCATGGAGAGTAGAGTTCAATAATATTTTTTAGTTTTTTGTCGCATTCCTAAGACAAAAATGTGATGATAACAATACATATACCCCCATTCGTTCCAGATGGGGACCCGTTTCGAAACGGGTCCCCATCCGGAATCAATGGGGGTAAATCTACTCGAATTAAATTTTTGTCTTAGGAATGTGACAAAAACCAAAAAATAACTCTACTCTCCATGGCGTGACTAATCAATAGAAAAAAGGTAATTTTGGGGGTGAACTACTACTTTAATTAAACATGTTGAAAAAATAAATTGAAAAGGAAAAAGATTGAAAGTGTTTAAAAATCAAACAATATGATATATACGGTGATGTTGAAATTATGATCTTTCTCTTTTGTTTGATTCTGATGTTCAGCCTGGTCAACTTGGTGGTGTACCTTACGCTCGTCCCTGTGGTCATCTATGCCAGCTTCCGTCCACTCTTTTGCCATTCTTACGCAAGTTTCCTGAAAATGTACGAATTGCTGCCCACTGTGGACGTTCTGCCCCACCCTGGCGGCCAATGGGACGACCTCGCCATGTACGTGCTCTACCTGCAGGAGAACCTCAGCGAACTCAAGTCCTACAAGTACATGAAGGTGTGTGTCTGTGTATCCACGTGCAAAATCTTCACGCCAAAAACATAGATTTGATTAAATCTTTATTCGAGAACACTCAGATTATAAGCAAACAAATGAATAAAAAATATAAAATTTGAAAAACGTCACCGACTTATAATGACATGCTCAAAAATACGGACACCAGATTAAAAGTGATTAAAAATCAGGACACATGGGCTGTGTAATTACTGCGTGTTTCCTAAACCCACCAGGCTTGAGTTAAGTCCCGCCTCGCGGAAACTTATTGAGAGAGGCGTTTCCGCGAGGAGGGTCTTAGCTCAAGCCTGGTGGGTTTAGGAAACACGCGTAATTACTCAGTGTCGCTTTCAGGGCAGAAATCCAGGCGTTACTGTGTACACAGGCCACAGTGGCTCGTATGACTTTACAGTTCACCACACACGCTTACAACGTTTTACATACCAAATGGGATTTACAGCAGGACCGCCCAATGAATGATGGTTGACTGCCAGTGTGGCTGGTTCAATAGACACATCGTCAGCCACGTTTTAAGTAGATAGTGATGATTTCCCACCCGGGCCACGTTTCTTTTTATGTGTTGTCACAAGTGGCTCTATTTCACAATGATTAAGAGAGAAACACAAAAGCAATACATGAGAAGAAAGGGAGTCTACTGCTTCACCTCAGCAAAACAGGGCAAGCCTGGTGCATCACAGGAGCAGGACAACAGCAGTTGTAGAATAACAAATATTTAATTGTCCAAGCTGCTCTAATGTCAATTCTTTTCTACAAAAAGAATACATGCATATTTTACATCTTGTAGCCACAGTTAAACGTGTGTCCCAGTGTGGAACCCAGTTGTGAACTACTGTTCTGTGTTGTGTACAACAGGTGCTTGAGTTGCTGAAAAGGCAAGGCGAGTGTTCAGGAGAGGAGTTTGACTTCATGGGGCTGCTGCAGAACCTCTGCCAGGTGAAGGTTGACACTGTGGATGGGAAGAAACGGACGCCGTCTAAAGCTAAACCTGCCAACCCCAATGGGAGTCCTACCACTGCCCACACTGGAGCTGCAAAAGATGGCAGCGATGGTGCAAAGCCACCTTCTCTGGCGGATACAAGCTTGATGATGACGAGGGGTGAGTGTGGAGAAGGACAGTAATAACTTAATTATAATAGGAACTTATATTGAATATGTGGTTTACAAAACTCATCATGGATCATTACATGTTCTGCTAAGCACAGGCATGATGCAACATAATTTATATTTCATCATATTCATGTTTGTTGAAGTTTCCCAGAAAATCTGTGCTTTTGTTTTGGAGTGAGTATCTGTTGATGGCACAGTATTTAAGGGGTAAATCGGACTTTGTCTTTGCAACATTGTTTAGATGCTTAAAGCGGCACTATGTAACCTTTTATTTATGAATATTATGTACTTAGACTGTCGTACAACAAAGTATAAATTGAGCTTAAAATTATAAGAATTGTAAAATCTTTGGTCTAAACTTTGCTTAAGACACTGGCCTCTGTCTTGGCTCATTATGGAATCCAATTTACAATGCGTGCTTGTAGATCTGCTATTTTCACAGAACGTCTGCCTATATTTGCAGATTTCTGGCTTATTTACTATAACATGCCCAGAATAGGAACATTAGGGTTAGGGCTGTCACGATATGACATTTTACAAGACGATTAATTGTCACTCAAATAATTGGCGATTAACGATTTAATTGTGTTTTTGTCATTGATAATTACATTTCTGTTTGGCTTTTAGGCTTTGAAGTTGTACATGGTAGATGACACATAACCTAAATATACAAAGAAATTGAAGACATATTTGACAACTTTATACTTAAAGCTATACTGTGTAAGTTGCTCAACTAGTGGTCAGTAGCAGTAGAGCAAACCGCGGTCGCGTCTGCTTTTTTCGGACGTTTTTCGCCGCGGACCGGGCATTCAGACCACCGCGTCCGCCTCGCCTCGCCGAGACCTATCCATAGAGGTCTTTCGTGTCCCTCTACGAGCCTCGGTTGGGGAGTTATATGCTAGACTCCTAGCCCAGTGTAAACACTGCAGTGTACTTCCTGAAGAGCTCAGCAGTGTATGATCTGGGCTTTGATTGGCCGGTAGGGAGACACGTGTACAGAATGATGCATATGACGTAATTTTGCCGGGAAAAACAGCCCCGGTCACGGCCACCAGGGCTCAGTAGAACACATATAAAGAAAAGGCTTTGGGAGCTGAAATTAACAGAGTGGGGGTTCTAAAACTTTAGCGATTTAATAGTTAGGACAATTTTAAGATATGTTTTATAAAAAAAGTTACATAGTATAACTTTAAAAAAGAACATTGATAGTGGAAATAGCCGATCTACAAGCTCACAACGCGTCGCGATGCGACGCGTTGTGAGCTTGTAGATCTGCTATTTCCACTATTTTTTACCTTTTTTTAAAATATATGAACATTTTTCAACATGGAAACGATTATGACGATTATGAAAAATAATCACGATTATGTCAAAAAAAAATCACGATTAGACGATAATGTAATAATTGTGACAGCCCTAATTAGGGTTTATATAATATAATATAGTTCAAAACAAAGACTAATTGTGTGTAAAAATCTTTTTTCTTTTCGCCCCCAGAATTATCTCCTCTGTTGCCAGGAAACAGTGACGTTACAGGTGGAGGAGAGGTCCGCCATCGAGTGGTCTGATTGGCTGCAGTAGGAGGAGAGGTCCGCCATCGAGTGGTCTGATTGGCTGCTGGCCAAGCGTTGGACACAGACCTGTCTTGACTCTGTGAATGTTGCATAGCGCAACATCCACCTTAGAGGAAGACCGGACTCGGACCGATAACAGAGCACTAATAGAAGAGATTAACGGATTGATTTGCCCATTGTCCTTAATCATTGCAGTATATGTGATGGCAGTTGCCCACATGGGGAGATATCCAGAAACCAAATATTTTGTCATACAATGTTAAATGCATTTCAGCATGTATTGTTTTTCTCTTTTTCTTTTATCCTAAAATATTCTTAGGATTTAAATATTTTTGCACAGTTATTGCTATGGATGTTTATTTTATTTTCCACCCTTTTTGTGTTGGGAGATAGTTTGCCTGATTTCTTTCTTTTTTTTTTGCTTTAATTTGTTCTCTGAATAGATCCATGATTCTGCATTCTGCAGAATGTTAAGTTATTGGCACTGTTTTGCAACTATTTGGTCAAAATCTAAGTGATCCACTGAAGTTGACTAGCCCAAGGAACCAACCGTATACAAGCCATGTGTCTGGTCCTTAGCTTGAGGCAGCTTTGTATGCTAGTACACCCTGGCCTGGACATGATGCTAGTATGTCACAGGGACTTGCCCCCAATACAACCCAGTGATACTGGGTGTGATTCTGAACTGCTGTCTAAACTAGTTGCACAAGCAAAAACTCTGCATGAGCTAATACGTTGTATAGAACTTTTCTAGGTACTAACATCAAGTTGCACTACTAGTTATTTGTGAAAATGTAATTTTTTGCCATTTTTCAAACCATGTTAAAGGGGAATACCACAAAATGTAACAATTAATTCATGGTACTTTACACTGTTAAATCCTCTGTACTATATTGGCATGCAGGGTGAGATTTCCAACTGTTTTCTTTTTGTGTGTGGTATTTCCTGTGAACCTGAGTTTTTGAATGACGAAAGTAGTGCTAGGAAAGAGACGTGTGTCTGTGTGTGTGTGCAAGAGAATATCCATGAGATGGAGAGAGAAAAGTGAGAGATTAGTCAACCATAGTTTGCTGCTTAGTCAGGTAGCATTGGTGTCTGATGCTGAGGATGCCCTTTGATTTTATTTGGTTATTGAATACTTATGTCATTAAGCTCGCCAACAGGCACACTATGTTTTGAGCACCATACTGTAAATCCATAAATGCGGGGTTGGTGCACAAATGGAAACACAATTTCACACTTTTATTAGCCGTTCTATGGTGCTGTGGAAAGGCCCTACAGTATTGAGGCCTGTATTCTTTCTCATGTCAAACTACTAACATATTATCACTTGTACATAGATGTTTACTTGGGAATCTCAGGGAGATTTATAACATATCAATGCATTTAAAATACCTGCTGTAGACTCCAGTTGCCCTGTGTGTGAAATACATGTTACATGACTACGTTTTATACTCAATCTAATGTGGTGCACTCTTTACATTGGTATACTGTATGTGTGTGTGAGAGAGACCAGTTTTCCATGCTTGCATCATGTATTTTCCAAATATGATGGTTGATGTCGAATATTGTGGGGTCTCCTTTTGTGCATTTGTTTAAGCTAACATCTCAAACAAAAAAAAGCGTTGTGTTTGTTGTATTTACTTTTTGTGGACATATGTGAATTTCTAAAAACAATATTTGTAAGAAACAGCTAACTGGATATTTGTACGAAACGGCTGCTTGATGTGTTTGTGATAAAATGATATTACTTTACCTTTTGCGTACACTGTCAGTCTTCATCTTTGAATATTATATAAATAAAATATTTGAAATAACTTGAGTTGAGTTATTAATTGTGGGGGGCGTGGCTAGACACCAGCGACGTCATTGTTGAGGTGAGTAACTTGCATTTTCTTCTGTCCAGATTTTTTGAATCCAGCTATGGTGCTTATTGAAGTCTGAAGTGTTTTTAATACTTTATTATTTTCGGTGCCTGGCTGACACAAATACATTTGTTAAATATGGGCCATTTCCATTTTGATTACCACCAGGGTTGTAACTTGTTTAGCCAACCAGCTAACATTTACGTAGCCTAGCCATGATGATCACTGATCAAGTGACAATAAGTGAAGCGATTGATCAGTTTTGCATATGGTTTTGGGTTTGAGCTGACTATTTGGCTTGAAATCTGTTTGTATGCCAGGGGTTTTTATCAATGGTCAGTGTTCCTAGTCAGCTCAAAACGAGGCTACAACAACAAAGTACAACCTGGCTACAACTCTATTCGCCGTATCTGTCCAGCAGGTGGTGCAACTGGACCATGTCCTCGCCAGAGATCTTGTCTCTGTCCTGGGGCCAGATGAAGGTGAAGGGATGCTCCTCCACCTACAAGGACTGTAAGCTGTGGCCTGGAGGCAGCCGTGCATGGGACTGGAGAGAGACTGGAACTCGGGTGAGTGAGTCAGACAGACAGACAGACAGACAGACAGACAGACAGACAGACAGACAGACAGACAGACACAAAAGAGGATGGATACACACAGATTCCCAACTGAACATGGATTATTGGCTGTGTATTTTCTCATTTGCCTTGTGAAATTCTATTTTCTAATTTCTAAATTATTTTTCAAAACCTTTTCCCATTAGCTAAATGTTTTAAGGTTATTTATTATTATTTATTTTGTGTCTTTACAACAAATAAATAGCTATTTCAAAGGGATGTGAATGAATGGTGTTCTATTGGCATTACATTTGCTCACACATCACAAAGGAGAAAAAAAGGAATAAAAAATCGCACCTAGTGTGAAGTGAGCGGTGCTATTTATGAGTTAATTTCATTAAGCATCCCGCAAAGCTTGGCAATTGTGACCCTGGGCGTACAACAAACTTTGGGTGCTTTGTGCAAAGATCTAGGCCAAGCTTCGCGTCTCGGACAAAGCCAGATATTGGAACTTAGCTCCTTTCAGGAGCATAGCTCTAAAAGAAACACACATTTAAATTGTACGGAATTAATGAGGAATACGAAATGTGATGAGGGTTAGACAACATCATAATATTGCTTAATTACCTTCTGGGCAGTTATGTTGTCAGTTATGTAACAGTTATTTTACAGTACTTTAGCATCTCCTCCTGTGTTGTAACTCCAGGTTTTTTCTGTGTACATAATCATAAATGTGCAATAGAATTAAAGGACTATGGTGGATGAGCCGGTACAACAGAAGTGAACTCCTGGCGGGTCATGGTGACTCCGGATAAGTGGTTGAAGATGGATGGATGTCATAGGCAGAAATCATAAAAAAAAGTGTGACTTAATAGCTAATCTATTGTATTGTTGTTGCATGACACTGATAGACAAAGTGTAAAATATTTATATAAGTAAATATGGTATTATTAAAAGAATAATGAAATAAATCATTTTTATTTTTATCCCACACTCCCAGCATACCCCAGGAGTGCAGCCAACTGATGTGGAGGAGATTCTACAGAAGGGAATCGACACACTGGTTATTGGCAGAGGAATGAACGAGGTGCTTCAGGTAATGGAATTCATCTCTTCACTCTTTGGGGGTTTTGCTCTATATTCTTTAAAGGTGATACACCATGCATTTAAAAAGTATTTATGTCATATTGTTTATGTCCCAAAAACGTTTTTCAAAAGGTTTGAGGCTAAATTACCACTCCTGAATAGAGAGCCTCTCTCATTTTTGAATGGCTCTCAGAGCATTTCAGCTGCAGTACCACCTTTGGCCTGAACTGCGCCACCCCCCCAAAATCTTTTTGAAAAAATGATGATGCCACAATCGGCATCAAATCTGGATAGCCTGTTTTGAGAACCCGTGGGATACTTTTAACCTTCGCCTTCTCAAAACCAGAGAAAGACACAACCGTCAGAAATGGGACTTTGTGAGGATAGAAGGTGCTAGTGGGACCCCAAAAAAAGGTTTTAAAATAGGAAAAGTGAAATTTCATGGTGTATCACCTTTAAGACAAGCATTTTTGATTAACTGTGTAGACTTAAATGTTGAATCATATTCTGTCGTTACTGGCTGCTGTGATGACATTGAGGTCTTATGTTAATATTGATGTTGAGGCATTGACCTTCCCACAAATACCAATATCTTTACCTCAGCTACATTGTTTCATTGAAATGAAATGGTCTGTCTGCTGATCTTCCAGGTCCCCTCCTTCACTCTGGACTTTGTAAGACAGAAAGGCGTGGAGGTCCGGGTCCTGCAGACTGAGAAGGCTGTGGCCGAATACAACGACCTTGTCGGCCAGGGAGTCAAGGTGGGCGGGGTCTTCCACTCCACCTGCTGATGATCATATCATGGTTCTCATCATAGATATAAAAAGCTAGATACCTCATCCGCCGCTGCAGTTCATTGGAGCGACGTGCAACAACTCCAAGCCAGTCAAACTTACTACTGGCAAATCACAGCATTGGGTGGCTCAGCTGTTCTTAGAGGCTGACTGCATACGAAAAGATATATCGCAGCTGCCATCCCAGTGGAAGACACGCAGCCACGCAAAGTGACTACTGGCCAATCACAGCGCACCACTTTTCCGGGACTTCTCAGAATCTAGGGTGCGTTCGAATAAACAAAAGACCAGAGGGCACAGCATTGCACTTGCTGGCTGTCTCCGAACCTGGGTTTACGAAAAGACCCACCCCCACCTGCCTCTTATTGGCCGACAGAAAGTCCCCTTCTGTGACACACTCGGAAGCTTGACTTCCCTAAAATGGCGCACGCGATACAGACGCCCCAGAGTCTGAGGAGGCATCTACCGTACCTTTTTATTAGGGCTGGGATGCGATTAAAAGTTTTAATCTAATTAATTACAGGCTCTGTGATTAATTAATCGCAATTAATCACATTTTAATCGCACATCGATATTTGACCTGAGAAGCATTGTTTTCAAGTAAAACACTTTTTGTTGTACGAGTGAATCAACGAGTGAGGTTTTTTAATCTAAATTTTGCATCCACTGGGCCAAGCAAAGCGCTCTGATCGGCTACTTCTCCCTTTGCGTTTGTTGTCTCTTCTTGGTTGGTGCATCGCTATGATCGGTATGCCCGAAACTGAAGGTTCTGTGGTGCGAAAACTATGTGCGATTAAAATGAGTTAATTTTTTTAATCACGTTAATTTTCTGTAATTAATTAATCGCAATTAATCAGTTAAAGTCCCAGCCTTACTTTTTATGTCTATGCTCATGCCATACCATACCAGTGAGAGAAGGACTGGAACAGTGGATCGTCGCAAAGAAATCATTTCGTGGGACCAGAATCATGGTATCTCTGTCAGTCATAATCAATGGCTCCCTGTTGCTCACATGTGCAGGGTGGATATTTACCCTGTACCACCTGTGGCTCTGATCACACATACATTCAATGTTTATTACATTATAACTGCTCATGTTGTGTGTTTATTTTCATTTTCACTTAACTGCACAACAACATACAATCCCATAGCTTTTTTGTGGTCAAGTAATAAAAGGTATCTAATGCTCACTATCAAAACTAAAGTGGTGAATGGTAAATGGTGCATTGGACCGATGCAAGCACAATGTAAAGTAACAGCAAGTGATACAACCTCCCCTACAACCACACCCTCCCCTGGATGATGATGCGTACATCCAGAGACAAATGAACTCACCTTTCTGAGCCTAATTATTCATAAAACTACAGATTACAGAAAAAGCACTGAAAGTTGAGAGGTCAGGAAATATGAAAAAAGTCTAAGAATAAAGAAAATGTAAATTTGGTGTCATAAGAGTTTGAGAGTCAGTTGTCTCAGACATGTTTAAAGATACAGGCCAACTAAGGAAGACTTGAGTGCAGTTTGGAGATGGAGCAACTTTGGCCAATCTAGTCACTCGTGCCAGACTGTGCAGGGGACATGATATGAGATGTGACATTTCCCTGAGTATGTATTTGTAGTGTTCCAGTAGGAATAGGAAACCATGTTGCTTTCTTTATTACAGTCTTTATGCAGGATATTATCCAGACAGAGTGCTCCCCCAAGCTTTCTGAAAGGAGAATCTTGCCATGCCATACAATTTTACAAAGTCCTTGGTTTGCATCTGTGCTCACACTAAAAACATCTGCTCCAGCTCCACTATGGGGGGAGCCGCTCCAAAAATAAGAAGAATGTGAATTTCATTTTGTGGAATAGTTGTCTGGTTTTAATCATGTGGAAATGTTTTCCAATTATGAATGATCTTATTTTTCTTGTTTAAGAGGGTACATTTCTGTTCAGAGAATCAGAGATGCGTGAATGTATATAGAACATATGTTTACAGGGTTTTATTACTAAAAGCTTTGACATACAAAACTGTCATACAAATAAAGTCTGTGAACTGCAACAAGCTGTTTTCATGCAGTATAATGTGTCCTTATTTTCACTCTTCTGCACTTTACACAGTTGAAAAAAGTAACCAATTTTGGCCACGAGGTGGCAGTATAATGTAATCTACGGGACAGTTTTATCTATCAAAATCAAATGTGTTTCTTTTGTGC
This sequence comes from Nannobrachium achirus, assembly GCF_963921795.1. NCBI lineage: Eukaryota > Metazoa > Chordata > Actinopteri > Myctophiformes > Myctophidae > Nannobrachium > Nannobrachium achirus. Next base: position 50,060,332 of record NC_137817.1, read on the forward strand.
ACACTGCACAGTCAGTGATCTGTCAGCCTTCAACACCTCAGGGCAGCAGGGCTTAATTCAAGTTATTCAAAAAAAGTACAACAAACCATTGTAATGTTTGCAGATTTGAGTTATGTCTCTGTAACTTAAAGAACTATTTGTTTTACATGTTTTATTCACCCCATGGGTTTGTACATTCTCTTTTTTACCTGATAAGGTGTATAATTAACTTCCTGGTATATTGCTCACTTCTTTATTATTATGTTTAGGCTACTTGCCCATAATAAATAAAGTAGTGCATTTTCTTTTACATAACTGCTTTAATATTATATATTGATCCACTTTATTTCAGACACAAATGAATAGGTCCATATAAAAAGAAACATGTAGGCCTATAAAAACAGACAACCACAACACAGATAGCCAGACTGTTTTCATTGAATTAAAAACAAACATTGCCTCCAATGTTGAGGAAAGAAATGGGGACGAATAGGCTATATTCTTTGACTCCACAAGTCTACACATAACATTCTTCAATACACCATGACATACCCTGAGGAAGGCTGTTGTCATCCTAAAAGAGTGGGTTATCCCACCATTCATTTTGAAATATGAATTACTAATTAGCCACAAAATAATAAAGGCTTTTTAATTTTTAAAGAAGAGTGCCTTGGTTTCCTTTTTTTCCTTTAGCATCTTCAATTCTCTACCAAAGAGCACCTTCATCACATTTTGTTTAATCTTCTGAGCACCCAGTCTTTTTCTTTCACACCATGACATATTGTTCTGTCATTTCTTACTTGCAATACCTTTTTATTGCTTGAACAACAACAACAACAACAACAACAACAACTAGAAAATATTGTTCCTTCGAAACAATTGTGGGCTCGCTTCAAGCCAGAAAACAATGTCTATAAAAGTACAAAATGTCAAGATCGCAGGCAGTGCTCTCTTTGACGTTACTGAAATTAGCTGCATGCATGATTTGAGGCATTTTGTTCCAAAAATGTGTTATGCAAAAGTTGACCCGCTGGTGGCGCTATAACAGGCCAATGTGAGAAGGGAGGCATCTGTTCCTTGACCTAGTGGGAATGTGCTTGCAAGATTTCACGCATATCGCAGGCTGTATTCATGAATTAATTAAAAAATAAAGTGTGCGTGCGTGCGTGCGTGCGTGCGTGCGTGCGTGCGTGCGTGCGTGCGTGCGTGAATGAATGAATAAATAATAAAGTGTGCGTGCGTGCACGTGCGTTCGTTCGTTCGCTCGTTCGTTTGCACTTTATTTATTTATTCATTCATTCATTGAATGAATGCGTTCGTGGAACGAATGCTCACTACGGTCGTCTGTATTTTTTAAGCCCTGGGAAACCCACCTTAACACCCTCATTAGCATGATGTATGCGAGCATAATCTATGCAAACCACGCCCACACGCATTTCCAAACCATGCCCCGCCCCCAATTTGCATATGTCGACTAAGCTCCTCCCCTTCATTTACATACGGTCGTCTGCATTTTTTACGCGCTGGGGAACCTACCTTAACACCCTCATTAGCATAATGTATGCGAGCATAATGTATGCGAACCACACCCAAACGCATTTCCAAACCATGCCCGCCCCCAATTTGCATACTTCGACTAAGCTCCTCCCCTTCATTTACATACGGTCGTCTGAATTTTTTACGCGCTGGGAAACCTACCTTAACACCCTCATTAGCATAATGTATGCGAGCATAATGTATGCAAACCACGCCCACACACATTTCCAAACCATGCCCCGCCCCCAATTTGCATATGTCGACTAAGCTCCTCCCCTTCATTTACATACGGTCGTCTGCATTTTTTACGCGCTGGAAAACCCACCTTAACGCCCTCATTAGCATAATGTATGCGAGCATAATGTATGCAAACCACGCCCACACGCATTTCCAAACCATGCCCCACCCCCAATTTGCATACGTCGACTAAGCTCCTCCCCTTCATTTACATACGGTCGTCTGCATTTTTTACGCGCTGGGAAACGCCACTTAACAGCCTCATTAGCATAATTTATGCAAACCACACCCACACACATTTCCAAACCATGCACCGCCCCCAATTTTCATACGTCGACTAAGCTCCTCCCCTTCATTTACATACGGTCGTCTGCATTTTTTACGCGCTGGAAAACCCACCTTAACACCCTCATTAGCATAATGTATGCGAGCATAATGTATGCAAACCACGCCCACACGCATTTCCAAACCATGCCCCGCCCCCAATTTGCATACGTCGACTAAGCTCCTCCCCTTCATTTACATACGGTCGTCTGCATTTTTTACGCGCTGGGAAACGCCACTTAACAGCCTCATTAGCATAATTTATGCGAACAACACCCACACACATTTCCAAACCATGCACCGCCCCCAATTTTCATACGTCGACTAAGCTCCTCCCCTTCATTTACATACGGTCGTCTGCATTTTTTACGCGCTGGAAAACCCACCTTAACGCCCTCATTAGCATAATGTATGCGAGCATAATGTATGCAAACCACGCCCACACGCATTTCCAAACCATGCCCCGCCCCCAATTTGCATATGTCGACTAAGCTCCTCCCCTTCATTTACATACGGTCGTCTGCATTTTTTACGCGCTGGGGAACCTACCTTAACACCCTCATTAGCATAATGTATGCGAGCATAATGTATGCAAACCACGCCCACACGCATTTCCAAACCATGCACCGCCCCCAATTTGCATACTTCGACTAAGCTCCTCCCCTTCATTTACATACGGCCGTCTGCATTTTTTACGCGCTGGGAAACGCCACTTAACAGCCTCATTTACATAATTAATGCAGCCTCATTTACATAATAATATGTAAATGAGACGCGTGCGTCTCATTTGCATAATTAATGCAGACCACGCCCCCCACTTTGAATAATTAGGCTAATTAGCTCCGCCCCCTGCATTCGTGTGTAATTAGCAACAAGACACGTGCGTCAAATGCATGTTGTGCAGTCTCATTAACATAATTAACGCAGACCACTACTTTTCCTTTTTTTTGCTCATTAACATAATTAACGCAGACCACGCCCCTCAATAACATAATTACCGCAGACCACGCCCCCAACCTCATTAACATAATTATTTATTTATTTATTGAAGGAAGGAAGGAAGGAAGGAAGGAAGGAAGGAAGGAAGGAAGGAAGGAAAGAAAGAAAGAAAGAAAGAAAGAAAGAAAGAAAGAAAGAAAGAAAGAAAGAAAGAAAGAAAGAATTTGCCTAAATTTACGGGGTTCTTAACAAGGAGGCAATTAATTAATTAATTAATTAATTAATTGAGGCACGCACGCACGCACGCACGCACGCACGCACCACGCCCACACACCCACACGCATTTCCAAACCATGCCCTGCCCCCCCCATTTGCATAAGTCGGCTTAATTTACATAATTAATGCGTGCGACGCCCACAAAACTCATTACGTTAGGCCCCTCGTTAAGTCAGACTCCTCCCTCTTGTTGAAACCACGCCCACTCGTTAATAGCAGATCTACAAGCTCACAACGCGTCTTGATGCGACGCGTTGTGAGCTTGTAGTTGAAACCACGCCCACTCGTTAAGTTCGACTCCACCCCTTGTATTTGCGTGTAATTAGCACGTCAGCGCGGTGACGAGAACGCTTGTCATGCGGCCTCATTTACAGGCAGGAAGGAAGGAAGGAAGGAAGGAAGGAAAGAAAGAAAGAAAGAAAGAAAGAAAGAAAGAAAGACAGAAAGAAAGAAAGAAAGAAAGAAAGAATTTGCCTAAATGTGTGGGGTTCTTAACGAGGAGGCAGTAGTTACGCACACATGCACACACACTTTCTTTTTTTATTTATTTATTCATGTGTTCGTTCATTCATTATTTATTTATTTATTTATTTATTTATTTAAATAAATACTCTGTTGCTAGTATCCACAACTTTCCAACATCCCATAATGCATTGCGCAGAAGTTGGATGGAGCTTCCGTGAGCTTGTATGTGTTATTTAATACCAGTAACACGAGAAGCCAGACAGCGAGTTTGGAGACGGTAGCACGCTGCAAAGCGGAGTTATGGCTCTTTAAAGCCCAGCCGATCGATAGGCAGACGCCTGGGGGGGGGGGGGGGGGGCGGAGTCCAGGGCGGAAATAAATAAATAATTAATTACATAAATAATCAGTCTCGGAAACAGTCGGGAAATAAATAAATAAATAATCAGTCTCGGAAACATAGTCGGGAAGTAAATAAATAAATAGATAAATAAATAATTAAACCAGTAAGACTCCCTAATATATACTGACTGCGTAGCGATTTGCGTGATTTTACAAGTGGGTTTGTCTGCAGACCACAGATTAGGGGGGCGGATTGTGTGAGGGATGCTATTGGATAGTATGAGAATGACTCAATCCGCCCCCTGGAATCTCAATCCACCCCCTATGACGAGCCTGGAGCTCGGAGCTCCAGGGCCCAGGGGCCGGCGCGGCCCCTCGCCGCTCGAGGCCGACCTGGGGGGCACTCTCGGTGGGGCAGGCCGGCGACGGCGCTGCCCCCCCGGCCATGGAGCTCCGGAGGTGGTCGAGTATGCTGGTGCTGGGCGGAAAGTGGCCCAGATGGGTGTCTCTACTCGGGTTTGGGATGCAAAAGGTGGTCCCTGGTTCTCTGGAGGTCCCGGGGACCCCCTGAGCTATTTATAAATAAATAAATAAATAAATAAATAAATAATCAGTCTCGGAAACATAGTCGGGAAGTAAATAAATAAATAGATATTGCCTATCGCATTAGATAAATAACCCACATTTACCCAAAACAGCTGATCCACAAGCCCACATGCAGCCTTGTAGATCGGCTGTTTTTATTGTTTTAGTTTTTAAATTGTTTCCCCCTTTTTTCCCCCTGACTTAGTCTTTTCTAGGATCACCTTTTAGTTGAGCTTGTACCAGTGAACTGTACTGTCAATGACACTGTATACCTATGACAGTCCTATATCTATAATTAGTTCATTCGTGAATGACTTCCCTGTGGAAATAAGCCAAAAACATTACTAGGATCTCCTTTTAGTTGAGCTTGTACCAAATCATGTTTATTACGTATCTATCTATCTATCTTCCTAAGTCACATGCATTCACATTGCACTGAACGAACGCACGCACGCTGCGCAGGTCAGCTCAGCAGCTGGCTTTTTTTTTTTGTAAAGCTCCAGCCAGAGTCAGGCGCCGAGGTGGGGGGACGGCACCAAGCCGGACTTGCGAGCCCAGGCAGCGGCCAAAGGCCGCTGCCCCCCCCAACCCCCTGGAAGTGCGGTAGACTGCATGCCTCTAGAACCTATCAGTAGGTCCCCATCCATAGACGGCGCTGTAGCCAAGGAATTCTCCCCCAGTCACTCACCTGACACACCAGGAAGTGCAGTGCACCAGTCTGTGTGCGCTGCTGCTGCCTCGAGGTAGGAATCACTCATCTATATACAGTATGTGTGTTCACTAACAGGGTTAAACTGCTCCACGTTGTCACAGTAATCATTGCTATAGAGTGTTTGTTCAGTAACAGTGTTAAACGGCTCTATATTGTGACAGGAATCGTTCCCACCGAGTCTTTGTTCACTAACAGTGTTACAGTGTGATATGAAAGAATCCACATGAGGGCAGTGTTTCCATTCTCAACTCACTGAGTTGAACAGAGGGCGGAACCCAATGCAATAACAAGTCCTACTAGAAATACTGTTCCTTCGAAACAGTGTGGGCTCGCTTCCAACCCCAAAAAATAATAGTAAAAGTGTCAAGGTCCCAGGCAATGCTCTCTTTCATTTTACTGAGACCAGTAGCATGTTGGGAACTGAAGTTATGGCTGTTTAAAGCCTGGGAAGAAAGAGGGGGGGACCTGTGTGTGTGTGTGTGTGTGTGTGTGTGTGTGTGTGTGTGTGTGTGTGTGTGTGTGTGTGTGTGTGTGTGTGTGTGTGTGTGTGTGTGTGTGTGTGTGTGTGTGTGTGTGTGTGTGTGTGTGTGTGTGCAGAGCAATTCTGTCGCCCTCTCCCAGTTAAACAGCCAGTAACCATAGCGACCAGGGGAGGAATGTTACCATAGTTACCAGGTGATGCTGTACGATACAACTTTCACTGATCTGCTCCCAACCCGCAAACTAAGTTATCAAAGGATTTTCCATGTAGGAAAGATATGATGATATTTGTCATTGTTTTTGTTGAATAAAGTTATTTTTCTGTCATCTTTTGTCCGTTTTAAAACATATTTTTGTAGTGTTTCTGTAATGTTGTGGTCTTTGATATCATATGAGACAGGCCTCTTGCAACCTGTAAACGTTATCTGTAGGGAAAACAAGTAATTGTAGGGTGGAAACCATGTCCAAACTTTGACTTTGGAAATGGAAGTAAGAACTTGTGTTCCAATGTATTTCTTATGTAGTCACAAGATTTTAAATAATACAGACAATCACAGACAACACCTTTTACTTCCACTTTCAAACATGTTCAGAAAATGGCAGATCTACTACCTCTTATCTAATCCCCAGAAGTTTCTTTTTTCACCTCTGGGCTACTTTTGCATGACCCTTTTGTAATGTATGACAAAGTATAGGGCATTCATTCACAGGAAAAAATCATGAAAAGTTTCAATGTGGAGATAAAAGGTTTTTTGCCCAACAGCAATATAAATGTGCTCTCTATGAATTCTGGATGAGCGCCTCAGTACTTCCAGCTAGCAGTGAGCACTTTGCTGTCCATCTTGCGCAAGGTTGAGTAATTATACTGCAAAGTCACCTGTGAGCTGGGATGACGGGGCTTATTCCTCCTGTATGAAACCCTGCGTCATCCTATAATCTGTTCCAAAACAATCTGCTCATCCACAAGATACTGAGTGACACAGATCTGTGGCCTTCATACAGAATTAAAGAGGTGGTGCCATGATTTCCCCCCCCCCCTCTAAAACATGATTATCAGGTATTATGATTATACTAGGAGGAAGATTTTTTCCAAAAAAGTATACAGAAAGAGTTAAAATTGGGTTTTTATGTGGCCACACCCCCAGTTCATTAAGTATGCATGGATGGCATGGTGGGTGGTGACCCAGCTGATATAGCCACACCCCACAGTGTTGGGTGAATGGCAACTGGGGAGGAGTTGATACTGTGACACCCTTAGTATCTGTGTTTTTTAACTGACACTTTTGGCCACAAGGCAGCCTCCAAGAGAAAACAAACAAATACTAAGAGAATACATAATTTCTCCCAAAAAAAAAAAAAAAAAAACACATCAGGGGGTCTAATGAAGTACTTTCAACCTCCTAGACACATGAAAAACAGAAAAAGTACAAAACTATGGCACCACCTCTTTAATGCAATACAGTAATATAGTCACTGTTCGGGCAGAAACCTCCTTTCTCTATATTCTAACCTTTTGTCTTTTTTTTTGTGAATTAACGCCCTAATCATACTAAAGCGTTGCACAAAAGCATAAAAAGTTTGCGCCGCGCCGCGTTTTGAGCTTTTTGATCTGCCTCGTTTGCTATTTTGGCATTTGAATCCTGAAAGAGAAAGCTCCTTCATACTGTCTTCAAATGCAATGAATAAAGCTTCAATGGGAATAACAACGTTCCGGTCTGTTTAGACCAGGGGTCCCCACACTTTTTTGACTTGAGAGCTACTTTTAGTAGCCTTTAGAAACCATGAAGGTAACTGACAGGTCATTTTTGATGTCAATCAATCATGTCACCTTAATTCAAGTGGTAGTTGCAAAAAATAGGGGTTTTGTGATTTTTGTTTATAAATTTGTTTCTTTATATTTAAATTCTATTTTAGGGGCATCTCATGTGATCTACCTGCACAGCCTTTGTGATCTACTGGTAGATCACAATCTACATTTTGGGCACCCCTGGTTTAGACCTTCATCAGGTTATCTTAGGAATTTAACTCCTGAAAAGTAACAGTTTTTGACAAAATGAAATTTCACAATTCTTACATATTTCAGGCATGTTAATCAGGTAGGGTTTTTTTTTTTTTTTTTTTTTTTTACAATGCTTGATAGTGTGCTGTAGTGAAGGAGGTGGTGTAGACTTTTTCCACACTTGACAAAATAAAATTAGTCTTAAATTAGTAATGTTTATTTCCCGTTGCGGTGTCTGTGAACATCAGCATTGTGACAGGAAATGAAGAGACCACAACCTGTTCCTTGAAACAGAAACTCAGTAACACTGACAAGGTGTAACTTTATAATCTGCCAACAGAATCTCAAGGTGGGACAGAAGTAAATGATCAGAAACAGTAAACCAGGGTTCCCAAATAGGCGGTCCGCGGGCCATTTGCGGCCCGCGGGGGGCTACTGTCTGGCCCCCACCAACCCCAGTAATAATGGTGGTATAAGAGCAGCAACAACACTAGTATATAGTCGTTGTTGGGTGGAAATCTCGTATCTCCAAATGTGTAGTTGTGTACGTTCTTTCGCAAATCATACAAGGCCGTTGCACAAAAGTAGTGAAAACAGCAGATCTACAAGCATACAACGGGCGTTGTGTGCTTGTAGATCGGCTGTTTTCACTAGTTTAAATCATTTTTAAAATGATAAATGCAAAACGAACGTTTTTTGGATATACAAGATTTTCACCCGACAACGACGATATCTGAACTGTCGTGGGAACGCCACCGTCGCCCCCCAGCAATGTTGTGGCCCTCGGCTTGGTACCCTAGACATGATTCGGCCCTTGGGGGAAAACTAATTTTGGGGAACCCTGATCACGTACAGTATTGAATTCCCCCAGTAATCCCAGCCTACCCCTCTTTCCTCGGCCCCACTATCCTGTCAGTTCTTTCCCTACATCCTGCTTCTGGTGGCGGTGATGATGTACGGCCCGGCTCTGTTCTGGAGGTTCTCCACCGCTCCTATCCTGCAGTCTGACCTGGGCTTCATCATGGAACAACTGGACTGCTGCTACACCCGGGCCGTCAACCTGGCCAAACGCATGGCCACCACAAGCCTGTCCACTGCCTCTTTAGACAGGTAAGACCCCTGAATCACACTTTTTGTGTGTTTCGCTTTTCACACTTTCTATATCTATTGGCCCATTTAGGCCTAGGATTATTGACTGCTTTAACTATTGAAAAATAGCAGATATACAAGCTCACAGCGCGGCACCGAGTGCCGCGCTGCGAGCTTGTAGATCTGCTATTTTTTGAAAAATCATGATTTTTTTTGCCAAGTCTTTCAATATATCTACTTAAAAGCGAACATTTGTAACTCAAATATTTACTTCTGGGTGGTCCCTGGGACAACATATTTTGAGATGGGGGGTCCGTGGCCAAATACCTGTAATTTTGGGGGTCCTTGACAAGAAAAGGTTTGAGAACAGCATGATTTAGAGGAAGGATTTAGAAGTCGGGTCAAAGATCGGGTCAAAGATATTCAAAGACTTGCACTCATTTTCACGATTTTTCAAAAATAGCAGATCTACAAGCTCGCACTTAGACAGGTAAGACTAGGGCTGTCACAATTATTACATAATCGTCTAATCGCGATTATCTGACATGATCGCGATTATCTTTCATAATCGTCATAATCGTTTCCATGTTGGAAAAACGTTCATGTCTAAGAAAAATGTCAAAAATAGTGGAAATAGCAGATCTACAAGCTCACAACGCGTCGCATTTTGTGAGCTTGTAGATCGGCTATTTCCACTATCAATGTTCTTTTTTGAGCGGTGGTCACACCGTCTCCTATACGTGGCCGTGTGTGTATGCGTCCGTCCGTCCGGCCGTCCGGCCGTGTATGTAGCCTCAAGCCTGCAGTACCTTTTCTGACCACACATGTTAAGGGAGGGGCGCTGTTGTTCTCACACACACACACACACACACACACACACACACACACACACACACACACACACACACACACACACACACACACAGGGGGGAAGGGTGGGTCAGCATGTGTGGTCAAGTATTATTATTAACAAACTGAATGTTTTAGGGTCAAATAAATTAGAGTGTGTGAAGAAACTACAGCATTGTAAAGCACACTAACCCCGCTGCACCCACTCAGTAGTGCTGTTGCACAGCCTCCACGACCACCGCTCAGTTCACACGGGTGTGATTTTAAGTATAAAGTTGTCAAATATGTCAGTAATTTCTTTCTATATTTAGGTTATGTGTCATATCTACCATGTGCAACTTCAAAGCCTAAAAGCCAAACAGAAACGTGATTGTCAACATCAAAAAGACAATTAAATCGTTAATCGCAATTATTTTAGTGACAATTAATCGTCATGTAAAATATCATAATCGTGACAGCCCTAGGTAAGACCCCTGAATCACACTTTTTGTGTTTCGCTTTTCACACTTTCTATATTCTATTGTTTAAAAGAACATTGTATTTGTAAAGTTAGTCATAACAGAAATATGACAGAGAATGCCAAATTGTGTTTTCTTCAAATACACGGGTGGCAGTGGCTCAGGGGTAGATAAACATTAGAACACAGAGTTCGATCCCGGGCTCCACCAGAGTTAGTGTCGAAGAGTGAGCCCTAGTTGCTCCCGGTGACCAGGTTGGTGCCTTGCATGGTTTCCTCAGCCATCGGTGTATGAATGTGTGTGTGTGTGAATGGGTGAATGTAATGCACAAGCTCTGTAAAGCGCCTTTGATAAAGGCTCTATATAAATGCACCATTTACCATTTACAATTTACTCCATCTCCCTCCTGCCCTCTTGTGGCCAGTGACCCTACTGAGGGTTGCTTCATGTACCCCCTGATGGAGAACTACCTGAAGACCAAGCGTTTTTCGCGGGTGTTGCTGGTTCGATACCTGCTGTGTCGTGGCCTGACCCTGCTGACCCTCCTGTGTGCCTGTGTCTACCTGGGCTACTACCTCCAGTTGGCCTCAGTCACCGATGAGTTTGGATGCACGCTGCGCACCGGACTGCTCGTCAACGACTCCACCGTTCCCGAAAAGGTCCAGTGCAAGCTCATCGCTGTCGGGGTCTTCTCATTGCTCAGGTACTTGAGACCTATTTTATCATTTTTGGAAAATGCGAAGAATTGCTCATTTTAAGGCTAGTTCTTTTAGCGCATTTTTGCAAATGTTTGAACATTTTCGTCTGGGGTCTTCTTGCTCATGTGATATTTCAAGTCACCCTCCCAAAATTAGTTTTAAAGGAGTAGTTCACCCCCAAAATGACTTTTTTTCTATTGATTAGTCACGCCATGGAGAGTAGAGTTCAATAATATTTTTTAGTTTTTTGTCGCATTCCTAAGACAAAAATGTGATGATAACAATACATATACCCCCATTCGTTCCAGATGGGGACCCGTTTCGAAACGGGTCCCCATCCGGAATCAATGGGGGTAAATCTACTCGAATTAAATTTTTGTCTTAGGAATGTGACAAAAACCAAAAAATAACTCTACTCTCCATGGCGTGACTAATCAATAGAAAAAAGGTAATTTTGGGGGTGAACTACTACTTTAATTAAACATGTTGAAAAAATAAATTGAAAAGGAAAAAGATTGAAAGTGTTTAAAAATCAAACAATATGATATATACGGTGATGTTGAAATTATGATCTTTCTCTTTTGTTTGATTCTGATGTTCAGCCTGGTCAACTTGGTGGTGTACCTTACGCTCGTCCCTGTGGTCATCTATGCCAGCTTCCGTCCACTCTTTTGCCATTCTTACGCAAGTTTCCTGAAAATGTACGAATTGCTGCCCACTGTGGACGTTCTGCCCCACCCTGGCGGCCAATGGGACGACCTCGCCATGTACGTGCTCTACCTGCAGGAGAACCTCAGCGAACTCAAGTCCTACAAGTACATGAAGGTGTGTGTCTGTGTATCCACGTGCAAAATCTTCACGCCAAAAACATAGATTTGATTAAATCTTTATTCGAGAACACTCAGATTATAAGCAAACAAATGAATAAAAAATATAAAATTTGAAAAACGTCACCGACTTATAATGACATGCTCAAAAATACGGACACCAGATTAAAAGTGATTAAAAATCAGGACACATGGGCTGTGTAATTACTGCGTGTTTCCTAAACCCACCAGGCTTGAGTTAAGTCCCGCCTCGCGGAAACTTATTGAGAGAGGCGTTTCCGCGAGGAGGGTCTTAGCTCAAGCCTGGTGGGTTTAGGAAACACGCGTAATTACTCAGTGTCGCTTTCAGGGCAGAAATCCAGGCGTTACTGTGTACACAGGCCACAGTGGCTCGTATGACTTTACAGTTCACCACACACGCTTACAACGTTTTACATACCAAATGGGATTTACAGCAGGACCGCCCAATGAATGATGGTTGACTGCCAGTGTGGCTGGTTCAATAGACACATCGTCAGCCACGTTTTAAGTAGATAGTGATGATTTCCCACCCGGGCCACGTTTCTTTTTATGTGTTGTCACAAGTGGCTCTATTTCACAATGATTAAGAGAGAAACACAAAAGCAATACATGAGAAGAAAGGGAGTCTACTGCTTCACCTCAGCAAAACAGGGCAAGCCTGGTGCATCACAGGAGCAGGACAACAGCAGTTGTAGAATAACAAATATTTAATTGTCCAAGCTGCTCTAATGTCAATTCTTTTCTACAAAAAGAATACATGCATATTTTACATCTTGTAGCCACAGTTAAACGTGTGTCCCAGTGTGGAACCCAGTTGTGAACTACTGTTCTGTGTTGTGTACAACAGGTGCTTGAGTTGCTGAAAAGGCAAGGCGAGTGTTCAGGAGAGGAGTTTGACTTCATGGGGCTGCTGCAGAACCTCTGCCAGGTGAAGGTTGACACTGTGGATGGGAAGAAACGGACGCCGTCTAAAGCTAAACCTGCCAACCCCAATGGGAGTCCTACCACTGCCCACACTGGAGCTGCAAAAGATGGCAGCGATGGTGCAAAGCCACCTTCTCTGGCGGATACAAGCTTGATGATGACGAGGGGTGAGTGTGGAGAAGGACAGTAATAACTTAATTATAATAGGAACTTATATTGAATATGTGGTTTACAAAACTCATCATGGATCATTACATGTTCTGCTAAGCACAGGCATGATGCAACATAATTTATATTTCATCATATTCATGTTTGTTGAAGTTTCCCAGAAAATCTGTGCTTTTGTTTTGGAGTGAGTATCTGTTGATGGCACAGTATTTAAGGGGTAAATCGGACTTTGTCTTTGCAACATTGTTTAGATGCTTAAAGCGGCACTATGTAACCTTTTATTTATGAATATTATGTACTTAGACTGTCGTACAACAAAGTATAAATTGAGCTTAAAATTATAAGAATTGTAAAATCTTTGGTCTAAACTTTGCTTAAGACACTGGCCTCTGTCTTGGCTCATTATGGAATCCAATTTACAATGCGTGCTTGTAGATCTGCTATTTTCACAGAACGTCTGCCTATATTTGCAGATTTCTGGCTTATTTACTATAACATGCCCAGAATAGGAACATTAGGGTTAGGGCTGTCACGATATGACATTTTACAAGACGATTAATTGTCACTCAAATAATTGGCGATTAACGATTTAATTGTGTTTTTGTCATTGATAATTACATTTCTGTTTGGCTTTTAGGCTTTGAAGTTGTACATGGTAGATGACACATAACCTAAATATACAAAGAAATTGAAGACATATTTGACAACTTTATACTTAAAGCTATACTGTGTAAGTTGCTCAACTAGTGGTCAGTAGCAGTAGAGCAAACCGCGGTCGCGTCTGCTTTTTTCGGACGTTTTTCGCCGCGGACCGGGCATTCAGACCACCGCGTCCGCCTCGCCTCGCCGAGACCTATCCATAGAGGTCTTTCGTGTCCCTCTACGAGCCTCGGTTGGGGAGTTATATGCTAGACTCCTAGCCCAGTGTAAACACTGCAGTGTACTTCCTGAAGAGCTCAGCAGTGTATGATCTGGGCTTTGATTGGCCGGTAGGGAGACACGTGTACAGAATGATGCATATGACGTAATTTTGCCGGGAAAAACAGCCCCGGTCACGGCCACCAGGGCTCAGTAGAACACATATAAAGAAAAGGCTTTGGGAGCTGAAATTAACAGAGTGGGGGTTCTAAAACTTTAGCGATTTAATAGTTAGGACAATTTTAAGATATGTTTTATAAAAAAAGTTACATAGTATAACTTTAAAAAAGAACATTGATAGTGGAAATAGCCGATCTACAAGCTCACAACGCGTCGCGATGCGACGCGTTGTGAGCTTGTAGATCTGCTATTTCCACTATTTTTTACCTTTTTTTAAAATATATGAACATTTTTCAACATGGAAACGATTATGACGATTATGAAAAATAATCACGATTATGTCAAAAAAAAATCACGATTAGACGATAATGTAATAATTGTGACAGCCCTAATTAGGGTTTATATAATATAATATAGTTCAAAACAAAGACTAATTGTGTGTAAAAATCTTTTTTCTTTTCGCCCCCAGAATTATCTCCTCTGTTGCCAGGAAACAGTGACGTTACAGGTGGAGGAGAGGTCCGCCATCGAGTGGTCTGATTGGCTGCAGTAGGAGGAGAGGTCCGCCATCGAGTGGTCTGATTGGCTGCTGGCCAAGCGTTGGACACAGACCTGTCTTGACTCTGTGAATGTTGCATAGCGCAACATCCACCTTAGAGGAAGACCGGACTCGGACCGATAACAGAGCACTAATAGAAGAGATTAACGGATTGATTTGCCCATTGTCCTTAATCATTGCAGTATATGTGATGGCAGTTGCCCACATGGGGAGATATCCAGAAACCAAATATTTTGTCATACAATGTTAAATGCATTTCAGCATGTATTGTTTTTCTCTTTTTCTTTTATCCTAAAATATTCTTAGGATTTAAATATTTTTGCACAGTTATTGCTATGGATGTTTATTTTATTTTCCACCCTTTTTGTGTTGGGAGATAGTTTGCCTGATTTCTTTCTTTTTTTTTTGCTTTAATTTGTTCTCTGAATAGATCCATGATTCTGCATTCTGCAGAATGTTAAGTTATTGGCACTGTTTTGCAACTATTTGGTCAAAATCTAAGTGATCCACTGAAGTTGACTAGCCCAAGGAACCAACCGTATACAAGCCATGTGTCTGGTCCTTAGCTTGAGGCAGCTTTGTATGCTAGTACACCCTGGCCTGGACATGATGCTAGTATGTCACAGGGACTTGCCCCCAATACAACCCAGTGATACTGGGTGTGATTCTGAACTGCTGTCTAAACTAGTTGCACAAGCAAAAACTCTGCATGAGCTAATACGTTGTATAGAACTTTTCTAGGTACTAACATCAAGTTGCACTACTAGTTATTTGTGAAAATGTAATTTTTTGCCATTTTTCAAACCATGTTAAAGGGGAATACCACAAAATGTAACAATTAATTCATGGTACTTTACACTGTTAAATCCTCTGTACTATATTGGCATGCAGGGTGAGATTTCCAACTGTTTTCTTTTTGTGTGTGGTATTTCCTGTGAACCTGAGTTTTTGAATGACGAAAGTAGTGCTAGGAAAGAGACGTGTGTCTGTGTGTGTGTGCAAGAGAATATCCATGAGATGGAGAGAGAAAAGTGAGAGATTAGTCAACCATAGTTTGCTGCTTAGTCAGGTAGCATTGGTGTCTGATGCTGAGGATGCCCTTTGATTTTATTTGGTTATTGAATACTTATGTCATTAAGCTCGCCAACAGGCACACTATGTTTTGAGCACCATACTGTAAATCCATAAATGCGGGGTTGGTGCACAAATGGAAACACAATTTCACACTTTTATTAGCCGTTCTATGGTGCTGTGGAAAGGCCCTACAGTATTGAGGCCTGTATTCTTTCTCATGTCAAACTACTAACATATTATCACTTGTACATAGATGTTTACTTGGGAATCTCAGGGAGATTTATAACATATCAATGCATTTAAAATACCTGCTGTAGACTCCAGTTGCCCTGTGTGTGAAATACATGTTACATGACTACGTTTTATACTCAATCTAATGTGGTGCACTCTTTACATTGGTATACTGTATGTGTGTGTGAGAGAGACCAGTTTTCCATGCTTGCATCATGTATTTTCCAAATATGATGGTTGATGTCGAATATTGTGGGGTCTCCTTTTGTGCATTTGTTTAAGCTAACATCTCAAACAAAAAAAAGCGTTGTGTTTGTTGTATTTACTTTTTGTGGACATATGTGAATTTCTAAAAACAATATTTGTAAGAAACAGCTAACTGGATATTTGTACGAAACGGCTGCTTGATGTGTTTGTGATAAAATGATATTACTTTACCTTTTGCGTACACTGTCAGTCTTCATCTTTGAATATTATATAAATAAAATATTTGAAATAACTTGAGTTGAGTTATTAATTGTGGGGGGCGTGGCTAGACACCAGCGACGTCATTGTTGAGGTGAGTAACTTGCATTTTCTTCTGTCCAGATTTTTTGAATCCAGCTATGGTGCTTATTGAAGTCTGAAGTGTTTTTAATACTTTATTATTTTCGGTGCCTGGCTGACACAAATACATTTGTTAAATATGGGCCATTTCCATTTTGATTACCACCAGGGTTGTAACTTGTTTAGCCAACCAGCTAACATTTACGTAGCCTAGCCATGATGATCACTGATCAAGTGACAATAAGTGAAGCGATTGATCAGTTTTGCATATGGTTTTGGGTTTGAGCTGACTATTTGGCTTGAAATCTGTTTGTATGCCAGGGGTTTTTATCAATGGTCAGTGTTCCTAGTCAGCTCAAAACGAGGCTACAACAACAAAGTACAACCTGGCTACAACTCTATTCGCCGTATCTGTCCAGCAGGTGGTGCAACTGGACCATGTCCTCGCCAGAGATCTTGTCTCTGTCCTGGGGCCAGATGAAGGTGAAGGGATGCTCCTCCACCTACAAGGACTGTAAGCTGTGGCCTGGAGGCAGCCGTGCATGGGACTGGAGAGAGACTGGAACTCGGGTGAGTGAGTCAGACAGACAGACAGACAGACAGACAGACAGACAGACAGACACAAAAGAGGATGGATACACACAGATTCCCAACTGAACATGGATTATTGGCTGTGTATTTTCTCATTTGCCTTGTGAAATTCTATTTTCTAATTTCTAAATTATTTTTCAAAACCTTTTCCCATTAGCTAAATGTTTTAAGGTTATTTATTATTATTTATTTTGTGTCTTTACAACAAATAAATAGCTATTTCAAAGGGATATGAATGAATGGTGTTCTATTGGCATTACATTTGCTCACACATCACAAAGGAGAAAAAAAGGAATAAAAAATCGCACCTAGTGTGAAGTGAGCGGTGCTATTTATGAGTTAATTTCATTAAGCATCCCGCAAAGCTTGGCAATTGTGACCCTGGGCGTACAACAAACTTTGGGTGCTTTGTGCAAAGATCTAGGCCAAGCTTCGCGTCTCGGACAAAGCCAGATATTGGAACTTAGCTCCTTTCAGGAGCATAGCTCTAAAAGAAACACACATTTAAATTGTACGGAATTAATGAGGAATACGAAATGTGATGAGGGTTAGACAACATCATAATATTGCTTAATTACCTTCTGGGCAGTTATGTTGTCAGTTATGTAACAGTTATTTTACAGTACTTTAGCATCTCCTCCTGTGTTGTAACTCCAGGTTTTTTCTGTGTACATAATCATAAATGTGCAATAGAATTAAAGGACTATGGTGGATGAGCCGGTACAACAGAAGTGAACTCCTGGCGGGTCATGGTGACTCCGGATAAGTGGTTGAAGATGGATGGATGTCATAGGCAGAAATCATAAAAAAAAGTGTGACTTAATAGCTAATCTATTGTATTGTTGTTGCATGACACTGATAGACAAAGTGTAAAATATTTATATAAGTAAATATGGTATTATTAAAAGAATAATGAAATAAATCATTTTTATTTTTATCCCACACTCCCAGCATACCCCAGGAGTGCAGCCAACTGATGTGGAGGAGATTCTACAGAAGGGAATCGACACACTGGTTATTGGCAGAGGAATGAACGAGGTGCTTCAGGTAATGGAATTCATCTCTTCACTCTTTGGGGGTTTTGCTCTATATTCTTTAAAGGTGATACACCATGCATTTAAAAAGTATTTATGTCATATTGTTTATGTCCCAAAAACGTTTTTCAAAAGGTTTGAGGCTAAATTACCACTCCTGAATAGAGAGCCTCTCTCATTTTTGAATGGCTCTCAGAGCATTTCAGCTGCAGTACCACCTTTGGCCTGAACTGCGCCACCCCCCCAAAATCTTTTTGAAAAAATGATGATGCCACAATCGGCATCAAATCTGGATAGCCTGTTTTGAGAACCCGTGGGATACTTTTAACCTTCGCCTTCTCAAAACCAGAGAAAGACACAACCGTCAGAAATGGGACTTTGTGAGGATAGAAGGTGCTAGTGGGACCCCAAAAAAAGGTTTTAAAATAGGAAAAGTGAAATTTCATGGTGTATCACCTTTAAGACAAGCATTTTTGATTAACTGTGTAGACTTAAATGTTGAATCATATTCTGTCGTTACTGGCTGCTGTGATGACATTGAGGTCTTATGTTAATATTGATGTTGAGGCATTGACCTTCCCACAAATACCAATATCTTTACCTCAGCTACATTGTTTCATTGAAATGAAATGGTCTGTCTGCTGATCTTCCAGGTCCCCTCCTTCACTCTGGACTTTGTAAGACAGAAAGGCGTGGAGGTCCGGGTCCTGCAGACTGAGAAGGCTGTGGCCGAATACAACGACCTTGTCGGCCAGGGAGTCAAGGTGGGCGGGGTCTTCCACTCCACCTGCTGATGATCATATCATGGTTCTCATCATAGATATAAAAAGCTAGATACCTCATCCGCCGCTGCAGTTCATTGGAGCGACGTGCAACAACTCCAAGCCAGTCAAACTTACTACTGGCAAATCACAGCATTGGGTGGCTCAGCTGTTCTTAGAGGCTGACTGCATACGAAAAGATATATCGCAGCTGCCATCCCAGTGGAAGACACGCAGCCACGCAAAGTGACTACTGGCCAATCACAGCGCACCACTTTTCCGGGACTTCTCAGAATCTAGGGTGCGTTCGAATAAACAAAAGACCAGAGGGCACAGCATTGCACTTGCTGGCTGTCTCCGAACCTGGGTTTACGAAAAGACCCACCCCCACCTGCCTCTTATTGGCCGACAGAAAGTCCCCTTCTGTGACACACTCGGAAGCTTGACTTCCCTAAAATGGCGCACGCGATACAGACGCCCCAGAGTCTGAGGAGGCATCTACCGTACCTTTTTATTAGGGCTGGGATGCGATTAAAAGTTTTAATCTAATTAATTACAGGCTCTGTGATTAATTAATCGCAATTAATCACATTTTAATCGCACATCGATATTTGACCTGAGAAGCATTGTTTTCAAGTAAAACACTTTTTGTTGTACGAGTGAATCAACGAGTGAGGTTTTTTAATCTAAATTTTGCATCCACTGGGCCAAGCAAAGCGCTCTGATCGGCTACTTCTCCCTTTGCGTTTGTTGTCTCTTCTTGGTTGGTGCATCGCTATGATCGGTATGCCCGAAACTGAAGGTTCTGTGGTGCGAAAACTATGTGCGATTAAAATGAGTTAATTTTTTTAATCACGTTAATTTTCTGTAATTAATTAATCGCAATTAATCAGTTAAAGTCCCAGCCTTACTTTTTATGTCTATGCTCATGCCATACCATACCAGTGAGAGAAGGACTGGAACAGTGGATCGTCGCAAAGAAATCATTTCGTGGGACCAGAATCATGGTATCTCTGTCAGTCATAATCAATGGCTCCCTGTTGCTCACATGTGCAGGGTGGATATTTACCCTGTACCACCTGTGGCTCTGATCACACATACATTCAATGTTTATTACATTATAACTGCTCATGTTGTGTGTTTATTTTCATTTTCACTTAACTGCACAACAACATACAATCCCATAGCTTTTTTGTGGTCAAGTAATAAAAGGTATCTAATGCTCACTATCAAAACTAAAGTGGTGAATGGTAAATGGTGCATTGGACCGATGCAAGCACAATGTAAAGTAACAGCAAGTGATACAACCTCCCCTACAACCACACCCTCCCCTGGATGATGATGCGTACATCCAGAGACAAATGAACTCACCTTTCTGAGCCTAATTATTCATAAAACTACAGATTACAGAAAAAGCACTGAAAGTTGAGAGGTCAGGAAATATGAAAAAAGTCTAAGAATAAAGAAAATGTAAATTTGGTGTCATAAGAGTTTGAGAGTCAGTTGTCTCAGACATGTTTAAAGATACAGGCCAACTAAGGAAGACTTGAGTGCAGTTTGGAGATGGAGCAACTTTGGCCAATCTAGTCACTCGTGCCAGACTGTGCAGGGGACATGATATGAGATGTGACATTTCCCTGAGTATGTATTTGTAGTGTTCCAGTAGGAATAGGAAACCATGTTGCTTTCTTTATTACAGTCTTTATGCAGGATATTATCCAGACAGAGTGCTCCCCCAAGCTTTCTGAAAGGAGAATCTTGCCATGCCATACAATTTTACAAAGTCCTTGGTTTGCATCTGTGCTCACACTAAAAACATCTGCTCCAGCTCCACTATGGGGGGAGCCGCTCCAAAAATAAGAAGAATGTGAATTTCATTTTGTGGAATAGTTGTCTGGTTTTAATCATGTGGAAATGTTTTCCAATTATGAATGATCTTATTTTTCTTGTTTAAGAGGGTACATTTCTGTTCAGAGAATCAGAGATGCGTGAATGTATATAGAACATATGTTTACAGGGTTTTATTACTAAAAGCTTTGACATACAAAACTGTCATACAAATAAAGTCTGTGAACTGCAACAAGCTGTTTTCATGCAGTATAATGTGTCCTTATTTTCACTCTTCTGCACTTTACACAGTTGAAAAAAGTAACCAATTTTGGCCACGAGGTGGCAGTATAATGTAATCTACGGGACAGTTTTATCTATCAAAATCAAATGTGTTTCTTTTGTGCACACTGCACAGTCAGTGATCTGTCAGCCTTCAACACCTCAGGGCAGCAGGGCTTAATTCAAGTTATTCAAAAAAAGTACAACAAACCATTGTAATGTTTGCAGATTTGAGTTATGTCTCTGTAACTTAAAGAACTATTTGTTTTACATGTTTTATTCACCCCATGGGTTTGTACATTCTCTTTTTTACCTGATAAGGTGTATAATTAACTTCCTGGTATATTGCTCACTTCTTTATTATTATGTTTAGGCTACTTGCCCATAATAAATAAAGTAGTGCATTTTCTTTTACATAACTGCTTTAATATTATATATTGATCCACTTTATTTCAGACACAAATGAATAGGTCCATATAAAAAGAAACATGTAGGCCTATAAAAACAGACAACCACAACACAGATAGCCAGACTGTTTTCATTGAATTAAAAACAAACATTGCCTCCAATGTTGAGGAAAGAAATGGGGACGAATAGGCTATATTCTTTGACTCCACAAGTCTACACATAACATTCTTCAATACACCATGACATACCCTGAGGAAGGCTGTTGTCATCCTAAAAGAGTGGGTTATCCCACCATTCATTTTGAAATATGAATTACTAATTAGCCACAAAATAATAAAGGCTTTTTAATTTTTAAAGAAGAGTGCCTTGGTTTCCTTTTTTTCCTTTAGCATCTTCAATTCTCTACCAAAGAGCACCTTCATCACATTTTGTTTAATCTTCTGAGCACCCAGTCTTTTTCTTTCACACCATGACATATTGTTCTGTCATTTCTTACTTGCAATACCTTTTTATTGCTTGAACAACAACAACAACAACAACAACAACAACTAGAAAATATTGTTCCTTCGAAACAATTGTGGGCTCGCTTCAAGCCAGAAAACAATGTCTATAAAAGTACAAAATGTCAAGATCGCAGGCAGTGCTCTCTTTGACGTTACTGAAATTAGCTGCATGCATGATTTGAGGCATTTTGTTCCAAAAATGTGTTATGCAAAAGTTGACCCGCTGGTGGCGCTATAACAGGCCAATGTGAGAAGGGAGGCATCTGTTCCTTGACCTAGTGGGAATGTGCTTGCAAGATTTCACGCATATCGCAGGCTGTATTCATGAATTAATTAAAAAATAAAGTGTGCGTGCGTGCGTGCGTGCGTGCGTGCGTGCGTGCGTGCGTGCGTGCGTGCGTGAATGAATGAATAAATAATAAAGTGTGCGTGCGTGCACGTGCGTTCGTTCGTTCGCTCGTTCGTTTGCACTTTATTTATTTATTCATTCATTCATTGAATGAATGCGTTCGTGGAACGAATGCTCACTACGGTCGTCTGTATTTTTTAAGCCCTGGGAAACCCACCTTAACACCCTCATTAGCATGATGTATGCGAGCATAATCTATGCAAACCACGCCCACACGCATTTCCAAACCATGCCCCGCCCCCAATTTGCATATGTCGACTAAGCTCCTCCCCTTCATTTACATACGGTCGTCTGCATTTTTTACGCGCTGGGGAACCTACCTTAACACCCTCATTAGCATAATGTATGCGAGCATAATGTATGCGAACCACACCCAAACGCATTTCCAAACCATGCCCGCCCCCAATTTGCATACTTCGACTAAGCTCCTCCCCTTCATTTACATACGGTCGTCTGAATTTTTTACGCGCTGGGAAACCTACCTTAACACCCTCATTAGCATAATGTATGCGAGCATAATGTATGCAAACCACGCCCACACACATTTCCAAACCATGCCCCGCCCCCAATTTGCATATGTCGACTAAGCTCCTCCCCTTCATTTACATACGGTCGTCTGCATTTTTTACGCGCTGGAAAACCCACCTTAACGCCCTCATTAGCATAATGTATGCGAGCATAATGTATGCAAACCACGCCCACACGCATTTCCAAACCATGCCCCACCCCCAATTTGCATACGTCGACTAAGCTCCTCCCCTTCATTTACATACGGTCGTCTGCATTTTTTACGCGCTGGGAAACGCCACTTAACAGCCTCATTAGCATAATTTATGCAAACCACACCCACACACATTTCCAAACCATGCACCGCCCCCAATTTTCATACGTCGACTAAGCTCCTCCCCTTCATTTACATACGGTCGTCTGCATTTTTTACGCGCTGGAAAACCCACCTTAACACCCTCATTAGCATAATGTATGCGAGCATAATGTATGCAAACCACGCCCACACGCATTTCCAAACCATGCCCCGCCCCCAATTTGCATACGTCGACTAAGCTCCTCCCCTTCATTTACATACGGTCGTCTGCATTTTTTACGCGCTGGGAAACGCCACTTAACAGCCTCATTAGCATAATTTATGCGAACAACACCCACACACATTTCCAAACCATGCACCGCCCCCAATTTTCATACGTCGACTAAGCTCCTCCCCTTCATTTACATACGGTCGTCTGCATTTTTTACGCGCTGGAAAACCCACCTTAACGCCCTCATTAGCATAATGTATGCGAGCATAATGTATGCAAACCACGCCCACACGCATTTCCAAACCATGCCCCGCCCCCAATTTGCATATGTCGACTAAGCTCCTCCCCTTCATTTACATACGGTCGTCTGCATTTTTTACGCGCTGGGGAACCTACCTTAACACCCTCATTAGCATAATGTATGCGAGCATAATGTATGCAAACCACGCCCACACGCATTTCCAAACCATGCACCGCCCCCAATTTGCATACTTCGACTAAGCTCCTCCCCTTCATTTACATACGGCCGTCTGCATTTTTTACGCGCTGGGAAACGCCACTTAACAGCCTCATTTACATAATTAATGCAGCCTCATTTACATAATAATATGTAAATGAGACGCGTGCGTCTCATTTGCATAATTAATGCAGACCACGCCCCCCACTTTGAATAATTAGGCTAATTAGCTCCGCCCCCTGCATTCGTGTGTAATTAGCAACAAGACACGTGCGTCAAATGCATGTTGTGCAGTCTCATTAACATAATTAACGCAGACCACTACTTTTCCTTTTTTTTGCTCATTAACATAATTAACGCAGACCACGCCCCTCAATAACATAATTACCGCAGACCACGCCCCCAACCTCATTAACATAATTATTTATTTATTTATTGAAGGAAGGAAGGAAGGAAGGAAGGAAGGAAGGAAGGAAGGAAGGAAGAGAAAGAAAGAAAGAAAGAAAGAAAGAAAGAAAGAAAGAAAGAAAGAAAGAAAGAAAGAAAGAAAGAATTTGCCTAAATTTACGGGGTTCTTAACAAGGAGGCAATTAATTAATTAATTAATTAATTAATTGAGGCACGCACGCACGCACGCACGCACGCACGCACCACGCCCACACACCCACACGCATTTCCAAACCATGCCCTGCCCCCCCCATTTGCATAAGTCGGCTTAATTTACATAATTAATGCGTGCGACGCCCACAAAACTCATTACGTTAGGCCCCTCGTTAAGTCAGACTCCTCCCTCTTGTTGAAACCACGCCCACTCGTTAATAGCAGATCTACAAGCTCACAACGCGTCTTGATGCGACGCGTTGTGAGCTTGTAGTTGAAACCACGCCCACTCGTTAAGTTCGACTCCACCCCTTGTATTTGCGTGTAATTAGCACGTCAGCGCGGTGACGAGAACGCTTGTCATGCGGCCTCATTTACAGGCAGGAAGGAAGGAAGGAAGGAAGGAAGGAAAGAAAGAAAGAAAGAAAGAAAGAAAGAAAGAAAGACAGAAAGAAAGAAAGAAAGAAAGAAAGAATTTGCCTAAATGTGTGGGGTTCTTAACGAGGAGGCAGTAGTTACGCACACATGCACACACACTTTCTTTTTTTATTTATTTATTCATGTGTTCGTTCATTCATTATTTATTTATTTATTTATTTATTTATTTAAATAAATACTCTGTTGCTAGTATCCACAACTTTCCAACATCCCATAATGCATTGCGCAGAAGTTGGATGGAGCTTCCGTGAGCTTGTATGTGTTATTTAATACCAGTAACACGAGAAGCCAGACAGCGAGTTTGGAGACGGTAGCACGCTGCAAAGCGGAGTTATGGCTCTTTAAAGCCCAGCCGATCGATAGGCAGACGCCTGGGGGGGGGGGGGGGGGGCGGAGTCCAGGGCGGAAATAAATAAATAATTAATTACATAAATAATCAGTCTCGG
The DNA here is from genome assembly GCF_963921795.1 of Nannobrachium achirus. NCBI lineage: Eukaryota > Metazoa > Chordata > Actinopteri > Myctophiformes > Myctophidae > Nannobrachium > Nannobrachium achirus. The sequence continues at coordinate 50,085,475 of NC_137817.1, forward strand.
AAACAGTCGGGAAATAAATAAATAAATAATCAGTCTCGGAAACATAGTCGGGAAGTAAATAAATAAATAGATAAATAAATAATTAAACCAGTAAGACTCCCTAATATATACTGACTGCGTAGCGATTTGCGTGATTTTACAAGTGGGTTTGTCTGCAGACCACAGATTAGGGGGGCGGATTGTGTGAGGGATGCTATTGGATAGTATGAGAATGACTCAATCCGCCCCCTGGAATCTCAATCCACCCCCTATGACGAGCCTGGAGCTCGGAGCTCCAGGGCCCAGGGGCCGGCGCGGCCCCTCGCCGCTCGAGGCCGACCTGGGGGGCACTCTCGGTGGGGCAGGCCGGCGACGGCGCTGCCCCCCCGGCCATGGAGCTCCGGAGGTGGTCGAGTATGCTGGTGCTGGGCGGAAAGTGGCCCAGATGGGTGTCTCTACTCGGGTTTGGGATGCAAAAGGTGGTCCCTGGTTCTCTGGAGGTCCCGGGGACCCCCTGAGCTATTTATAAATAAATAAATAAATAAATAAATAAATAATCAGTCTCGGAAACATAGTCGGGAAGTAAATAAATAAATAGATATTGCCTATCGCATTAGATAAATAACCCACATTTACCCAAAACAGCTGATCCACAAGCCCACATGCAGCCTTGTAGATCGGCTGTTTTTATTGTTTTAGTTTTTAAATTGTTTCCCCCTTTTTTCCCCCTGACTTAGTCTTTTCTAGGATCACCTTTTAGTTGAGCTTGTACCAGTGAACTGTACTGTCAATGACACTGTATACCTATGACAGTCCTATATCTATAATTAGTTCATTCGTGAATGACTTCCCTGTGGAAATAAGCCAAAAACATTACTAGGATCTCCTTTTAGTTGAGCTTGTACCAAATCATGTTTATTACGTATCTATCTATCTATCTTCCTAAGTCACATGCATTCACATTGCACTGAACGAACGCACGCACGCTGCGCAGGTCAGCTCAGCAGCTGGCTTTTTTTTTTTGTAAAGCTCCAGCCAGAGTCAGGCGCCGAGGTGGGGGGACGGCACCAAGCCGGACTTGCGAGCCCAGGCAGCGGCCAAAGGCCGCTGCCCCCCCCAACCCCCTGGAAGTGCGGTAGACTGCATGCCTCTAGAACCTATCAGTAGGTCCCCATCCATAGACGGCGCTGTAGCCAAGGAATTCTCCCCCAGTCACTCACCTGACACACCAGGAAGTGCAGTGCACCAGTCTGTGTGCGCTGCTGCTGCCTCGAGGTAGGAATCACTCATCTATATACAGTATGTGTGTTCACTAACAGGGTTAAACTGCTCCACGTTGTCACAGTAATCATTGCTATAGAGTGTTTGTTCAGTAACAGTGTTAAACGGCTCTATATTGTGACAGGAATCGTTCCCACCGAGTCTTTGTTCACTAACAGTGTTACAGTGTGATATGAAAGAATCCACATGAGGGCAGTGTTTCCATTCTCAACTCACTGAGTTGAACAGAGGGCGGAACCCAATGCAATAACAAGTCCTACTAGAAATACTGTTCCTTCGAAACAGTGTGGGCTCGCTTCCAACCCCAAAAAATAATAGTAAAAGTGTCAAGGTCCCAGGCAATGCTCTCTTTCATTTTACTGAGACCAGTAGCATGTTGGGAACTGAAGTTATGGCTGTTTAAAGCCTGGGAAGAAAGAGGGGGGGACCTGTGTGTGTGTGTGTGTGTGTGTGTGTGTGTGTGTGTGTGTGTGTGTGTGTGTGTGTGTGTGTGTGTGTGTGTGTGTGTGTGTGTGTGTGTGTGTGTGTGTGTGTGTGTGTGTGTGTGTGTGTGTGCAGAGCAATTCTGTCGCCCTCTCCCAGTTAAACAGCCAGTAACCATAGCGACCAGGGGAGGAATGTTACCATAGTTACCAGGTGATGCTGTACGATACAACTTTCACTGATCTGCTCCCAACCCGCAAACTAAGTTATCAAAGGATTTTCCATGTAGGAAAGATATGATGATATTTGTCATTGTTTTTGTTGAATAAAGTTATTTTTCTGTCATCTTTTGTCCGTTTTAAAACATATTTTTGTAGTGTTTCTGTAATGTTGTGGTCTTTGATATCATATGAGACAGGCCTCTTGCAACCTGTAAACGTTATCTGTAGGGAAAACAAGTAATTGTAGGGTGGAAACCATGTCCAAACTTTGACTTTGGAAATGGAAGTAAGAACTTGTGTTCCAATGTATTTCTTATGTAGTCACAAGATTTTAAATAATACAGACAATCACAGACAACACCTTTTACTTCCACTTTCAAACATGTTCAGAAAATGGCAGATCTACTACCTCTTATCTAATCCCCAGAAGTTTCTTTTTTCACCTCTGGGCTACTTTTGCATGACCCTTTTGTAATGTATGACAAAGTATAGGGCATTCATTCACAGGAAAAAATCATGAAAAGTTTCAATGTGGAGATAAAAGGTTTTTTGCCCAACAGCAATATAAATGTGCTCTCTATGAATTCTGGATGAGCGCCTCAGTACTTCCAGCTAGCAGTGAGCACTTTGCTGTCCATCTTGCGCAAGGTTGAGTAATTATACTGCAAAGTCACCTGTGAGCTGGGATGACGGGGCTTATTCCTCCTGTATGAAACCCTGCGTCATCCTATAATCTGTTCCAAAACAATCTGCTCATCCACAAGATACTGAGTGACACAGATCTGTGGCCTTCATACAGAATTAAAGAGGTGGTGCCATGATTTCCCCCCCCCCCTCTAAAACATGATTATCAGGTATTATGATTATACTAGGAGGAAGATTTTTTCCAAAAAAGTATACAGAAAGAGTTAAAATTGGGTTTTTATGTGGCCACACCCCCAGTTCATTAAGTATGCATGGATGGCATGGTGGGTGGTGACCCAGCTGATATAGCCACACCCCACAGTGTTGGGTGAATGGCAACTGGGGAGGAGTTGATACTGTGACACCCTTAGTATCTGTGTTTTTTAACTGACACTTTTGGCCACAAGGCAGCCTCCAAGAGAAAACAAACAAATACTAAGAGAATACATAATTTCTCCCAAAAAAAAAAAAAAAAAAACACATCAGGGGGTCTAATGAAGTACTTTCAACCTCCTAGACACATGAAAAACAGAAAAAGTACAAAACTATGGCACCACCTCTTTAATGCAATACAGTAATATAGTCACTGTTCGGGCAGAAACCTCCTTTCTCTATATTCTAACCTTTTGTCTTTTTTTTTGTGAATTAACGCCCTAATCATACTAAAGCGTTGCACAAAAGCATAAAAAGTTTGCGCCGCGCCGCGTTTTGAGCTTTTTGATCTGCCTCGTTTGCTATTTTGGCATTTGAATCCTGAAAGAGAAAGCTCCTTCATACTGTCTTCAAATGCAATGAATAAAGCTTCAATGGGAATAACAACGTTCCGGTCTGTTTAGACCAGGGGTCCCCACACTTTTTTGACTTGAGAGCTACTTTTAGTAGCCTTTAGAAACCATGAAGGTAACTGACAGGTCATTTTTGATGTCAATCAATCATGTCACCTTAATTCAAGTGGTAGTTGCAAAAAATAGGGGTTTTGTGATTTTTGTTTATAAATTTGTTTCTTTATATTTAAATTCTATTTTAGGGGCATCTCATGTGATCTACCTGCACAGCCTTTGTGATCTACTGGTAGATCACAATCTACATTTTGGGCACCCCTGGTTTAGACCTTCATCAGGTTATCTTAGGAATTTAACTCCTGAAAAGTAACAGTTTTTGACAAAATGAAATTTCACAATTCTTACATATTTCAGGCATGTTAATCAGGTAGGGTTTTTTTTTTTTTTTTTTTTTTTTACAATGCTTGATAGTGTGCTGTAGTGAAGGAGGTGGTGTAGACTTTTTCCACACTTGACAAAATAAAATTAGTCTTAAATTAGTAATGTTTATTTCCCGTTGCGGTGTCTGTGAACATCAGCATTGTGACAGGAAATGAAGAGACCACAACCTGTTCCTTGAAACAGAAACTCAGTAACACTGACAAGGTGTAACTTTATAATCTGCCAACAGAATCTCAAGGTGGGACAGAAGTAAATGATCAGAAACAGTAAACCAGGGTTCCCAAATAGGCGGTCCGCGGGCCATTTGCGGCCCGCGGGGGGCTACTGTCTGGCCCCCACCAACCCCAGTAATAATGGTGGTATAAGAGCAGCAACAACACTAGTATATAGTCGTTGTTGGGTGGAAATCTCGTATCTCCAAATGTGTAGTTGTGTACGTTCTTTCGCAAATCATACAAGGCCGTTGCACAAAAGTAGTGAAAACAGCAGATCTACAAGCATACAACGGGCGTTGTGTGCTTGTAGATCGGCTGTTTTCACTAGTTTAAATCATTTTTAAAATGATAAATGCAAAACGAACGTTTTTTGGATATACAAGATTTTCACCCGACAACGACGATATCTGAACTGTCGTGGGAACGCCACCGTCGCCCCCCAGCAATGTTGTGGCCCTCGGCTTGGTACCCTAGACATGATTCGGCCCTTGGGGGAAAACTAATTTTGGGGAACCCTGATCACGTACAGTATTGAATTCCCCCAGTAATCCCAGCCTACCCCTCTTTCCTCGGCCCCACTATCCTGTCAGTTCTTTCCCTACATCCTGCTTCTGGTGGCGGTGATGATGTACGGCCCGGCTCTGTTCTGGAGGTTCTCCACCGCTCCTATCCTGCAGTCTGACCTGGGCTTCATCATGGAACAACTGGACTGCTGCTACAACCGGGCCGTCAACCTGGCCAAACGCATGGCCACCACAAGCCTGTCCACTGCCTCTTTAGACAGGTAAGACCCCTGAATCACACTTTTTGTGTGTTTCGCTTTTCACACTTTCTATATCTATTGGCCCATTTAGGCCTAGGATTATTGACTGCTTTAACTATTGAAAAATAGCAGATATACAAGCTCACAGCGCGGCACCGAGTGCCACGCTGCGAGCTTGTAGATCTGCTATTTTTTGAAAAATCATGATTTTTTTTGCCAAGTCTTTCAATATATCTACTTAAAAGCGAACATTTGTAACTCAAATATTTACTTCTGGGTGGTCCCTGGGACAACATATTTTGAGATGGGGGGTCCGTGGCCAAATACCTGTAATTTTGGGGGTCCTTGACAAGAAAAGGTTTGAGAACAGCATGATTTAGAGGAAGGATTTAGAAGTCGGGTCAAAGATCGGGTCAAAGATATTCAAAGACTTGCACTCATTTTCACGATTTTTCAAAAATAGCAGATCTACAAGCTCGCACTTAGACAGGTAAGACTAGGGCTGTCACAATTATTACATAATCGTCTAATCGCGATTATCTGACATGATCGCGATTATCTTTCATAATCGTCATAATCGTTTCCATGTTGGAAAAACGTTCATGTCTAAGAAAAATGTCAAAAATAGTGGAAATAGCAGATCTACAAGCTCACAACGCGTCGCATTTTGTGAGCTTGTAGATCGGCTATTTCCACTATCAATGTTCTTTTTTGAGCGGTGGTCACACCGTCTCCTATACGTGGCCGTGTGTGTATGCGTCCGTCCGTCCGGCCGTCCGGCCGTGTATGTAGCCTCAAGCCTGCAGTACCTTTTCTGACCACACATGTTAAGGGAGGGGCGCTGTTGTTCTCACACACACACACACACACACACACACACACACACACACACACACACACACACACACACACACACACACACAGGGGGGAAGGGTGGGTCAGCATGTGTGGTCAAGTATTATTATTAACAAACTGAATGTTTTAGGGTCAAATAAATTAGAGTGTGTGAAGAAACTACAGCATTGTAAAGCACACTAACCCCGCTGCACCCACTCAGTAGTGCTGTTGCACAGCCTCCACGACCACCGCTCAGTTCACACGGGTGTGATTTTAAGTATAAAGTTGTCAAATATGTCAGTAATTTCTTTCTATATTTAGGTTATGTGTCATATCTACCATGTGCAACTTCAAAGCCTAAAAGCCAAACAGAAACGTGATTGTCAACATCAAAAAGACAATTAAATCGTTAATCGCAATTATTTTAGTGACAATTAATCGTCATGTAAAATATCATAATCGTGACAGCCCTAGGTAAGACCCCTGAATCACACTTTTTGTGTTTCGCTTTTCACACTTTCTATATTCTATTGTTTAAAAGAACATTGTATTTGTAAAGTTAGTCATAACAGAAATATGACAGAGAATGCCAAATTGTGTTTTCTTCAAATACACGGGTGGCAGTGGCTCAGGGGTAGATAAACATTAGAACACAGAGTTCGATCCCGGGCTCCACCAGAGTTAGTGTCGAAGAGTGAGCCCTAGTTGCTCCCGGTGACCAGGTTGGTGCCTTGCATGGTTTCCTCAGCCATCGGTGTATGAATGTGTGTGTGTGTGAATGGGTGAATGTAATGCACAAGCTCTGTAAAGCGCCTTTGATAAAGGCTCTATATAAATGCACCATTTACCATTTACAATTTACTCCATCTCCCTCCTGCCCTCTTGTGGCCAGTGACCCTACTGAGGGTTGCTTCATGTACCCCCTGATGGAGAACTACCTGAAGACCAAGCGTTTTTCGCGGGTGTTGCTGGTTCGATACCTGCTGTGTCGTGGCCTGACCCTGCTGACCCTCCTGTGTGCCTGTGTCTACCTGGGCTACTACCTCCAGTTGGCCTCAGTCACCGATGAGTTTGGATGCACGCTGCGCACCGGACTGCTCGTCAACGACTCCACCGTTCCCGAAAAGGTCCAGTGCAAGCTCATCGCTGTCGGGGTCTTCTCATTGCTCAGGTACTTGAGACCTATTTTATCATTTTTGGAAAATGCGAAGAATTGCTCATTTTAAGGCTAGTTCTTTTAGCGCATTTTTGCAAATGTTTGAACATTTTCGTCTGGGGTCTTCTTGCTCATGTGATATTTCAAGTCACCCTCCCAAAATTAGTTTTAAAGGAGTAGTTCACCCCCAAAATGACTTTTTTTCTATTGATTAGTCACGCCATGGAGAGTAGAGTTCAATAATATTTTTTAGTTTTTTGTCGCATTCCTAAGACAAAAATGTGATGATAACAATACATATACCCCCATTCGTTCCAGATGGGGACCCGTTTCGAAACGGGTCCCCATCCGGAATCAATGGGGGTAAATCTACTCGAATTAAATTTTTGTCTTAGGAATGTGACAAAAACCAAAAAATAACTCTACTCTCCATGGCGTGACTAATCAATAGAAAAAAGGTAATTTTGGGGGTGAACTACTACTTTAATTAAACATGTTGAAAAAATAAATTGAAAAGGAAAAAGATTGAAAGTGTTTAAAAATCAAACAATATGATATATACGGTGATGTTGAAATTATGATCTTTCTCTTTTGTTTGATTCTGATGTTCAGCCTGGTCAACTTGGTGGTGTACCTTACGCTCGTCCCTGTGGTCATCTATGCCAGCTTCCGTCCACTCTTTTGCCATTCTTACGCAAGTTTCCTGAAAATGTACGAATTGCTGCCCACTGTGGACGTTCTGCCCCACCCTGGCGGCCAATGGGACGACCTCGCCATGTACGTGCTCTACCTGCAGGAGAACCTCAGCGAACTCAAGTCCTACAAGTACATGAAGGTGTGTGTCTGTGTATCCACGTGCAAAATCTTCACGCCAAAAACATAGATTTGATTAAATCTTTATTCGAGAACACTCAGATTATAAGCAAACAAATGAATAAAAAATATAAAATTTGAAAAACGTCACCGACTTATAATGACATGCTCAAAAATACGGACACCAGATTAAAAGTGATTAAAAATCAGGACACATGGGCTGTGTAATTACTGCGTGTTTCCTAAACCCACCAGGCTTGAGTTAAGTCCCGCCTCGCGGAAACTTATTGAGAGAGGCGTTTCCGCGAGGAGGGTCTTAGCTCAAGCCTGGTGGGTTTAGGAAACACGCGTAATTACTCAGTGTCGCTTTCAGGGCAGAAATCCAGGCGTTACTGTGTACACAGGCCACAGTGGCTCGTATGACTTTACAGTTCACCACACACGCTTACAACGTTTTACATACCAAATGGGATTTACAGCAGGACCGCCCAATGAATGATGGTTGACTGCCAGTGTGGCTGGTTCAATAGACACATCGTCAGCCACGTTTTAAGTAGATAGTGATGATTTCCCACCCGGGCCACGTTTCTTTTTATGTGTTGTCACAAGTGGCTCTATTTCACAATGATTAAGAGAGAAACACAAAAGCAATACATGAGAAGAAAGGGAGTCTACTGCTTCACCTCAGCAAAACAGGGCAAGCCTGGTGCATCACAGGAGCAGGACAACAGCAGTTGTAGAATAACAAATATTTAATTGTCCAAGCTGCTCTAATGTCAATTCTTTTCTACAAAAAGAATACATGCATATTTTACATCTTGTAGCCACAGTTAAACGTGTGTCCCAGTGTGGAACCCAGTTGTGAACTACTGTTCTGTGTTGTGTACAACAGGTGCTTGAGTTGCTGAAAAGGCAAGGCGAGTGTTCAGGAGAGGAGTTTGACTTCATGGGGCTGCTGCAGAACCTCTGCCAGGTGAAGGTTGACACTGTGGATGGGAAGAAACGGACACCGTCTAAAGCTAAACCTGCCAACCCCAATGGGAGTCCTACCACTGCCCACACTGGAGCTGCAAAAGATGGCAGCGATGGTGCAAAGCCACCTTCTCTGGCGGATACAAGCTTGATGATGACGAGGGGTGAGTGTGGAGAAGGACAGTAATAACTTAATTATAATAGGAACTTATATTGAATATGTGGTTTACAAAACTCATCATGGATCATTACATGTTCTGCTAAGCACAGGCATGATGCAACATAATTTATATTTCATCATATTCATGTTTGTTGAAGTTTCCCAGAAAATCTGTGCTTTTGTTTTGGAGTGAGTATCTGTTGATGGCACAGTATTTAAGGGGTAAATCGGACTTTGTCTTTGCAACATTGTTTAGATGCTTAAAGCGGCACTATGTAACCTTTTATTTATGAATATTATGTACTTAGACTGTCGTACAACAAAGTATAAATTGAGCTTAAAATTATAAGAATTGTAAAATCTTTGGTCTAAACTTTGCTTAAGACACTGGCCTCTGTCTTGGCTCATTATGGAATCCAATTTACAATGCGTGCTTGTAGATCTGCTATTTTCACAGAACGTCTGCCTATATTTGCAGATTTCTGGCTTATTTACTATAACATGCCCAGAATAGGAACATTAGGGTTAGGGCTGTCACGATATGACATTTTACAAGACGATTAATTGTCACTCAAATAATTGGCGATTAACGATTTAATTGTGTTTTTGTCATTGATAATTACATTTCTGTTTGGCTTTTAGGCTTTGAAGTTGTACATGGTAGATGACACATAACCTAAATATACAAAGAAATTGAAGACATATTTGACAACTTTATACTTAAAGCTATACTGTGTAAGTTGCTCAACTAGTGGTCAGTAGCAGTAGAGCAAACCGCGGTCGCGTCTGCTTTTTTCGGACGTTTTTCGCCGCGGACCGGGCATTCAGACCACCGCGTCCGCCTCGCCTCGCCGAGACCTATCCATAGAGGTCTTTCGTGTCCCTCTACGAGCCTCGGTTGGGGAGTTATATGCTAGACTCCTAGCCCAGTGTAAACACTGCAGTGTACTTCCTGAAGAGCTCAGCAGTGTATGATCTGGGCTTTGATTGGCCGGTAGGGAGACACGTGTACAGAATGATGCATATGACGTAATTTTGCCGGGAAAAACAGCCCCGGTCACGGCCACCAGGGCTCAGTAGAACACATATAAAGAAAAGGCTTTGGGAGCTGAAATTAACAGAGTGGGGGTTCTAAAACTTTAGCGATTTAATAGTTAGGACAATTTTAAGATATGTTTTATAAAAAAAGTTACATAGTATAACTTTAAAAAAGAACATTGATAGTGGAAATAGCCGATCTACAAGCTCACAACGCGTCGCGATGCGACGCGTTGTGAGCTTGTAGATCTGCTATTTCCACTATTTTTTACCTTTTTTTAAAATATATGAACATTTTTCAACATGGAAACGATTATGACGATTATGAAAAATAATCACGATTATGTCAAAAAAAAATCACGATTAGACGATAATGTAATAATTGTGACAGCCCTAATTAGGGTTTATATAATATAATATAGTTCAAAACAAAGACTAATTGTGTGTAAAAATCTTTTTTCTTTTCGCCCCCAGAATTATCTCCTCTGTTGCCAGGAAACAGTGACGTTACAGGTGGAGGAGAGGTCCGCCATCGAGTGGTCTGATTGGCTGCAGTAGGAGGAGAGGTCCGCCATCGAGTGGTCTGATTGGCTGCTGGCCAAGCGTTGGACACAGACCTGTCTTGACTCTGTGAATGTTGCATAGCGCAACATCCACCTTAGAGGAAGACCGGACTCGGACCGATAACAGAGCACTAATAGAAGAGATTAACGGATTGATTTGCCCATTGTCCTTAATCATTGCAGTATATGTGATGGCAGTTGCCCACATGGGGAGATATCCAGAAACCAAATATTTTGTCATACAATGTTAAATGCATTTCAGCATGTATTGTTTTTCTCTTTTTCTTTTATCCTAAAATATTCTTAGGATTTAAATATTTTTGCACAGTTATTGCTATGGATGTTTATTTTATTTTCCACCCTTTTTGTGTTGGGAGATAGTTTGCCTGATTTCTTTCTTTTTTTTTTGCTTTAATTTGTTCTCTGAATAGATCCATGATTCTGCATTCTGCAGAATGTTAAGTTATTGGCACTGTTTTGCAACTATTTGGTCAAAATCTAAGTGATCCACTGAAGTTGACTAGCCCAAGGAACCAACCGTATACAAGCCATGTGTCTGGTCCTTAGCTTGAGGCAGCTTTGTATGCTAGTACACCCTGGCCTGGACATGATGCTAGTATGTCACAGGGACTTGCCCCCAATACAACCCAGTGATACTGGGTGTGATTCTGAACTGCTGTCTAAACTAGTTGCACAAGCAAAAACTCTGCATGAGCTAATACGTTGTATAGAACTTTTCTAGGTACTAACATCAAGTTGCACTACTAGTTATTTGTGAAAATGTAATTTTTTGCCATTTTTCAAACCATGTTAAAGGGGAATACCACAAAATGTAACAATTAATTCATGGTACTTTACACTGTTAAATCCTCTGTACTATATTGGCATGCAGGGTGAGATTTCCAACTGTTTTCTTTTTGTGTGTGGTATTTCCTGTGAACCTGAGTTTTTGAATGACGAAAGTAGTGCTAGGAAAGAGACGTGTGTCTGTGTGTGTGTGCAAGAGAATATCCATGAGATGGAGAGAGAAAAGTGAGAGATTAGTCAACCATAGTTTGCTGCTTAGTCAGGTAGCATTGGTGTCTGATGCTGAGGATGCCCTTTGATTTTATTTGGTTATTGAATACTTATGTCATTAAGCTCGCCAACAGGCACACTATGTTTTGAGCACCATACTGTAAATCCATAAATGCGGGGTTGGTGCACAAATGGAAACACAATTTCACACTTTTATTAGCCGTTCTATGGTGCTGTGGAAAGGCCCTACAGTATTGAGGCCTGTATTCTTTCTCATGTCAAACTACTAACATATTATCACTTGTACATAGATGTTTACTTGGGAATCTCAGGGAGATTTATAACATATCAATGCATTTAAAATACCTGCTGTAGACTCCAGTTGCCCTGTGTGTGAAATACATGTTACATGACTACGTTTTATACTCAATCTAATGTGGTGCACTCTTTACATTGGTATACTGTATGTGTGTGTGAGAGAGACCAGTTTTCCATGCTTGCATCATGTATTTTCCAAATATGATGGTTGATGTCGAATATTGTGGGGTCTCCTTTTGTGCATTTGTTTAAGCTAACATCTCAAACAAAAAAAAGCGTTGTGTTTGTTGTATTTACTTTTTGTGGACATATGTGAATTTCTAAAAACAATATTTGTAAGAAACAGCTAACTGGATATTTGTACGAAACGGCTGCTTGATGTGTTTGTGATAAAATGATATTACTTTACCTTTTGCGTACACTGTCAGTCTTCATCTTTGAATATTATATAAATAAAATATTTGAAATAACTTGAGTTGAGTTATTAATTGTGGGGGGCGTGGCTAGACACCAGCGACGTCATTGTTGAGGTGAGTAACTTGCATTTTCTTCTGTCCAGATTTTTTGAATCCAGCTATGGTGCTTATTGAAGTCTGAAGTGTTTTTAATACTTTATTATTTTCGGTGCCTGGCTGACACAAATACATTTGTTAAATATGGGCCATTTCCATTTTGATTACCACCAGGGTTGTAACTTGTTTAGCCAACCAGCTAACATTTACGTAGCCTAGCCATGATGATCACTGATCAAGTGACAATAAGTGAAGCGATTGATCAGTTTTGCATATGGTTTTGGGTTTGAGCTGACTATTTGGCTTGAAATCTGTTTGTATGCCAGGGGTTTTTATCAATGGTCAGTGTTCCTAGTCAGCTCAAAACGAGGCTACAACAACAAAGTACAACCTGGCTACAACTCTATTCGCCGTATCTGTCCAGCAGGTGGTGCAACTGGACCATGTCCTCGCCAGAGATCTTGTCTCTGTCCTGGGGCCAGATGAAGGTGAAGGGATGCTCCTCCACCTACAAGGACTGTAAGCTGTGGCCTGGAGGCAGCCGTGCATGGGACTGGAGAGAGACTGGAACTCGGGTGAGTGAGTCAGACAGACAGACAGACAGACAGACAGACAGACAGACAGACAGACACAAAAGAGGATGGATACACACAGATTCCCAACTGAACATGGATTATTGGCTGTGTATTTTCTCATTTGCCTTGTGAAATTCTATTTTCTAATTTCTAAATTATTTTTCAAAACCTTTTCCCATTAGCTAAATGTTTTAAGGTTATTTATTATTATTTATTTTGTGTCTTTACAACAAATAAATAGCTATTTCAAAGGGATGTGAATGAATGGTGTTCTATTGGCATTACATTTGCTCACACATCACAAAGGAGAAAAAAAGGAATAAAAAATCGCACCTAGTGTGAAGTGAGCGGTGCTATTTATGAGTTAATTTCATTAAGCATCCCGCAAAGCTTGGCAATTGTGACCCTGGGCGTACAACAAACTTTGGGTGCTTTGTGCAAAGATCTAGGCCAAGCTTCGCGTCTCGGACAAAGCCAGATATTGGAACTTAGCTCCTTTCAGGAGCATAGCTCTAAAAGAAACACACATTTAAATTGTACGGAATTAATGAGGAATACGAAATGTGATGAGGGTTAGACAACATCATAATATTGCTTAATTACCTTCTGGGCAGTTATGTTGTCAGTTATGTAACAGTTATTTTACAGTACTTTAGCATCTCCTCCTGTGTTGTAACTCCAGGTTTTTTCTGTGTACATAATCATAAATGTGCAATAGAATTAAAGGACTATGGTGGATGAGCCGGTACAACAGAAGTGAACTCCTGGCGGGTCATGGTGACTCCGGATAAGTGGTTGAAGATGGATGGATGTCATAGGCAGAAATCATAAAAAAAAGTGTGACTTAATAGCTAATCTATTGTATTGTTGTTGCATGACACTGATAGACAAAGTGTAAAATATTTATATAAGTAAATATGGTATTATTAAAAGAATAATGAAATAAATCATTTTTATTTTTATCCCACACTCCCAGCATACCCCAGGAGTGCAGCCAACTGATGTGGAGGAGATTCTACAGAAGGGAATCGACACACTGGTTATTGGCAGAGGAATGAACGAGGTGCTTCAGGTAATGGAATTCATCTCTTCACTCTTTGGGGGTTTTGCTCTATATTCTTTAAAGGTGATACACCATGCATTTAAAAAGTATTTATGTCATATTGTTTATGTCCCAAAAACGTTTTTCAAAAGGTTTGAGGCTAAATTACCACTCCTGAATAGAGAGCCTCTCTCATTTTTGAATGGCTCTCAGAGCATTTCAGCTGCAGTACCACCTTTGGCCTGAACTGCGCCACCCCCCCAAAATCTTTTTGAAAAAATGATGATGCCACAATCGGCATCAAATCTGGATAGCCTGTTTTGAGAACCCGTGGGATACTTTTAACCTTCGCCTTCTCAAAACCAGAGAAAGACACAACCGTCAGAAATGGGACTTTGTGAGGATAGAAGGTGCTAGTGGGACCCCAAAAAAAGGTTTTAAAATAGGAAAAGTGAAATTTCATGGTGTATCACCTTTAAGACAAGCATTTTTGATTAACTGTGTAGACTTAAATGTTGAATCATATTCTGTCGTTACTGGCTGCTGTGATGACATTGAGGTCTTATGTTAATATTGATGTTGAGGCATTGACCTTCCCACAAATACCAATATCTTTACCTCAGCTACATTGTTTCATTGAAATGAAATGGTCTGTCTGCTGATCTTCCAGGTCCCCTCCTTCACTCTGGACTTTGTAAGACAGAAAGGCGTGGAGGTCCGGGTCCTGCAGACTGAGAAGGCTGTGGCCGAATACAACGACCTTGTCGGCCAGGGAGTCAAGGTGGGCGGGGTCTTCCACTCCACCTGCTGATGATCATATCATGGTTCTCATCATAGATATAAAAAGCTAGATACCTCATCCGCCGCTGCAGTTCATTGGAGCGACGTGCAACAACTCCAAGCCAGTCAAACTTACTACTGGCAAATCACAGCATTGGGTGGCTCAGCTGTTCTTAGAGGCTGACTGCATACGAAAAGATATATCGCAGCTGCCATCCCAGTGGAAGACACGCAGCCACGCAAAGTGACTACTGGCCAATCACAGCGCACCACTTTTCCGGGACTTCTCAGAATCTAGGGTGCGTTCGAATAAACAAAAGACCAGAGGGCACAGCATTGCACTTGCTGGCTGTCTCCGAACCTGGGTTTACGAAAAGACCCACCCCCACCTGCCTCTTATTGGCCGACAGAAAGTCCCCTTCTGTGACACACTCGGAAGCTTGACTTCCCTAAAATGGCGCACGCGATACAGACGCCCCAGAGTCTGAGGAGGCATCTACCGTACCTTTTTATTAGGGCTGGGATGCGATTAAAAGTTTTAATCTAATTAATTACAGGCTCTGTGATTAATTAATCGCAATTAATCACATTTTAATCGCACATCGATATTTGACCTGAGAAGCATTGTTTTCAAGTAAAACACTTTTTGTTGTACGAGTGAATCAACGAGTGAGGTTTTTTAATCTAAATTTTGCATCCACTGGGCCAAGCAAAGCGCTCTGATCGGCTACTTCTCCCTTTGCGTTTGTTGTCTCTTCTTGGTTGGTGCATCGCTATGATCGGTATGCCCGAAACTGAAGGTTCTGTGGTGCGAAAACTATGTGCGATTAAAATGAGTTAATTTTTTTAATCACGTTAATTTTCTGTAATTAATTAATCGCAATTAATCAGTTAAAGTCCCAGCCTTACTTTTTATGTCTATGCTCATGCCATACCATACCAGTGAGAGAAGGACTGGAACAGTGGATCGTCGCAAAGAAATCATTTCGTGGGACCAGAATCATGGTATCTCTGTCAGTCATAATCAATGGCTCCCTGTTGCTCACATGTGCAGGGTGGATATTTACCCTGTACCACCTGTGGCTCTGATCACACATACATTCAATGTTTATTACATTATAACTGCTCATGTTGTGTGTTTATTTTCATTTTCACTTAACTGCACAACAACATACAATCCCATAGCTTTTTTGTGGTCAAGTAATAAAAGGTATCTAATGCTCACTATCAAAACTAAAGTGGTGAATGGTAAATGGTGCATTGGACCGATGCAAGCACAATGTAAAGTAACAGCAAGTGATACAACCTCCCCTACAACCACACCCTCCCCTGGATGATGATGCGTACATCCAGAGACAAATGAACTCACCTTTCTGAGCCTAATTATTCATAAAACTACAGATTACAGAAAAAGCACTGAAAGTTGAGAGGTCAGGAAATATGAAAAAAGTCTAAGAATAAAGAAAATGTAAATTTGGTGTCATAAGAGTTTGAGAGTCAGTTGTCTCAGACATGTTTAAAGATACAGGCCAACTAAGGAAGACTTGAGTGCAGTTTGGAGATGGAGCAACTTTGGCCAATCTAGTCACTCGTGCCAGACTGTGCAGGGGACATGATATGAGATGTGACATTTCCCTGAGTATGTATTTGTAGTGTTCCAGTAGGAATAGGAAACCATGTTGCTTTCTTTATTACAGTCTTTATGCAGGATATTATCCAGACAGAGTGCTCCCCCAAGCTTTCTGAAAGGAGAATCTTGCCATGCCATACAATTTTACAAAGTCCTTGGTTTGCATCTGTGCTCACACTAAAAACATCTGCTCCAGCTCCACTATGGGGGGAGCCGCTCCAAAAATAAGAAGAATGTGAATTTCATTTTGTGGAATAGTTGTCTGGTTTTAATCATGTGGAAATGTTTTCCAATTATGAATGATCTTATTTTTCTTGTTTAAGAGGGTACATTTCTGTTCAGAGAATCAGAGATGCGTGAATGTATATAGAACATATGTTTACAGGGTTTTATTACTAAAAGCTTTGACATACAAAACTGTCATACAAATAAAGTCTGTGAACTGCAACAAGCTGTTTTCATGCAGTATAATGTGTCCTTATTTTCACTCTTCTGCACTTTACACAGTTGAAAAAAGTAACCAATTTTGGCCACGAGGTGGCAGTATAATGTAATCTACGGGACAGTTTTATCTATCAAAATCAAATGTGTTTCTTTTGTGCACACTGCACAGTCAGTGATCTGTCAGCCTTCAACACCTCAGGGCAGCAGGGCTTAATTCAAGTTATTCAAAAAAAGTACAACAAACCATTGTAATGTTTGCAGATTTGAGTTATGTCTCTGTAACTTAAAGAACTATTTGTTTTACATGTTTTATTCACCCCATGGGTTTGTACATTCTCTTTTTTACCTGATAAGGTGTATAATTAACTTCCTGGTATATTGCTCACTTCTTTATTATTATGTTTAGGCTACTTGCCCATAATAAATAAAGTAGTGCATTTTCTTTTACATAACTGCTTTAATATTATATATTGATCCACTTTATTTCAGACACAAATGAATAGGTCCATATAAAAAGAAACATGTAGGCCTATAAAAACAGACAACCACAACACAGATAGCCAGACTGTTTTCATTGAATTAAAAACAAACATTGCCTCCAATGTTGAGGAAAGAAATGGGGACGAATAGGCTATATTCTTTGACTCCACAAGTCTACACATAACATTCTTCAATACACCATGACATACCCTGAGGAAGGCTGTTGTCATCCTAAAAGAGTGGGTTATCCCACCATTCATTTTGAAATATGAATTACTAATTAGCCACAAAATAATAAAGGCTTTTTAATTTTTAAAGAAGAGTGCCTTGGTTTCCTTTTTTTCCTTTAGCATCTTCAATTCTCTACCAAAGAGCACCTTCATCACATTTTTTTTAATCTTCTGAGCACCCAGTCTTTTTCTTTCACACCATGACATATTGTTCTGTCATTTCTTACTTGCAATACCTTTTTATTGCTTGAACAACAACAACAACAACAACAACAACAACAACAACAACAACAACAACAACAACAACAACAACTAGGCCTACTTGTTTCAATCCTATCTTTACCGGATTGTAGTTCTGTAACATTTGCATGAACTACAAATCCCAGCAACGCGGTGTGCCCGGAGTTCAACGGAAGTAGTACGCGTTAGTATAAATTCATTTCCGGCTCCATCGCAGGTCCTTTCCTGTCTACGGCCTATTGGAAGATGGCGGTGCAAATCTCCAAGAAGAGGAAGGTTAGCACCCTTTTTATGATAAATTAACCCTAACAGACACCCAGTTTCCCGAAAATGCCATAATCTCACGTTAGATACAAGTGTCCTGCGTCCAGTTGACTGTCGGATGAACGTGTTCGACGCTCTCCCGTTTAGGATTGTGTCAGATGCACACACTGGTCTCTCCTCACGTCGCAAACATGGCATCTCAGTCTGTGTGTGTCTGCTTGCCGGGGGCCGCAGTACACCTCATACTGACCCGCTGGTGGTCACATAAACGCCGCGTTACCATTCACATGGTCCCGTAGAGTTTATTTGGTTGTACCGGTGTTGCCTGGGTCCATATCCATTGACGGGGGCTGTTGGGGTAACCACTTTCTTGTCATGTATCTAGCCAGATAGCTAACTGCTAATGCAGGCTAGCCATCCCAGGGTGAGAGGAGTTCATGCGAAATTGCGAAGTGTCGTTGTATACAGAGTTCTGTATTCATTCATTAATTAAGTTCTTGACACGTGTTTTCGTCATATTGTCACTGCTTCCAGTTGTGCTATTTGTCTATCCTTTCCATGTTATGTTGGTTGGACTGATCATACAGCCAGTAGGGTAGCTTACGGCACACATCAAGCTAAAGTGAGCATCTCTGTAGAAAGTGGGTGACAGTGGTTATGTTGAATCTCCTGTCAACTGTTAGCCAGAATGACTATTTGGTTGGAGCTACAGTACTGACATTATTAGTTGACATAGTTCAGAGGAATCACAAGTAATGAATAATATGCTCACCATAAGAATACATGATTACATCCATGATTCTGCACATAAACCCATTAAGACCTGAGCCTGATTCTTACATATGTGATGAACCGTTTTCTGCTCAAACATTTTCATGTCAGGAACCCCCAAAATGATATGTATTTGGCTTTTGACCCCCGTCTGAAAATGTGGTATTACAAGGGACCCTAGAAGAAAAGATTTGAGTTAAATAATTCTGCTTTAAATGTTTAATAGTATATTTGAAGAGTTGACCACATTTTCATGATTTTTCAGAAGTGGCAGATCTACAAGCTCGTAGCGTGCCAAAAAGTGACGCGCTATGAGCTTGCCTATCAGTTATTTTGTAATAGCCAAAGTATAAAATAACGCTTTAACCATGGTTTGATATTATGCTCAAGGACAACTTCTACAGTGATGATAGACACATAAGCTGTTAAGAAGATGTTATATTGATGCGTGTTTTTTCCCCCCCCACATAGTTCGTCGCAGACGGTATCTTCAAGGCCGAGCTGAACGAGTTCTTGACTCGTGAGCTTGCCGAGGATGGCTACTCCGGTGTGGAGGTGCGTGTGACCCCAACCAGGACTGAGATCATCATTCTGGCTACAAGGTTAGCACGACTACCACACTGATTAATTGTTGTTGAGTGAAACCTAATCTAAATGGTCAGTCTCTTACTTATCCAAAATAACTTATCAGGACAAACAAATTCAAAGTCAAAGATGGCAAAAGTAGCGGATTTGAAAGCTTAAAACGTGCCATTTCGTGCCGTGTTTCAAGCTTATGGATCTGCGATGTGATGCTGTAGTATGATCGCGTAGAGGCATTAATTTACGGAAAAACGAAAAGCTTGAATATGGAGATGAGGGCTGTCTTTAAAAGCTCAAGCTGTGAGACATATGACTAAATGATTCATTTTGCACAACATGAAGTAATGGATTACCTAACCTCCTGGCCATCTGACTATCATGTCCCCGAAACATGCACATGCCTTGTTGCTTATGGTGTCCATCGTTCAGTTATCTGAGTGGAGGGAAAATTGACCTAGTCTAAAAGTAGAATCGAATCTATCGCAGCTTGTGCCGGCATCAAATCCATTCACGTATATATTAAAAAGTCCAAAGACGGTTCTCACCTCCCACATCAATGTCTACCTTGTCATATTATTACCCTCTGGGATGCTAGACCAGCTGCAGTCTTAAAAAACACTGTCTCAATGCGTACTACTTATTGTGTGAGGGTTCCCATTGTGTAGTTTTCTATTTACTAGCGCATATTGCACTTCAACCCTCAGAATTACTAGTCTGCAGCACGCAAGATTCCTTCTCCCTTCAGTGATGATACGATGACGAGTCGGAACAGGACACAGTCTGCTTTGGGGGTCTCTGGGTCAGGGTCACGTTCTGTGGTTCTGGTTCAGTTCCTCAGAGCAGCGTGTCCTTTTCGTTTGAAGACATTGAGGCATTTGTCTGAGAAGGGCTAAGGGACAAATGACACTCGTCCTTTATTTCTTTGGATGCAATTGTACTCATTTATTTGTGCTTTTCTCTCCAGGACCCAGAACGTGCTGGGAGAGAAGGGCCGTCGCATCAGAGAGTTGACTGCTGTCGTCCAGAAGAGGTTTGGCTTCCCTGAGGGCAGCGTGGAGGTGAGAATGCTCGGATGGATGACTGTAGAGAAAGTCTTAATGCTCAGTTTGGTACATTTTTACATAGTTGTATCTTTTTTGCGTCTTATAACCATTCTGTCCTGCCTGCATGGCTAGAGACTGTCGGGGATGATGGCGTAAACACTGTATGATTTTGGCCATCTTATATGATCATTGCATCCCATACTGTGTGAGATGGGGGGGGAAAATTGTATATATTCCACGTTATCCGTCAGGCCTTTGCAAATTCAATTGAGTCTACCATCATTACGTGTGTCAATCGACGTATGCTGGGGCAGTGTTTCAAATCTAGAGCATGAAAGGAGTCAAATCCGGATTTGCTGTTGACTAGGCAGAAGAGTTCAACATGTGTTGGTAATTTTCAAAAGGGAGCCGACATTATCTCCAGCCATTTTTCCGTATATGTAAACTAGCATAGTCATTGATTTCTTGTGCTGTAACACAGTGGTTCTCAACCTGTGGGTCCAGACCCCCTGGGGGGCCCTCACATGAGTTTGGGGGGTGTCCCCAGATGACCTTTAATACATCACGAAAGAGAAAAGTTTGAATGCCTCATCTCCTGCAATTTCAAGTACTTGTCAGCGTGGGGGGTCCCCAGTTCAAATGATTCTTTTGTGGGGTCACAGCTTTAATCCATGAAATCTGTCAATCTGGAGCGAGGGAGTGTAGGGATAATGTTATGTTTAAGATATGTCGAGTAGTTCAAATGTGTGCGTTGGGTACAATGTGCCGTCTCCCTTCAGTGATGATACGATGACGAGTCGGAACGGGACACGGTCTGGTTCTGGGGGTCTCTGCTCAGTGTCATGTTCTGTGGTTCTGGGTCAGTTCCTCAGAGCAGAGTGTCCTTTTAGTTTGAAGACATTGAGGCATTTGTCTGAGAAGGGTTGTAGCATTAAAGCGTTATTTAATTATTCCTGGGCCTTTGTTTTCTTTCTTTTTGTCTTTGCCTTGTTTTGACATAGTTTTAAGTTGACCCTTTAGTCTAGCCTAGTTGGGTCCCATGTAATTGTTTGGTTGCCTATAACGCTGTTTTTATGCCTTGCTTTTAACCCTGTAGCACTTAAAGATTCGCAAGAATGTAAAGTGTTATAAATAAAATGCATTACTATGATGAATCTAATCTATCATGGTTAACATGGAGTGTCTGATAAAATGAATGTCAAATATCTAAATGCTGAATCAAGCAACTTGAAACTGTCTGTGCTGTTGCCAAAAGCTTGATTAGATGATAAAATGACAACGTTTTTTTGAGCAAGGGAAATATCCCTTTAATAACTTTGACTGGGCATTTCCTGGCACAGGTTGGCAGCACGTTTTGTGATTGGTTTACTTTTGAGGAGACCGTTCAAGGTGGTTGACATTTGGCCATGCAGTTCAAACTACTATTTGAATTTCCTTCTGCTCTTCCCCTCTCACAGCTCTATGCTGAGAAAGTTGCTACCCGTGGACTGTGCGCCATCGCTCAGGCTGAGTCTCTGCGTTACAAGCTGCTGGGTGGTCTGGCCGTGCGTAGGTAAATATATTCACTCATGATTTGTACCTTTTCCAAATAGTTGGTGTTTTTATACTTTTTTAATGAAACTACCACACATTTGAAACGAAGATTCTGTTTTTGAAGTCCACCAGCCTTTATTTCCGGTAAAGCAGTGGGTCTAAAACATTTCATACATTTTAGAATAACGGAAAAATAAAATGTATGTGTTTGTTAACTAGCTAGCACATACAGCACTTCAACCCTCAGCATAACTAGACTGTAGATAAAGGTTTATAGAATATCTCCTCAAAGCCACCTTCTCCCTTCAGTGATGATACGATGACGAGTCGGAACAGGACACAATCTGCTTCTGGGGGTCGCTGGATCAGGGTCACGTTCTGTGGTTCTGGTTCAGTTCCTCAGAGCAGCGTGTCCTTTTAGTTTGAAGACATTGAGGCATTTGTCTGAGAAGGGCTGAGGAAGTTAAGACATTGTTATATTTATACTGTTACTAATTTTACTGGGTAGTGGGTACCCCCTGGAACCCCCTCAAGGACCCTTGGGGATCCCTGGACCCCACTTTGAAAACCAGTACTGTAAAGGCTTCTATCTTCTACCCCCCTCTTCGCCTTCCCTTATTCATCATCTTCTCCCGCTTTGCAGGGCTTGCTATGGTGTTCTGAGGTTCATCATGGAGAGTGGAGCCAAGGGCTGTGAGGTGGTGGTGTCTGGTAAGCTGAGGGGCCAGAGGGCCAAGTCCATGAAGTTTGTGGATGGCCTGATGATCCACAGTGGAGACCCCGTCAACTACTACGTCGACACAGCCGTCCGTCACGTCCTGCTGAGACAGGGTCAGTACAAACCAAATGTTAAACTTGCTTTCCTTTCACCTACAGTTTGAGAAACGTTTGTGTCGATCAAAGCCATGGTATATGTCAGACTTTAGAAAGATGATGGAGTCAAAGGAGTGAATGCTGTCAGGTAATGTTAGTTGTGTGTGGTTACTGATCCTCAATATAGAGGAATGCTTTTTGGAGCTGTGTGAAGAACAGGCTCCCTATACGTGGCCGTGTGGGTCTGTGTGTGTCTGTATGTAGCCTGAACTTCCTAAACTTCGGCACGCTACTAGTCCCACAGTTTTGCCACCACACACTCGCGCCATATGTCAAATCGACCGGCTTACTCGGGAATCGTGGGCTAGTAACTTGCTAAGAGAAAGGTTCAATAGTTTAATTGATATTAATTTATTAGTGAATTAATTTTCCCCATTGACTTATAATGGGAATCGCAAAAACTCACATTCAATTATTTGTCTCTCGCAAACCATTGTGGCTAGAGTTTCAAGACTTGGAGAGGAGGTTCATAATGGTTTCAAGGATTAAATAAAAAATAATTGTGTCATTTGGCCGCATGGTGGCGCCATAACACCCCACTTTACGTTTTGGCCCGTAACTCTTGAACCGTAGGTCGGAAAATTAAAAATATTTTTTCCCTGGATTCCTTGGGTCATGACGCATCTCCCCATATAGGCCACGCCCATTTGCGCCATGATAGATTTCCGCCATCTTGAATTTTCTCCAAAACACACTTTTTGCTCCTTTTCCTACATATTTTCTTCAAATGTCACAAAAATCGGTACACATGATCCACACACACACACACACACATGATCCACACACACACACACACACACACACACACAGCTCCACTTCACACGGGTGTGATTTTTATTATACATTTCTTTTATTGTGGATTAAAACTGATGGATGCCACTGCTTAGGGCTTTCTTTGGATTATTAAATTTATAATCGGACACTGAGATTTGGCGAGGGAGTGATAAGTTTGTCCAGCATGAAGAACGTGGATGCTTGCTAGAGACTTAAACCACTACTACCTCAATGAGCACTACTGTGTGTGAGTGCGTTCCTTCCCTCTATGTAGGTATTGGCTTACTAGCACATATACTGCACTTCAACCCTCAGAATTACTAGACTGCAGGCAAGACTTTATAGAATGGCTCCTCAAAGCCACCTTCTCCCTTCAGTGATGATACGATGACGAGTCGGAACAGGACAGTGTCTGCTTTGGGGGTCTCTGGGTCAGGGTCACGTTCTGTGGTTCTGGTTCAGTTCCTCAGAGCAGCGTGTCCTTTTAGTTTGAAGACATTGAGGCATTTGTCTGAGAAGGGCTAAGGAATTGCAGATGCAGTGAAATAATGTACTTTATTTAAAAAAATCACACCCAGTGTGAAGTGAGCGGTGCCTTTGAGCAGTGTTAAACAGACCACCACTATAGGCACACACAGCACCTGTGCGTAGGGCAGCACGGTGCAGACTAATAACTAATATGTATTTTCTCCGCATGCATGTGTGATGCCTGATGCATCCTTAACTTGCATGTCAGTGCCCTGCTCAGTGCTGAAGCCACACAGCGGTATTGCAACTGTTGCTACTCATACAAGCGTATGCGTGTACTGCATACAGACACTCGATCAAGCATGGCACTGCTCGGAAAGGAAACTAGAAGTTGAAACGACAAAGTGACTTCAACCAGCTGATATTGGATACAAATGTTGACAGTAAAATAACATAATTTTATGTGACATTTTATTATTCTAGACGGACATGCATCTAGTCTTAACGGTCGAGTCTAAAATTATGTTATGAAGTCAGGATTGTCTTGGAGGACCTCTTGTGGAGGAAGTGATCACTGCTTCATCCTGCAGTACTAATTATATGCCCTGGAGCGAATAGCGATGTACTCTATCCTCCACTTTTCTCCCTTCTAGCTCTGTAACCAATAGTTTGTACTGAGCCACTCCCAGATGTGAATGTGATAACAGACCTGTGTATTCCTCTGGGCAGTGTTTCAACTTGATGTCTCTCGAAAAGTTCGTAAATGGTGCATCTCTGTTCTTCAGGTGTGCTCGGCATCAAGGTCAAGATCATGCTCCCATGGGACCCCAGCGGCAAGATGGGTCCCAAGAAGCCCCTGCCCGACCATGTCAGCATCGTGGAGCCCAAGGAGGAGACTCTGCCCACCACACCCATCTCTGAGCAGAAGGGGGTCAAGCCTGACGCGCCCGTCATGCCCCCAACACCTGTACCCACTGCATAAAAGGGTAAGGGATGGTAGAGCACAGGGATCGAGTAAAACAGAACATTTTTAAACATGGTGTCACGATTTTGGACATGTCATCATAGGTGAAAATCTTTCACAAATATCAACTGCAATGCGTTGTGGAATGTGGACGTAGTTTGTTTGCTGTATGCTAACATATATCTGGCTTTTGAAGTTAAAATGTGTCTCTACTCTGAAACTGAGTAATTGGAATAAATATTGTGGCAGATGGTTGGCATGATCATCCACTAGGAAAGAATTCCCAAATTAATTCCCCCACTGGACCTATGGGTCATAATGTCATTGTGAACTTAAAAAAAGGAATGTGGAGACCAAGGGGCAAGTCTTGTTTGCTATTTCGGGCTGTAAAAGGTGGCGCTGAATGTATAGTAGACATGGTCCACTTTTGAAACCCGACCCATTTACTCAAAGGGTGAAGCTGTTTATTTAGTCCATTCTCCTCCCTTCAGTGATGATACGATGACGAGTCGGAACGGGATGCAGTCTGGTTCTGGGGGTCTCTGGATCAGGGTCACGTTCTGTGGTTCTGGTTCAGTTCCTCAGAGCCGTGTGTCTTTCTCAGTTGAAGACAATTGAGGCATTTGTCTGAGAAGGGTTGTTAAATGTCAACGGTTTGTGAAGCTAAAGAACTCTAACTGGGCAGAGTATGTTGCATGTTGTCACTGCTTAAATTTGGAAACAAAAACCTTTTTATTTTATTTTATATATATATAGCGGATTTAGCTATTTCAGTGAACTTGTTTGTCTAATAAAACAAAATGACCCGCACACACCATCATCTTTGATGCCTGAAGGTCTGTTTGACAAAAGGTTGCAAAATTCATTTGTGAAGTTTTCCTGTGTTCCAGGTTCTCTCCATTCCCCCAGATGGAAGCAAGACCATTTTCTTTTTGTGTACAAAAATAAAAAAATGTGGAAGATGACCCTGTTGTCTTGATTACTTTGTTTGTGTTCTGTTAAGTAATGTGCAGCTACTGTGTTTAGGCCATGGTTTAGGCCTGAGGCAGCATTTTGGTGCCTAGTCTCTCTCAGTTTAGATTCCATTTTGAAGATGAAAATAAACTCAGTTTGTGTACAGTAAAGATGGCTATAAATTGATGTTGTACATTTCAACTTTATTGTGAATTTAGAATAACTTGGTCATTAGTGGGCAAAACAAACAGATCCCTGTTATAGAAAATGTGTTGATATAAAGACGAGTTACTGGTGTGTTGGTCACACCAGTAACTCGTCTTTATATCAACACATTTTCTATTCGAGTCGACTAAATTAGATGATGATTTAATACAGGTCATAAGTTATTAATCAAGTCTGTGATGTCACCAAGCCCGTTTTAATATATGTATAAATGTTTTTCATTGGGCATCGCTAAAGGGGAATAGTGTTTACATCCTAGTACTAGATGACCTGAGACCTATTCTAAACTGCTAGATATACGTTCTGGGATTTTCTAAATCTGAATGCAGACGCAGAGCTCCGTTAACCTAATTTATATTGACATTTTGTCAACTTAAGTTTTTTGTTTTCAACAATTAGTCATGACTACAACAGACTCAGACTTACATACAAGACATGCATACAAAACAAACAAAAAAATCATACATATAATCAGACACTTACAGTATATGAGGGGTTTTCAACATTTTCATGCCAAGGACCCCTCAGAGAGATAAAGCAGGGACCCCCTCTGTAAATGCGTTATGCAGATTTCGATCGACTTGTTTGACAGCACTGTCATTAATTAGTCTATGCTAGATGTTTTGTGTTTCATACAATTAGCCACTAAATCGTCAATACTTGATAAACTTCGCCTTTCACTCTGTACTTGGTCTGCTCAATTTTACCTCTACACCAAACCTACAGGTATTTGCTGAAAATAGCCGATCTACAAGCTTGATCTGCTATTTTTGGCTAAAGTTCTCCTCAGATTAGGGATGTGAGGGTTCAAGTTTTTTAATTAAAAATAATTATCCTATCACACAAGGATTTGGTGGCCCCCCTGTAGTAAATCTGAGGACCCCTGTTTAAGACCCTTGACCTATAGTAATACAAAGAGTAAAACAACAAACAAAGCTATTTAGGAATCTTGTTTCGCTCCCACATTGATCTATTGACTTAAACAAGTAGATTATCAAAACGAAGAACACATTCCATAATGGAGTTATAGTCGTATTGGCAAGCTATAAATATGGCAGATTTATGAATGAGAAAGTTGCCCCGCCCACTTGCATGACGACACGACGCTTGCAGCAGCACGTCCGGGTTACGCCACGCCCACTCCATACCTGACTACTTCGTTGAAACAATCTGTTTCCCAAGTAAAGTTTACATAAAGTCAACTGATCATCTGATCCAAGACGACATGAGTCTTCCAGACTACAGAGCACCTGGGAAGCAGTCTTCTCCTGTCCCGCCGGTAAGAATTAAGAACATTTGGGGTTTAACACATTTATTTATCGCCGGGTTGTTTTAAATGTGAACAGGTGCACCTGTGGCATGGCTAGAACAAGATAACGATCTAGATGTAGCTTTGCATTAAGACTATCATTAATGTTTAGCATCAAGACTATCAGTAATGTTTATTTGATGCGTATCTAAGCATAACATCATACTTTTAACACGCTCTCAGACAACATTGTGCCCAGCTAAGCCTGGTAGGCGAGGTTAGTGCCCAGCAGTCGTGGAAAGTAACTAGGTAAATGTTTTTGAGGTATTTAATGTTTTGAGGATTTCTGCAAAAAACGCTCAACGCTTACTATAATAGTAAGTATGAAGTCTGCAAATACATATAGTGGAGTAAAATTACAATAGGCCTATCTGTAGTGGAGTGCAGAAGTAAAACTTTTGGAAATACTCAAGTACAGTAAATACCTCAAACACATTTACCTAGTTACTTTCCACGACTGCTGGGCACTAACCTCGCCTACCAGGCTTAGCTGGGCACAATGTTGTCTGAGAGCATAGATGGACTACGTAAACCGCAAGCAACAGGTGTGTCATCTAGGGTCACTCATCCTGCAGTTCCAAATGAGACAACAGAAATATAGACTAAAGACAACTGGGATTGAGTTGTCTTGAAGATAACACATCCTTTATAAATGTGCATTTTAGAAATGGTTGTAAATATTGTCCTAACTCCTAACAATATCCAATATTTATTTTCAAATCAGAATACATCAAAAAAATAGAACAGATCCTTACATTGAAGTTAAATAACAGTCTCAGTCTGTCTGATACTTGTCCACTGGTGCTGTGCCACAAAAAGTTTGAAAAACAAAACTACTCTAGACTCTAATTTTTGTGGCACATCAGTGGGCAAGTCAGAATCTCAAGGACCTGCATGCAGATCTACAAGCACACTATGTGTCGAGCTTGTAACTCGCCCTATTTTGTCTATTTCCTTTCTCCTTTGCTTCTATAATTTGAGTGGTAGCTGGGTGGAAACGGTTCCCAAATCTCATGGTCTGGCTCTTGAAAGTGGTTAAATATAAATGATTTAGGGTTATAATATTGTCCTGTTTTGGGAAACGAGTGTGCACTATAAGCAGATTAAGCACTGATGTGGTTAGTAAGCACTGGTGCAGTTAGTGAATAAACAACAAAACCATATCATATGTGTGGTTGTCACAATCAATGCACGTACACCTGGACCTGTCTAGGCGTGGGATACCTTATTGAATGAATGAATGAATTTATTTTTATTTTATTGGGACACCCTTGGGGTGTCTACTCTAGGCACACAGGTGTGCCTGTGCACACTGTTTGGGAACCACTAGTCTAGTCTACTCTGAGTCTGATATCATATCAGTCCATGTACAATAACAACAAGCCTTTGATCAATACAGGCATTCATATACAGTAGCATGGCATACAGTATGGTTACAGCCTAGATATACGCCTTCAGCCTGGGTGTTGCACCTGGCTCAGTGATATTGCAGTGAAGAATGTTCTTTTATCAGGTTGAGTAAACCATTGTGTAGATTAGGACAGTATTTGGACAGTGGTATGTTTGATTTTATGGATCCAAGAACATTGTCTGTCTGTATATTGCTAGATGCAATTTTAAGTTGAACTTGAGATTTCCCCCATCTTATTTAGGATAGTGTATAGAACAGTCTCTGGCTTCATTCGCAAACTTATCTTGCTACTTAGCAGGGCTGAATAATATATTGAAATTATATCGACGATAATGGACTGTGATTTTTTAATCGTAGCGTAATATTGTGATATGGCTTATATTATGTTTTGCCATCTTCATAAGAATTTGCAAAAATAGCTTATCACTATCGGTATTGGGGCATTGGTAAAAAGAAAGGTTTGTCGTTTTGTCCGTATTGCACAGTGTAATTGATAGAAAATAAGTAATCTTTTGGGTGAACTACTACAGCAGCATTGGCTCAGGGGTAGAGAAACCGTCATTAGAACACAGAGGGTTCCCGAAGGGTTCCAAGTTCGAATCCGGGCTCCGCCAGAGTTGTTGTCGAAGAGTCCTTGAGCAAGACTTTGAACTCCTAGTTTCTCCCGGTGAGCAGGTTGGTGCAGGTTGGTGCCTTGCATGGTTTCCTCCGCCATCGGTGTATGAATGTGTGAGTGAATGGGTGAATCTAATGCACAATATTTGTAAAGCGCATTGGATAAGGCGCTATATAAATGCAACATTTACCATTTACTTAAACTGCATTGTCGGTCTTAACCTTCTTTTTACTGCTTAGCAATCACCTGTGGTCCAGCTTAACATTGGAGGTCACCTCTTCAGCACGTCTCTGAACACGTTAAGGAAACACCCAGACTCCAAGCTAGCTGAACTGTTCAGTGGACAGCCCAAACTACGCACGGACAAAGATGGACGGTACTTCATCGACCGGGATGGGACACACTTCGGAGCCATTTTGGAGTTCCTGCGCACAGAGCGCCTTCCCACTTCTAATGTCCTGGAGGTTTGTACATTTCAGTAGCTATATGAATCGGTATATAGCATTGTTCTTCAACTTCAGTCTTAGAGTCTTGCTAGTTTCTTTTCTACTGCGTTATAGCCAAGGAAATTTAACACCTGAAAGAAAAATGAGCAGGTATTTTAAAACAACGCATGGATTTAAACAGTTTGGTGAAGAAAGCTGATCTACAGAGACAGTAGGGTTAATGGGATTAATATATGTTGCACCTATGTAATATTTGAATGTCATGTGTTTGTCCAGGTTCACAGGGAGGCGGTGCACTTTGACATAAAACCCCTGGTGAAGCAGTTGGAGGAGACCCCCCAGTTGTTTGGAGAGTCAGTGTCCAGGCAGCAGTTCCTCTCCAGAGTCCCCCACTACAAGGAGAACATTGAGGTAGGGTACAACAATGCCTGAGTTGAACGGTTTAATGTCAGAGGGGAGAGTTAACCACCTCCTATGATTGACTGATTGATTGAATACTTTGTCTCATTGTCTCATTTGTTTCTGTGCCTTTTCACTCTGTTATCAAAATAACAAGTTGCTCCAGCCTCCAGTAGGGATGGGTATCGTTCACCTTTTAATCGATACGATACCTTTTTCGATACCTGGGAATCGATACGATACCTTTTTCGATACCATTTCCGATACTTTTTATTTATTATTATTATTATTATTATTATTATTTTCCTTTTTCTATGGGCTATTTTATAGACGTTGGATCATTATCATAATAATAAACATTATAGGCTATTCTCGGTTATTTTCACAGTAAAGCGTGTAGCCTACTAAAGCAGTCATTAAACTTTCAGTGGCCCAAATGTTACAGATGCGACCGGCAAGGGGTGCATTCAAAAGTATCGAAACAAGGTATCGTTTGTTTTTACGTGAACCGATACTCGATAGTATCGAGTCAGCGAATCGATACCATTAAAAGTATCGCCGACGATACCCAACCCTAGCCTCCAGTGCCTTCTTTATTTACTTTATTCGCAGGTTTGTTAACAGTACAGGTAGTACAGTCAAAGGTTATGTTAAAAGGATAACATTGTCATAGTACCTTCTCCTCCTCAGCCATACCAACCAACTCCTCAACTAGCCGGGATGGGACAATATGAAAATTTCATATCAAGATAATTGTGTCAAAAGAAATCGCGATAATCAAAATCCATTACTGGGGCGGAACATTTTTTGCGACGCATTGTGAGCTTGTATATCTTTTTGGCAAAGACATTTGATTGAGAGTGAAAAGAAGACTATATCAAGTATGTATATTATAAGTAGCTTTTACCAATTATAGAGGGTTTTAAGTGGTACCGGATATGCAGCTCGGCAAATAAAAAGGTGAATTGAACCCAGTTCATGATGGAGAACGATATCGCGATAAATTAAATCTCCACGATACCATTATCGTGAGTGTTTTTTATCACGATAAACGATAATATCGCTTATCATCCCATCCCTATCCTCTACTTTTCCCTCACTAAAACCTCCAGGTGCTGATCCGAATTGCCCGGGCAGAGGCCATCGCCGCGCGCCAGTCCACCATCCTGATCTGCGTGCTGCGGACGGAGGAGGACCTCGGCCTCTACGACAACGCCATCAACAGCCTGGAGGCGGACAAGGAGTCGGTGGTGACCTTTGGCCCCTGGAAGGCCGCGCCGAGCGCCAGGGACCTCCTGGACTGCATAAAGATGGACATTGAGAGCAAGGGCTACACAGTGGCCGTCCTGCCTCACGTCACGGACAGGGGCTTCCTGTCCAAGAGCTACGACTACTTCCATAAAGTCATATTCACCTGGTGGTGAACAGGGGAAAATCTCGGTTTTTCGACGTCCCATTATTTCGACTACGGGCTAGGGTTAGATTTTAGAGTTGTGTTTAGGCATAGTTTTACTGAGGTTAGGTTTAGGCATAGTAGCATCCACCATGTTAACATTCACCAGGTTAGCATTCACCAGCGTCGGCAGGTTAGCATTTCACCAGGTTAGCATTCGCCAGCGTCGAACTAATGTGACCTCGAACAAATGTTATGTCGTAATATCGCTACGCTCCCGGTGAACAGTGTTAAATTTGACAGCAAATTTTGATTTAGTTTTAGTTAGTCTTTTTTTTTTTTTATAAAATTGTGTTTAGTTTTAGTCACCTGAAATGAGCACATTTTGATATAGTTTTAGTTAGTCTTTTTTTTTTTTTATAAAATTGTGTTTAGTTTTAGTCACCTGAAATGTTTTACTTTTAGTCTAGTTCTAGTTGACTAAATTTACAGTTGATTTAGCAGACTAAAATGTATTTTTGCACGCTGAAAATGGCAGATCTACAAGCTCACAACGCGTCGAGCCGAGAGTCTTGACTGCATCCACCAACTGTTCGCACTGCTGTAAATTGGTTCAGAAGTGGTGGCTGGTGGGGTGGGCGTTGCTAAAGCCTTCAGACAAGAATATGCAGCTGTCTAGTAGTAGTGGGATCGGTAGTAGCCTCACCTGGTGATGGTGTTTGTATTTTTGGTATTGTGTCAAGTTATATTTCACTCAGAATATTAGCCTGATGCTTTCACTCAAATCTAGGATTATAATTAGTGCATTGGGATGGGGCTGGGGGGTATGGAGATGATGTTGCAAAAAGGAAATGGCACTAAAGGTCAAGGGGACCCCATGGCTTTTCATTTTAAGATGGTACTTTATTTTATTTCACTTTCTTGCTGTTATTTACAATTTTAGCATTATTGGTCAATACATTAGTGCAACTTTTGCTAGCAGGACAATACAAACATACATTATAGACTTAACATATTACTCCTATCTACTATCTAGTAGAGTTCCAGATGAGGAATGTTTTCTATTTTGCTAATTTAAACCATTATGAATACTTCCATGAGCTCATATTGAACTGGTGGTGATGATGACCAAGATGAAAAAGCAGTGGAAGAGTCAAAAAGTCAAACTTGCATGTATGTGCATCTGTACATAGTACATGTGTACTGAGTGTTTGGGTAATATTCTGTTACTATATGTTTATTGAAGGGCTCATAATGGGATCATCCTTACTTTAGTATAAGTGTCCTACTGTATGTCCAATCCATGATTTCTAAAATACAAGTTGTCGTAGACAAAAAAGGTAACTAAGCTGTGTGTGTGTGTGTGTGTCAAAAAGGTAACTAAGCTGTGTGTGTGTGTGTGTGTGTGTGTGTGTGTGTGTGTGTGTGTGTGTGTGTGTGTGTGTGTGTGTGTGTGTGTGTGTGTGTGTGTGTGTGTGTGCGCGCTGTGTGCACTATCTGCATGGTTGGTCAGCATATCGAGAGGGTACATAATATGATGAAGAATAATGGCACTTGCATTATAGCCTCGTAAACCAGTCTCTCTTCCTCGAACTGAAGATGGGAGGAGTCAGTTTACTAGGCTACTTGCATTACAGCTCAAATAACCATCGATTATATATTTTTGTCAGAACAAAATTGTCTAACATGTTGCGTCTAATAATTGTAGCTGAATGCATAATTAAAATGTTATTAAATGTCTGCATTCCGTTCCTCTTTTATATTGTCGCACACGTTTAAATCCTCATTCAAAAATAGCCGATATACAAGTTACAAACAATGTTTTTTGATAAATCTTGGGAAAAATTTGAAAATAATTTAAATTCTACTCTTATGGGGGTATCTGTACCAACTTGTTTCATATTGGGGTCCGCGGCCAAATACATATCAAGTTTTGGGGGTCCTTCCTTGACATGGAAATGTTTGAGAGACACTGATTGAGCTGCACTGCACTACAGCAACTGGAAACCTTTCAGGCCAGAATAAACCATAATTGAAAATTGGGGACCCCCAGTTTGGCATGCATTAGGCTATGCTACGGACCCCCATTTAATGGCATATCTATCTCTGAGACCCCAAAATACTGTACAATGTACACACATGGTTCCATTTGTAGACTCTGAGTTACAGCACCATAAGGCTTCATTTGGTTCCTAACTATCATTTAGCTGGGGACCCTCTGGAGGAACTCCCTCAAGGACCCCACTTTGAGAACCAATGCAACTCCAGAGGAATCCCAGATCAAGTGCACTGGTACAATCGCGTTTCGTAAACACTACGGAAAGCCAAGAGGGACACTCATCGCAGTTCCACTGCTACATGGCTAGCTTCAGGCTAGCAGCAGCAACTTGTTTGTTGACACATATTTCATAAATAATGGCTGCACATCTGAAAAAGAGAGTTTATGAGGAATTCTCCAAAACTGTTACGGTGAGTAACTGACATAGTTTTATTCATAGCCACACAGCATGTAGTTAGTTGTCTGTCACATTTACTAAAGGTTGTTACTAGCTAATGAACTAACATTCATGTCAACAACAATATACGTGTGTTGTGTTGTGTTGTGTTTTGGGAACATACGTCAACTACAATTTGACTTATTATCTTATTATGATAGGAATAACACAACGTTCCTGTTTTGCTTGAGGGCTATTATGGATGTTGTGTCACCTAGCTATGTAATCCACAGTGTTATTGATGTGGAATCGAATAACATATTATTAACTGTCATTTAGATCTAATGGTTAATGCTAATTATGATGAGATGATCTAATAGTCCTGTTAGTTTTCCACCCATCCAGGTTTTTATTTCTTATTTTTCTACCAACAGAAATGTTGTCTTTGTACAGTACAGTACAGTACAGTACAGTACAGTACAGTACAGTACAGTACATGACCTGTTTGATTGCTTGGTTGAATACTTTATTAGCAGTTGGCATAGGAAAAGCACAGTTCAGATACAAGGTCTACTAATAGGATTTAAACCTTAGAAAGCACAATGGCTTGTTTAAATTGGGGTCCTTTTGTAATAAAGTAGATGATGTAACCAATTGTTATGGTTTATAGAGGGGAAAGACATGGTAAACAGAGGTTGACACTAAGGTCTCAGAGGCACTTGCCTGTCGGGCCATGCAAGTACAGGTCATGTCCACTGACTTGACCGAAATTACATTTGTTATAGATAGGTAAAATTTGAATTACCGTTCCTCTTAACACTTAGTTTTGTTTTACTTTACTTTACTGAATTCTGTGGCTGTGCAATATGGCCTCATTTATGCCAAATATCTCAATAGCTAATATACAATATAAATACCACAGACATCTTGTGTTGATATAGCAAACTAAAGGCAGTTGCTTCCCCACTTCCCCAAATGCACTTGCCCGTCGGGCAACCTGAAAGAAAACTCCACCTGCCTGAACGTTTTATTCACTTGCCACGGGCAGTCGGGCAACCTTGTGTCAACCCCTGCTGAAGATCATGTTTTGCTGCAGAGATTATTTCTCAACTCTTGAGCCTGTTGTGTTGTGCATGTAACACACAGATACCCCACGATGAGGCCCCTGCCAAGAAGCTGCGGCTGTCAAAGCCCAGTAAGTCTGCAGCACTGCACATTGACCTGTGCAAGGCCACCAACTCCACGGACGCCCTCCAGTACCTGCTCCTGTTCGCTCGCAAGCCTGTGGAGGCAGACAGCATCGAGGGCGTGGTGCGGGTGCTGCTGGAGCACTACTACAAGGCAAGCACCATGGTCATGTTTATTATGTCCCAGACTGGGCAACTCAACAAAAGCTAATTCATCCTTTAAAGAAAAAAAATTATATACGATAATGAAAGTTATCATCCCATCCCTACTGGTGATGATGTAAAACTAAATTATGGAAGCATTTGATTTGATTCAAGAAGTTTGATGATCTGCTTCAGATCATGTTGTTTCAAACTTTTTAACCGGTTGTTAGTAGGTGTTCTCCTTTAAAAAACAAAAAAATAGCTATTCCCGTGCTGTTTAATTTTTAAGTGTTAATTGTCCGACAGTTAAATTCAGTATAAGCTTAACTGTACTATTCACACTTTGATAATGACTGCTGTCTGTCCCCCCATTGTTGATTAATTAATTAATTTGGTGGTTTCTGGTTTGGTCTTTGATGTTAAGCCTATACCAACGATTCGCAATGCAATGTTTTTTGAGTAGAGCTTAAGTGGTAAAAGTTCATAAGTGGAATTGACTGTTGAGTTTTAAGATTGAATATTTACTGTCTACAGGTAATGTAACTGATGTAGCTGTTCTCTTCCCTTCTCTGCCAGGAGCCAGACAGCTCTGTGAGGCTGAAGATCGCCTCTCTGCTGGGCCGGCTGTCCAAGACCCAGGGCTTCAACCCCGACTGCATTGTCGATGACGTCATCAACAACACCCTTAGCACTGAGAGTAAGACACATGCATAGAGGGAATAGAAACATACAAGCCCACAGACAATTCAAAGCTTAATTCTTTGACTGCTAACATTGTTTTTCGAGTCGTTCCCTGCCACACTTTCAGAGGTTTTTAGAATATTCAGCGTCGCTTCGATTTGCTCATGGGACCCCTCCAAAGATGTCCACGGGTGTCCTGGAATTGGAAAGATTATCTCTGCCCGCTCGCAACGATCCACTCCAAAGATAGCCGCTTCCGTGTCCACCTCTCCTTCCACCACTCGTCCCATAGACTAACACTATGAAGCTTTTTCCTTGTTTTTCCCCTCTGTCTTGATTTTTTTGAACTAGTACTAAATAGGTTGGAAAGGCTTATTAGCAGAGCAACAATGGCGTCGATCCCCTTTAAAAGTTGTTCACCCCTGGATAGCTTGTGAGCTTGTAGATCTCCAATTTTCAACGACTATCTCCCCATTGGACGCCTGGTTTCATGTGCTTAAGTCGGAAGTGAAGGGGATAAAAAAGGTCAAGGTCACTCAATGCGCATTCCACTTAATTCACAGATGTAATGGTGATGAGGTTTGAGGTTTTTGAAGTCATGCATTCTCCGGTCACATGTCATGTCATCCTCAGAGTCCCACCAGGTCCTTGCCCAGCTGCTGGATACCCTGTTGGCCATTGGTTCACAGCTGCCTGACAGTCCTGCCATCAGGCAGAGGCTCATAGAGGTGGCCTGTAAGGTGGGACACAAACACACACGCACTGCTTTTTGGACACAATTTGAGCTACAGTTCAATTATAGAGGGATTGGGCGATACATAATTCACATCAGTCTATTGCCATTATATTTAATTGTATTCTCTTGGTGGTTTTCTCTCTCAGCACCTGTCAGACACATACTTTGGGGTGAGGAACAAGTGCCTGCAGCTCTTGGGGTGTCTGGGCACTGTGGACAGACCTCTAACCAAAGACAACGAGGGGCCAGGCACATCTACTGGTGAGTTGGAGATCACAGATTCTCAAACCTTTTTCATTTCAAGGACCCCCCCAGTTTGCCGTGCATTAAGCATACCGTGATCAGCTTCACCTATTATGAGATGCCCAGAATAAAGATGCCAGGTTTTGTGTGGTTAATTATATGTTATATATCGTCGTTGTCAGGTGGAAACCTTGTATGTCCAAAACCGTTTGTTTTGTATTTATTTATATTTTAAAAATGATTTAAACTAGTGAAAACAGCCGATCTACAAGCACACAACGCCTCGTTGTGTGCTTGGCGTTGTGTGCTTGTAGATCAGCTGTTTTCACTACTTTTGTGCGACAGCCTTGTGTGATGAAGCAGTGCTTTGCTTTGCGAAAAAAAAAGTACAAATTTGAAACTTGAAGATACAAGGTTTCTGCCCAACAGTGACGATATACTGTATATATATATATGTTATATTTGTTCTGTAAGGCATTGTGAGGGATGTCCAGAGTGTCATCAGCGACTACTTTGGAGACCAGGATCCCAGAGTCCGCACAGCAGCCATCAAAGCCATGGTAGGTCGCCTACTTGCCACCCACAGTGTCTGGAACTCTCATGAACTGGTAAACCCTAAAATGTTTCATTCATCCAGGCAGTCTTAGCAGTGTGTTTCATTCTCTATGTGCCTTTTTTGTTGTTCTCAGCTGCAGGTGCACGAGAGAGGAATGAAGATAAGTCAGATTGTCTATGAGCAGGTAACCGCAGCCCTTCACGTACACACTGTTCCATACTTCTACACGTTTCTGATTCAGCGCCACCAGCTAAGCTAAAGTTGGAAAAAGGTTTGAACTGAGAATTGGTAATATTACATTTGTTTGTGTGTTTAGGCCTGCAGGTTACTGAAGGATGACTATGAGCAGGTGCGTTCTGCAGCAGTACAGATGGTTTGGGTGCTCAGCCAACTCTACCCAGAAAGGTAAGCCAACAAGACATCTGACAGTGATTGTGAATTGTACACTTTATTTCTGTAGCACATTTCAGCGACGAGTCAATACAAAAGTTTGCCCAAAACGATGAGAAAACAGTGCAAAAGAAACATTATAAAGGGATATTTTAATTTATTTGAATACAATTAAAGATGGGTATTAACCACTACAAGTAACTATGTGAGTCTACTGAAGATTAGCCTCTGGAACCCAACCCAGACTTTTTAACCGAAGATTAATGCATGGACAAGTTTTTCCAAATCCTGCAGAGATATAAGGCCCTTAATCCTAGATATTTTCTGAATCACTTAAAACCTTAGCATCAGTATTGTGGTGAAGACCTTTGCTTCCCAGGGCGTTTATTCGAGGAATACTACTTTTTTGTTTCATATCCGACATTGTCCATGTCATCATCCTGCCTTTGCCTTGTATTGATTGGTGCTTTGTGGTGTCCCCTGTCCAATCAGCATTGTACCCATCCCATCGTCCAATGAGGAGATCCGCATGGTGGATGACTCGTTTGGGAAGATCAGTCACATGGTCAGTGACGGCTCCTGGATGGTCAGGGTGCAGGCGGCCAAAACACTGGTGAGGAGACAACGCACGCACACACACACACACACTAGGCCTGGGGCGGTATGGACATTTTGTTACCGCGATTACCGTCTTCCCATTTACCGTCGGTACTGCGGTAATTACCGCACCCCAGTATCTATTAATTAAGGTTCGGCGATAAGCCAAAATATTGCAATCATCTTCCCAAAAGTCGCCTCTCCACAGCATAGAGTATAATAGCTCCACAGCCTGACTGCCCGAGTTATACTTCTCCGTACAGCACAGCGGGTATGGCTTTCAAAGGAGCAGATCTACAAGCTCACAACACATCGCATCCGCGACGCGTTCTGAGCTTTTAGATCTGCACTGTCGGGTTACCATAGTAACGTAGGCTAGCTACTTGGGCTTTTCAGACACAAACAGCTGTGTGAACAAACCAGAGGAGGACGGGTAGTCAGATCGTGTACAGTGATTCTGTAAACTCACGTCACGTCTCAACTCTCAAATCGCAGTGATTGAGTGCTGCTATATACAGGTTTTAGTTACAAGACTTGACAGAAAAGGTTATAAAATCGCCGACGCGACGGACGGGGGCACAACGTGCGACGCGATGGAAAAAGTAAAATAGTTTAATTTTCGGTTTTAGTCCACGCGGCCCGCGCTCAGCCAGTAATCCGTATGAATAAAAAAACACAAGATATGTATTAACATCCTTGTGTCGAGTGGATTACAGAAAGTTTATGCTGCTCCGTCATAAGAGTTGTGCTCCGTACTCTCCTGCCCTGCATGTGCACTGTGTGCAGGGTCTGTGACTGAGTGACGTATGTGGCTTCCAACGTGTGGTACACGGCCCAGAGCAGAGCGGCATTGAGCGCATGCGGTCCTCGCTTCTCCCCCGTTTTAAAACTCGCTTGTTTTCCAATAAAAAATAGACTTTTTTTTTTGTCTTTTTACCGCGGTAAGCACACTGACACCGCGGTAGACCTCGGTATACCGCGGTACGGCGGTACGGCGGTTACCGCCTCCAACCCTAACACACACACACACAAACACACACACACACACACACACACACACACACACACACACACACACACACACACACACACACATTATTACTGGTAGGGCTGTCACGATTATGACATTTTACATGGTGATTGATTGTCACTCAAATAATTGCGATTAACGATTTAATTATGTTTTTGTCGTTGACAATTATATTTCTGTTTGGTTTGTAGGCGTTGAAGTTGCACATGGCAGATATGACACATAACCTAAATATACAAAGAAATGACTGACATATTTGACAACTTTAAAAAAGTACTTTAAAAAAGTACATTGATAGTGGAAATAGACGATCTACAAGCTCACAACATGTCACGGTGAGCTTGTCGATCTGCTATTAACACTATTTTTGAAAATGTATATGATATGATATGATATATGAAAATTTTCAACATGGAAACGATTATGGCGATTAATTGTGATTATGTCAAATAATTGCGATTAGACGATTATGTAATAATTGTCATAGGCATAATTACTGGCACAACTATACTTGAGGCAGTGCAACAACAACAACAAGTTAAAACAAGGTGTGTTTGTGTGCAGGGCTCCATGCTGCAAGTCAGCCCTCACTTCCTGGAGCAGACACTGGACAAGAAGCTGATGTCTGACCTCAGAGTGAGTAGGATGGATCCACACATAAACAGAGATCAGTGGTGACAGAGAGGGATAGTTGTAGTAATACACATGTTAATTTAGAGTTGGCACACATTATACAAATATTGGTATTGGCTGACAATGGCATTGTTTTGCCCTACAGGGTTACCGGCTGGTATTGTGGTGTTTGATAATTAGTGTGGTTGCTATAGGCAACCAGACTATTGTTCTAAGTCAGAGAAATGTTATGAAACTTAAAGTAAACCTGTTTTCATTTAACGTTTCTGTAATCTCAAAAGTACATTGAGTTCATTGGAAGTTTTCTGTAATATTTTCTGTAACCCCAAAACCCCCAAAGTCTGTTGTGTTCAATGGACTTATTCTGTCCCTTTTCTGATTGGACAATATATAATGTCTAATCAGACAGGATTGGTCAGGCTTCACATGACATCACAATGTGTAATATAAATGTTAAGAGGGAATTAATTTCCCAGCGGATTACTCGTGACTCGCGTCAGTGCAACCACACCTGCAGTTTACCAGAATTGCACCTTCCTAGTTTCTTTGTTTCCTTGCATTTAGTCCACCCTGGTCACAATATGAGTCTTCCGCTTGGTTCCAAGATTTCTAGCGGAAGTGCTGCGAAACCGACGGAGCAGGAGACATAGACCAGATTTTTTTCCAGCGGGGAATACGTTTGCAGGAACACGCACTGTGAAAAAAGACAACTTCCGGGAAAATTCAGTCCCACCTCCTAGAACTGTCTCTGCCTCATATTGTCACCAGGCTTTTCTCTTCGCAGATGAGTAAGCCTGGCAAGGCTACATTTAGTCTTAAACTTGTCTACCCAGACCTTTCAGTGGTTGTTTATTATGCACATGGCTCTTCTTCACAGAGGAAACGCACGGCCCATGAGCGTGCCAAGGAGCTGTACACCTCTGGAGAGTTCTCCTCGGGCAGGAAGTGGGCTGACGACGCGCCCAAAGAGAGGGTGGACACCAACAATGTTAACCTGATGGCCTCGGGGGCCTGCGGGGCCTTCGTCCACGGCCTCGAGGATGAGATGTATGGTACGATTAATATGTGTTTGTCTAAGACTCTTAACTCTTAACTTAACCAACCCACTCTACAGGCTGGTTCATGGTGTCCCTAGTTGGATTCATGTGAACGATTGGGATCATTCCTGCCTTCATTGTGACATCGATGTACAGGTCCAAAAACACCCAAAAATCTGCAGTGAGCGCTTATAGATCAGCTATTTTTGGTCTGCAACGTCGTTGTATGACGGAGCAAGCTTCTTATGACGCCGACTTGCAGAGAGACCTACCTGCAAAACCGATATTTTCACATTTATTTTCACAGCCAAATGCTAGTCAGCTACATGATTGTGATTTGTTTTAAGCTGAATGCCTAAAAAGGAAATACATTTTTCCCATCTTCCGTGTAGAGGTTCGTATCGCGGCGGTGGAGGCCCTGTGCCTTCTGGCGCGCTCGTCGGCCAGCTTTGCTGAGAAGTGCCTGGACTTCCTGGTGGACATGTTCAACGATGAGATCGAGGAGGTGAGACTCCAGTCCATCCACGCGCTGAGAGAGATCTCCACTCACATCACACTGCGAGAAGACCAGCTGGACACGGTGCTGGCTGTGTTGGAGGTATACAAACGCACGCACGCACGCACACACACACACACACACACACACACACACACACACACACACACACACACACACACACACACACATGTTGACCGGCTTGGCCTCGCTGTCAGTGCACCTGCTTTGTTTTCAAGTGATGTAAAAAGGTCATACAAAACCATTCTTTATTCAGTTGAGGGTGAAACAAAACAAACACTCCCCTTCCATTCGGTCCATCTTGTCTATCATTTACAATTTAGGCATTTAATAAGCAAGGTAATACATCAACATCAATACATCAAATGCATAGAAACGTCAATCTATAAAAAATAACGTAGGTAGACCAAGCACCTAATCAGTAAAAACTTTATATAAAACCTAAGAATGCTATCTAGCTTTCATGTATGTTCATCGAGGATAGGCGAGTGCTAC
Organism: Nannobrachium achirus; assembly: GCF_963921795.1. Taxonomy (NCBI): domain Eukaryota; kingdom Metazoa; phylum Chordata; class Actinopteri; order Myctophiformes; family Myctophidae; genus Nannobrachium; species Nannobrachium achirus. Next base: position 50,127,777 of record NC_137817.1, read on the forward strand.
GGTAAGTGCTATGGGCTTATCTAGCACTACAGTAGCTGCCTCCGAGCATTCTGACAGGTGTCAGCATGACCTTTCTTTTCACTCATCCCAACACAAATTGACTGTGATATACACGCCTACTATTCAGAACCAATAAAAGTATTTGGGTATACAAACTGAAACATTACACCGGTCACACCTGGGATCCGCGGAGCATTCGCTGGAGGCCCGCGATGACCTGCCTCACGGCTGCGGAGAAAAACCTCTCTCTGTCAATGACAACGACTGGAGCTGCACCGTGTGTGTGTGTGTGTGTGTGTGTGTGTGTGTGTGTTGTAACTGAGTCGTAGGAACGCCTTGCCCATACATAACTCAAAGTCTGCAAATGCTTTGAGTGACTTGTAAAGTTAAATTTGCATTACATATTGAAGTATTTGACAGTCCTAGTATGTGTCCTGGGTTTGTGTGTCTCCAGGATTCGTCTCGTGACATCAGGGAGGCTCTTCATGAGCTCCTGTGTTACACCAACGTCTCCACTAAAGAGTGCATCCAGCTGGCCCTGCTGGAGCTGCTCAAGAACCTCACCAAGTATCCCACCGACCGCAACTCCGTCTGGAAGTAAGTGCTGATTATTTTGCAATCATCGTTTTCATGTTAAAAATGTAAATGTGGAAATATGAGATATATTGGATCTGTAGATCGGCTATTTCCACATAGTTTTTTTTAGTATAAAGTTATTAAATATGTCAGTCATTTCTTCGTATATTTAGTAGGCTTGTAACAATTTACTCAACTCGCACCACGATTTTTTAAACACAAAATTATTTTACAGACAAATGGCTGATTATTTATCTTACACAAAACCAGTGTGTTCTACTTTTTTAATATATATATGTTTTACAATACTGTGTTTTCTCTTATCTTTTCAATATACAGGTAGTAGCACATTTTTAAATCAATTCTCTTACAAAGATCCTGTAGTCTCTTCTTTTTTTGTCTTTGTCTCGATTGCACCCTCTGCTGTTTGCATCGCAATAATAATTTTTTTTTTTTTAATCAGTTTATGATAATTTGTTACATGCATAATATTTAGGTTATTTGTCATATCTGCCTTATTCATAATGTTCAATGATAAAAACACAATTGTTCATTATTTGTGTGACAATTAATCGTCAAGTAATACGTCATAAGAGTGACAGCCCTAGTCTGGACACATTGATACTACCGTACTAATTCTCCTCCAGGTGTCTGAAGTTTGTGGGAGAGCGTCACCCGAACCTGGTCCTGCCCCTGGTCCCAGAGCTGCTCAGCACACACCCCTACTTTGACACACCAGAACCCGACATGGACGACCCAGCCTGTATCCTACACACAGCTAATTTGCTTTATCATTTTTAAATATTTGGATCTAGTTTGTGTTCATTGTAAACGCAAAACAACCCATTGTCTCCATATACTCCTGATGTGCGGATCCCCTATTATATCGATGTTATAATCTTTGCTGTTAAAAACAATGCAGGAACATTTTATCTACGGAAATAATGTGCAACGTAAGCTAGATAAAAGTGAAAACATTGGCTTGAATAAGTACCAAAATAAATTACAGAAATTACATGCAATCTGCCACTAGAGAGGTTGTGCTGCTCCAAATTCCACGACAATCCGCCCAATACATTTTGAGAGATGTTATCATGTGCAAGTGGGAATTTTGGCATTATGGTGGCACTAGAAGAAAGGTCATGGTGTCACCAAAACTAGTGGGGTTCAACGTCTGGGGAGAATGACGGTGCACTGCAAATTTCCATGGTAATCCAGACAGTAGTTTATTTTGAGATATCTTGTTTGCGACCAAAGTTTTGTTTGGACGGAGTGCCATCCGTAGACCCCTAACAGTGTTTTGGTTGGTTTATTTTTTGGGATCCCAGGCCAGGAGGGGTGCTGTACATGTTGTTCTGGACTTGAGCAACTTAACCAGTAGACTAAATAAATCAACTAACACTTAATCAACAGTTTGCAAAAAGTGCAAAGATGTACAGTTTATACAACAAGGCTAAAAGGATAACACAAACATCCCTGAGGGCTTGTTTCCATTGTGGTCCTGTGTATTCTATTCATCAAGACAGAGGACTTGTCTAGGTCCAGTTGCAAGGTGCTCTTGAATGGAGGTTTTGAAGAAGGGAGTCACTCTTTTTGATGGCTCTTTTTGATGGCATAATGGTAGAATTCATCCGCATGTTTATGCTGAATCTAGGGGGAATGGGTCCGTAGATCTCAATGTGTTAACCGTCCTTGACCGTGCTTGCTGATCCCAGACATTGCGGTGTTGGTGCTGGTGTTCAATGCAGCCAAGTCCTGTCCCACCATGCCGGCCCTGTTCTCTGACCACACCTTCAGACACTACGCCTACCTCAGAGACAGCCTGTCCCACCTGGTACCCCCGCTGAGGGTGAGGAGTCTGACACACACACACACACACACACACACACACACACATACCTGGTACCCCCACATTGGTGAGGACACACATACACACATACCTGGTACCCCCGCTGAGGGTGAGGACACACATACAAACAGCAAGATCCAATGTCGGACTAGTGCTTTTCTTACTGTAATCTGGTGTTATTAGGCAGTTTAAGCAGCCCGTTTCTACAACCACGACGCGAGGCGGGACTACGGCTTCTGTGACGTAATCGCCGTAGCGGTCAAAATCGTTAAGCAACCAGCTGTCGGCGACGGGTACTCCCACGCCTTTTACAAAACCTTTGGTTCCCATGGCGACGCGTATACGCAGCAGACGTTGCAGCCACTACGTGGGAAGGGAGCTTCTGGTGTTGTAGAGACGGCGGCGACGGCGGCAGGTTTATCTATCGAGCGCTGATCATTTCCGGTTACCGTTATCATCTGCTGTAGCCGTCAAAAGTCACTATTCAATCCATTAACCAGTGGTAGAGGTGGGGAGGGGGGATCCATTTCTAGGGTCAGTAGCTCGAATAAGCGATGTAGTACAATGGCGAAATTCTGGCTTATACTTAGTTGTAGTATGCACACTGGTGTCGCACTCCAAAAATAGCGGTTGTCGTCACGCGACAACGGTATGCATATGCAACTAAATCAGGCATAGGCCAAAGCCATAACCCCAACCCATAAACCTAACTCTGTACATTCTTAATTCTAAACCAAACCTGAATCTTTTCCTAATTGTACACTTTGTTCAAATTAGAAGCAGTGATTTGAGCTCTGGTCTCTCCCTCCTCCTCCTCCTGCAGTTACCGGGCAGAAAGCAGGTGTATCATGGTCTGGAGGCGGTGGACTCCAGCAGTGAGTCGGGTTCTGTAGAGTCCGCCCAGCTGTTCCTGCAGCAGAGCCTGAACCGGGTCAGCACCATCCAGAACCTGGAGGCACCTGGAGCACAGGAGCTGCTGGACTTCACCATCCGGTAAGGAAACACAGCCATGTACTGTAGACACACCGTTGTGCTTGAAATTATTCAACCCCCTCTGAAATGTAGGTTTATTAGTGTAGCCACTGTTCCTTTGACTTAGAACTTGTGAACTATGCTCAAAACCGTACTCTTCTCTGAACTTTTCTGACCATTCCTTAGACTTAGCCATGTTTTTAAGTGCTCTAATCACAGTCAACAAACTTCTAGTTAGGCTTAAATATAAGCCCTTGATTAGTCGATTGCAGTTGATTACAGATGTTTTCAGGTATAATTAAAAGTTGAATAATTGAAAGTGAAAGTGGCATTTAGCATTGAATAAAAAAAAGCACTACAAATATTACTTATGTTGAGCTATTTACTTTGTTCTTGTATGATTTATTTATTTCGTTCAGTTGACAGTTTGTGAATTTAGCCAATAAACCAGATTTGCAGACATGTCTATTATGTCTGATAGACACAGACATAATAGACATAAAAAACGGTACACACAGACATAATAGACACACACACACACACACACACACACACACACACACACACACACACACACACACACACACACACACACACACACACACACACTGTCTCTCTCATGCACGCACACACCGATGAAACTCCACACCTCCACCTCAAAGGCAGACATTCCTTATCTCTTCTCATTTCTTCCTGGTTCCTGGTTCTGTGGGATTTTTACCTGTGTCTTCAGTTAAATAAATGTTCTTCCTGCGGACGCTGCATTTTACGTTGATCTTATCACAGTGGATAACTTGATATATGGCCCAGCACTATGTAACTCTGCAACGCCACCCGTCTGTGTTTCTGTCTGTCTGTGTGTCAGAGACCTCCAGCGGCTTGGGGAGCTACAGACGGAGCTGGCTGGAGCTGCTGACTTCTGTGCCACTTACCTCCGCTGTCAGCTACTGCTCATGCAGGTTTGTGAAGAGGGGGGTGTGTGTGTGTGTGTGTGTGTGTGTGTGTGTGTGTGTGTGTGTGTGTGTGTGTGTGTGTGTGTGTGTGTGTGTGTGTGTGTGTGTGTGTGTGTGTGTGTGTGCGCGTGCGCGTGCGTGTGTGCGGTGTCCACGGGAGAACCTCAAGTATTCATACAAACATACATACAGTACATTTCCCTTCAAACCAAAGTGAGATTGATGTTCCAACAATATTTTTACGTCACGTGTGTTGTATATTAATAGTTAATTTAAATATTGATCTGGTATGTATGTGTTCAGTCTGTGATCTAGTATTTTGGTTTGTGCTAAAGTCCCTGACGGCTGGAAACCTCATACGTCCAAAACTGTTACTTATCAGGATTCAAATGAGAAAATAGCTAAAGTAGCAGATCTACAAGCTCAAAACATGTTGCTTTGCGCTGCGTTTCGAGCTTGTAGATCTGGTACATTTGAAGCTTTTGTGTGACACTGTAGTATGATAAAAGTAGGGCGTTAACCAATGAAAAAACACTGCAAGTTAAAATATGGAGATAAGAGGCTTCAGCCCGACGGCGGCGTTATATTCGTTGATCGTTATGAATGTTTGCTTACATTTGTGATCTCATACCTTTTGCTCCACATGTGTTCAGGCCTTGCAGGAGAGGCTGTGGAACATGGCCGTCCCTCTGTGCCTCAAGCAGAACGCCACGGCCACGTCAGCAGCACGACAGGTCAGAGCAGCAGCGCTTCTCACACCTTTTCATGTCAAGGACCCCCAAAATTGATATGCATTTGGCCGGGGGTCGGGGGATCCCTGATATGAAAATGTTTTCTGCCAGGGACCCCCATTTGAGATTGATTGAATACTTTAGTATTATGCAGTGGTACGATTATACAATGATGCTAAAAGGATGACACAAAAAGCCCAGTGGGATCGTTTCCATTGTGGTCATATGTATTCAATTAATCAAGAAGAGAAAGTTTTGATTTTCTAAACTTTTCAAAAGTCTTAGAAAAATAGCAGATGCTACAGTAACACATTTTGTTGTGGACCCTCTGGAACCCTCAGAAGGATCGCTGGCCTTGTGATTACAATTTTCCACCAAGATGCCTGTGATCGAATTATTATTTGAACTGTGTCATTTATTCCTATTGTCGGTGTCATTTTGAGCTTGTGTGTGTGTATTCACAGCGTGTCTATGTATCAACTTGTGTGTACATTTCTTTGTGTGTGTGTGTGTGTGTGTGTGTGTGTGTGTATAGATCCTGGAAGAGACGTATAAACTGGAGTTTTTGTACGGTGGATTGGAGAGCCGACAGGTGGCAACGATACATCATGTCCGTCTCCAGGCCAAGGCACTGCAGCTGATCCTTACTGCACGCACCAGGCGAGGGTTGGTATACACAATACACACAGACGTACACACACCTCCAAAACACACAGTCCTCCGGGTGTCCTTTTTCGACACCTTAAAAATAAACGGCTACAAATGAAGATTCAAACTTTTTTCCCTAACTTGAGCTTCACTGGGGAAGGTCATGTGAATATGGTCTTCAATGATGTTCATGTTGTCTGTCTTTTCTTCAGGATGGACCCTCTCGTCAGCAGCTGTGAGAGGTTTATGCAGGAGGTTGACTCTTTTCAAAGGTAATCTCTCTCTCTTAAGGGCCATTCACACCAAAACTATGACAGTGGTGACGATCGTTAGGATCACTGTCGGAACCATTTGATGAATGATAGAAACAATGATAAAATCCAACATGTTTACAAGCTGTTATCATTCATCATGGTGGATGCTCACATCCTTATCATTATAGTTATCTTTTTCACTTATCGTTCTGACTCCATTGAAAACACTTGTGCTTAAACTAACACTTTCTTCTCAGGTCTGTAAGATGAGGCCATGGATACCAGCTCTGTCTCTCCGCTAGTTAAAGAACTGTCCTGTTTTCCATTGTCCAACCACTTTCGCAGGTCATTTGTGACGGAGCTGCCCTACCTTCAGGACAGTTTTGTGGAGAAGCTTTTGGAGGTGATGCCCCGGCTGTCTTCCAGTAAGCCAGTGGAGCAGGTCAAGATCCTCCAGACCACACTGAGACAGAGCGGCCTGCTGCACCTACAGCTGCCCCAACAGGTTAGTTGTATGAAGGAACGAACGTGAATGGCTGCAAACGTTTATTTTGGATACATGGTTAAAAGGTTGCACTGCACAGTCACTGGAATCATCTGCACCTAAAACTACCTGGATAGCATGGGTTCAATGAATACATTGATGAAACAAAATGTTCTGCACAGTAAATGAATCAGTTTCAAACTATGCGACCCTCACTGCTCACATACTTCCATGGGTCCTTTATGACATGGATGTCAAGCAATACTTCCAAGAGGGCAGTTCCCAGTTAAAGGTTGTTCTGACAACAAATGAGTCGGGGGAGGTGTGTTTTATATATTCTGACCAACTTGCACAATTCCACTGGCCACATTATCGCCTAGGAGTTCCAGTGGTATTTCATTTCATAACCTTTATTTAAACTCTGAGTATACAGATCTATCCCCCAAAAAATGTAATATTGTGTAAAAGAAAATTTTCTTGAAACCTTCATATTTTCTTTTTTTTTAAAACTTTCATATATTCTAGATATATTGCACATTCATTGAATTATTCCAAATCTTTTTCGTTAAAATTTAGATTTTTGTTTTATGGCATACAGCTCATATACCAAAAGTCCATATTTCAAAATATTACAATATTACACAAGACCACTCTAAACAAGGATTTATAATAGAGAAATGTCAACCTTCTGAAGTCAGAGTTGCTTCAAGTCCAGTGGGAAGTTTCTGCAGTCAGTTATGATTTGGGGTGCTATGGCATCTGCAATGCTTTTTTACACAATATTCAATTTTTTTGGGATATACCTGTAATTGAGGGTCAGGCCCTCATTTGCAATATAGCCTGCTCCGCGTCAAGCAGGTACCACCGGAGCACTCAGAAAAATGAGCACAACGAGACAGACAAAATGAACGCAGACTTATGGTTCCATCCATATACATATACTTGGTGCTGACTGAGTGCACAGTACACCATGGTTTCTCAAAGTGGGTCAATCTACATCAAATCTCTTCACCAAAAATAGACGATCTACAGCACAAGTTTACAACGCATCACAATGTGACGCGTTGTAAACTTGTAGATCTTCTATTTCTGGTGAATGTCCCCCCCCCACCCCCCCCCACCCCCGGTAAGGGATGCTGGGGTTCAAGTGGTTAAAATTATTTTCAATAAATGGTAAATGGTGCATTTATATAGCGCTTTTATCCAAAGCGCTTTACAGAGATTGTGCATTACATTCACCCATTCACACACACATTCATACACCGGTGGCGGAGGAAACCATGCAAGGCACCAACCTGCTCACCGGGAGCAATGTGGGGTTCAGAGTCTTGCCCAAGGACCCTTCGACATTAACTCAGGGGGAGCCCGGATTCGAACTGGGAACCCTTCCGGGAACCCTTCGTGCTCTAATAACGGTTTCTCTACCCCTGAGCTATGCCGCCCCACTGTCCTAATGTAAAATAGTCCTCAAAAATGTCCTTGTGGCATCTTGCGAAAGATTTATGTACCCTAATATTCCATCAATGTAAGGTAAGTAACCATAATAATCCAAGGGTGCTGTGGATGAAAAGATTATTTACAGGGATGACCCGAGCCAAAAACGTTTGAGAAGCTTTGCGGTACACAATGGGCCTTTACACTGTGTCCCAATGCCCACAGATCCAGCGGGCGACGGCGACCATCATCGAGCCAACGGGAGAGTCGGACAACCCTCTGAAGTTCATCACTGGCCTGGTGGTGGCGCTAGACATCGACGCAACGCTGGAACACGTGCAGGACCCACAGAATACAGTCAAAGTCCAGGTCAGTTGTGGTTCTCATCGCTGGTACTACTGGGGGCCCGAAACCGCTGCTAGGCTTTTATTCCATCACACTTCTACACCAAACAAAATCCCAAGCAAGTCATATGTGGATGTATGACTTGTTACAGCACTGGTTCTCAAAGTGGTGTCCAGGGACCCCCAGAGGTTGTTGAGGGGATTCAAAGGGTCCCCAGATTTATTTTTTATTTTTTTTGCAGTTTAAACACTCTGATGTCATTCCATTTGGTAGAGAAGGTTACAGTTTCAGTGTTATTAATTAATCAGGTTTGTTTTTATCTATTCTACTCCTTTTCTATATCTAAGATAAGCATGCATCATAATGTGGAATTCCTTCATTTACAGCATGTTTAAAGTAAAACTTACTCTGTGTGTGTAGGTGCTGTATCCAGATGGTCAGTCTCATGTTATCCAACCCAAACCTGGAGACTTCAGGAAGCCTGGACCCAACAGACACAGACTCATCACACAGGTCTACCTGTCACACACCGCATGGACAGGTCTGTTGAACACACACTCACTCACTCACTCACACACACACACACACACACACACACACACACACACACACACACACACACACACACACACACACACACACACACACACACACACACACACACACCTACAATCTTACACACACACACACACACACACACACACACACACACACCTGTGCGTGTGCTGCGGCATGTTGTGAGCTTGTAGATCATGATGGCATTTTTGGTGCAACCTGCTCTGTTTACTTGATTATTGGTACAATGTATATCTTTGGTGGAAAAGGATTGACGCACTGGGAACTCCTTATATGGTTATGGCTGAGTCATAGGGCACTTTTCGACAACATCCTTGTTTTTTGTGGTTCAATCTGGTGGAAACGCAAGCCGGTTTGTGGCCGGTTCGCAAGAATGAACCAAGGTTCCAAGAAAGTTGACAGTGACATAAGCATGATGAGTCTGACGTTGCCCGCCGGCCAGCCGGTCCTCCCTTAAGCCATTAATATATTAATATAGGCTTGTGCAGCCCTTGTTCAGCTCTGGCCATCCATGGTAAAGTAACTATAAAGCTGCGTCCAAATCTGGATGGTCCGAGCGACGCGATTACATACAAAGTGAATGCAAAGACGAGACGACGCGCAACTGGGGGCGGTGCAAACAATCCGAAAGGGGCGGCGCGAATGACGCGAACGGTCGCATCGGTATCTTCGCCCCACTTGGAAAAATCCAACTGAAGCGACCTTCGTTCACCACCACTCCACCCATCGCGTCCTGACAGCCAATCAGCTGGTTGATGTTGTCCGGAGACACGGACATGATTTTGTTTTTTGGAGTTGGGACTCCCTTTTTTCTGGGTGTTTCGCCTTGATTCCAACGGGAGCCTACGGGACATTATTTTTTTAACCTACGCGAACCTGCACGACCAAAGTGAAGCGATAGAAGCGACTAGAATAGAAGGAATAGCTTCAGGTTTGAACCCAGCTTAAGTGACTTAAAGCCTCCCTCCTATGCTACATCCTCAGAGCCCAGTCAGATTGAGGTGAGCCTCCTCCTGGCCTACAGCTCCTCCTCCTCCTCCCCCTCCTCTCCGAAACCAGCCTGGGGCGACAGCACTGACAGCCTTCCACCACCAGAGGGCACCATAGAGGGCACCATCCCCTTCAGCAAGGCAGTCAAAGTCTTCATCCATCCCAAGCCTGCCAGACGCTAGTTATTGACACAAAATGTGGATAACAAGACATTATGTTTCTATTCATCAGTCTGCCTCTAGGTGGCCACGTGCGACAGTATGTTCAGAGTTCCTATGTTATTTGGGTGTGAGCGAAATTTGAGAAAACTTAGTTTGATATGATTTTAGTACATTTTGACATAATGATCACACTTTGTTGTATTAAACCAGTTTTGGATTGACTGTTATTGAGAAGAATGTGCTTGCTTTGATGTTTTGCATCTATGGCTCCTAAATGAAATGGTTTAGCATCTCTTTTTTTGATGCATGGAAAATGACAAAACGAAACAAGAAAAGGTCCTGGAAGATAATTATGTGATACAAAAGTGATAACTGCAGATCAGGGTTTTGGTAAGTTAGGTCAGGGTAGAGGTGTGGCGTATAATATTATGTTCACATGCACCAATCATTATTGATTGGTGCACATAGAAACGTTTGATTAATTGAAGATTTTCTTTTAGAGTTTTGCATAGGAAAAGGTACGGGACAGTACAGTTTGCAGGTAAACTAAAATGATAAAAAGAAAGCTTTTGGCTTGTTTAAATTGGGGTTTTACAACTCATACAAGATTAAATGACAGACAAAAGGTAGACGCCTCTGAGGCTGTCTGTATCACGGGTGGGAGGGCAAGCGTCCATTTGAGTCACAGAAACAAATTTTGGTAGGCCTAGCATGATCTAGGTAGGCCAATCAGAGGAAGGTGGGGTGGGTATTTTCGTAATCCAGGGTGCGTTTGGATATAGGAATTGAAGGCAAAGATTCTGACGTCCCGGGAAAAGATGCGCTGTGATTGGCCAGTAGTCACTTTGAGTGGCAGCGTGCCTTCCGCATTTCCGCCCTACTGTTTTTACAGGTCGCTCTAATGAACAGCAGTGGCGAATGAGGTTTTTATATCCATGGGAAGGTGGCATACTCTTTTCCTGTTTGGGTTCAGTGTCCCATAGCTGGCCCAATTCCAATGTCCGCCCTAAGCCCTCAAACTCCTAAGGCGCTGCACCCTCACTTATGTGAAGTGGTTGAGGGTGAAAGGCTGGCGAGAGTTCCAAATGGTATAAAAGGAATGGGATAGCACTTTTAAGATTAGTCCTTCTTCATTCATGACATGACACTTATAACTTTTAAAACTCTTACTGTCCTTATTCACAGTCAGTGCTAAACATTGTGATTGTAGATTATTATGTTTATGTGCATTTTAATTTGTGTTTAGATTAGGGATTGCAATATTATTCATTTACAATTGTATATATATTTATGCTCATTTCTTATCTGGTGTTCCTTCCTCTCCTCCCATCCATCTCCCTGTCAGAACAGTGAGAAATCTGTTTGTTGACATGATTCATGATGCGATCCATGACCAATTTGCATGCTTAATGTTTGGAGGATTCCCCTAATTCCCCCTGGTAACTATATGAACTGTGGGTAATTCCCTTAACCAAAGTTTGCATCGAATCGAGGCTGATTTACAGCCCAGCCCTCAGCGCCTTAACTTAAGTGAGTCTATAATGGAGAGAATTGGGGCTTGGGCCTTTCATTGGCTCGGCTGCAGATTTGAACGGGAAACACAAATGACACACTTACTGTATGTGTGTTTTCCTGTTGAAATCTGCTACCAAGTCCACTACAGTACAGTCCAATCCACTACTATTTGACGTTAACTACTGTCATTACAAAACATTCATAAGCCACTTCAGTCCTACAATATTTCCCTCTGATATGTAGTGGAATAGAAGTAAAAGTATACACTTTATACTTTATACTTATACACATACAGCATCAGAAGTAGCAGATCCACGACCACCTGTAAAAGCTTGTAGATCGGCTACTTTCAGCATGCAACCACTTGTAGATTAAGCCATTACAACGCCATCAAGGCACCGCCATAATACATTTTAGTCGACAAAACCAACTATAGAATTAGTCGACCAAAACTAGACTAAATCTAAAACTATTCAGATGACTAAAATGTGACTTCATTCAAAAGACTACGGCTAAAACTAAAGAAAAGATTTCCTGTCAGAATCAACAGTGTGCAGGAGAGTAGAAGACATGCAGAAACAAAACACAGAAGCAGATTTGATGTAATGTTTTATTCCAGTCTATAGAGAGTAGAGACCACAGAACTCGGCATTCAGTCAAACCATTCTCCTTAAAACGAGTTGAACAAGGACTTTGTTTACAACTCTTTCCTGTCAGGAGAGACGACCACAGGCTGTTGAGAGACTTCACCTCTCATCGTGTTGAATCATGGAACGACTCACAGCTTTAAAGATGGGGTGCCATAGTTTTGTACTTTTTTCAGTTTTGCATGTGTCTATGGAGTTAACATTACTCTAATAGAGACCCCCGGGTGTGGTTATAATATGCAAATATGTCTTCCCTGTGTATTCCTGGTTTCTTCCTGAAAGCTGAAATCGAAAAGCCCAATCGAAAAACACTGCTTTAGTGACACACTAAAATCATCCCCTCCCCTTATTATCATACGCCAACAGCTGTGGGTGGGTGGTGCTAAGGTGAAAACCAGCAACCTGCAAAAAACTGCAACGTACATGCGGTCGACCTTTTACGCATGCTGGCCATTTTCGGCATTCGACAAAGCGATCCGACAAAGTATAAATGAGGTTTGACCACGGTTGAGTAACAGAGTACAAACTGTTAAGCCATAAATGTATCCACAACTTTCCAACGTCCCATCGTGCATTGCACAGAAGGCTTTTGGCATTTCCGGCGTCGCAGACGAGTGTGATCTATAAGCTCACAACAGTTGCATCTGCGATGCGATGTGAGCTTTTATGTCTGCTGTTAACCGCATGTGTCCCACAAATAATTCTACAGTAAATTCTGGCGGAAGCCGGTGGATACATGTATACTAATGATTTCATAGACTAAAACTATGACGAAAAATGTTTGTCGACTACCTTTTTTCACTGATGAAAACTAAATAAAAACTACGCTACGTTGACTAAAACTAAGACTAAATTTATACTGACAATTTCGTCAAATAAAAAACAAACTAAAATGATAGGGATGGACTAGTGGAGAAGACACCCAGTAGAACTAAAAGGCAAGTAATTTTATGTTTGGTTGCAGCTCTACAAGCTCAGATCTATACAAGCTCACAACACGACTACATACAAATCAACACTGTAGTGACGCTGTCGCTAAGCAACGCCGTGGTGTGATGGAGAGGAGGGGTTCCACGTGTTGTTCAAAGGGTGCGGGACCAAGACGACACGTGATGGGTGGGGGCGTGGCTTATTGCTCCGGGTTCTCCGCTGCCTAGGCCGCCTCTCTTTCATCCGGACACAAGTCTGAAAATAAATTAATAAACAACAACAGTGAAACAAAATGCTGAACTATTTTGCAAATGAAATTTCACCATCTATTAAAGAAAAAAAGAAAAATTATGAATATCTATTAAAAATGACCAAAAACAATATACCGTTGCTGTTTGGTAGAAACCCTGTATCTCCATATAATCTCCTTTAAACAACAACGCTCGTAAAAAAGGCAATTTTTCAAGGCATGCTTCCGGAATTCTGAAGCACGCTTCCACATGCGTCACAGAAGGGGACTTTCGTTAGGCCAATCGGAGCAGGGACGGATTAACCCCTGCGAGGGCCCTGGGGCCGATCATTTTTTAGGGCCCCCACACCATAACCCCCCCTCCCTCCCGACGCGCACTACCCAGCTTGGATTTTAAGCCATGATGGTCATCTGTGGGTCAAGAAAGCACCTGTAGACAAGGGGCCCACGCTTTTCATATTTGATTAACTTAGACTGTACATTTCATTTTTGTAAATTGTCGATGACCACGCGGCCCAGAGCCCGCACGGCCCCCTGAGAGCCAAGGGATAGCGGCGAATGAGGTATCTAGCTTTTTATATCTATGATTGTGACATCTTGAGACCAAATGTGACCAAACGTCCTAAAAGAAAAAAAAAACAGTAAACTCACACTTGAGCTAATGCAGCAGTGTTGATTTCGTCGACTAACACTATGACAAAAAAAAATCCGTTGACTCCCTTTTTTCACGGACAATTTCATCAACAAATGAGAAACTAAACAAAAATGTTCCGGAGGGACTAGTTTAGAAGAGATCCAGTAGAATTAAAAGACATGTTATGTTTGGCGGCACGCTCGGGTGTTGCACTCTCTAAATGGCAGATCTACAAGCTCACAACGCCCCACCCTGAAGAGCACTTGGAATTGTAGGAGTTGAGGCATTACATTTTATTTGACTTGGTTCTCACAGATACATATTGGGAAAATAGCAGATCAAGTCAAATGATTTACTACTTGGGATTTGGGACTTCCGTCCCTAGTCAAACGTTTGACTACTTGGGATTTGGGACTTCCGTCCCAAGTAGTCAACCGTTCGACGGTGAGGATGTGAGCAGTGGAGTCTGACCTCCTGTGCCTGTGATGTGATATTCAGGATACATCTTGAGACACTCTGCTTGTTTCTTGAACTTCTCCAGTTCAGCGGTGTCTAGTTGTCCTGTTCGTGCTGCAAAGAAATAGTGGAGGAAAAATAAATACTCGTTAGTTACTTAAACAATATGGACCTCAGTCTGGAGCTAAACCAGGACCATGGACATCAGGGGTGTTTTGGTCGCTATTATAATAATAATAATAATAATACTGTCTTACTAAACAGGAGGAGGTAGCGTTCCTTGATCTCTCCATTAGGTAGCAGTGTGGTGTCATCATTCAGTAGACAGTCAGCACACGTCTCGTAGTATCTCCCCTCATGGGTGGAGGTTTCGCCCATGATGTTGACTGTTGATTTATTGAGATAAATATGATCACACATTACACATAAATATGATGTTGACTGGGTACACATCAACATAAATATTATGATGATGATAAGGCTCCTCCCCCACCCTCATGGTGGAGTCAGTACTGCGGTATGGGGCTGAGACATGGACCCTCACAGTGGAGTCGGAACTGATTTTTAATCAGAACTTTATGGCAGTCAGGGCTACTTTCTACCAGGCATATAGTGAATCTGGGCTTATGCCAAGGTTTGGAGTTTCAATGTTATATTGAGCGTTAATGTTTTCTATGGCAAAAGGTATTCTATAGCACATATTGCTCTTCCCTTTTGATTTAGCAACATGCTGATAAGGAGATCTTATTTTGCATTGAGCCTCACAGCACAACAGGAAAGGTCCATGGATGGAGTCTACCCAAGAATGCTAAGAGGCACTATGTGTCACATAATATTATAATATTCAATACATACTGTACATGTTTTTATTATATTATATTATATTATTGAATACATACATGTTGTTTGATAGGAGCTTCCAGAGACACTCATATCGGACCCGCCGGGCAGACACAGATCCTCTTTGTTCTCCTGCTTCCTGCAAACATTAGATGATGATAATAATTATAATAACAATAACAGCAATACTAATAACAATAATAATACAAACAACAGGGGCGGGAGAGGCTCAGGAGGTAGAGTGGCCGCTTGTGAACCAGAAGGTGCCCAGTTCGATCCCGGGCTCCCCCAGAGTTAGTGTCGAAGAGTCCTTGAGCAAGACTCTGAACCCCTAGTTGCTCCTGGTGAGCAGGTTGGTTTCCTCCGCCATCGGTATATGAATGTGTGTGTGAATGGGTGAATGTAATGCACAATCTCTGTAAAATGCCTTGGATAAAGGCGCTATATAAATGCACCATTTACCTTTTAAACAACAAACATTACATGGGAGGGATGGGACCGCAATCGTAATTATCGTTACAATAATCATATCGCAGATATTTGAATTTATAGTGAAACTGTCTGTCATAGACGGACAGTTTGTGTGTGCGTGCGTGCGTGCGTGCATGTGCGTGTGTGCGTGCGTGTGAGAGTGAGAGTGAGAGTGAGCGTGTTCGTGTGCGTTGTGTGTGTGTGTCTTACAGACGGTCAGCCCAGCGGATGGTTATCACTCCCTGGTCAGCGGTGGGTGACAGCTCAACCCAGGAGCTCTTCACTGTGGACACTGCATTCTTCAGGCCGGGCTTGTCCCGCGCTCCCGCACTCCACACCCACTTACCATAGATCTGGAAACACACACAGAGAGTACCCATATACCTATAGCTCTGGTCCATAGCGTTAGAAGGAGCTCTCCTTAACGCTGTATCACCGATGAGCCCTTGCACTGCAGGAAAGGCTACGCACCCTCTCGTCTGTAGTAAAAATAAAGAATACTTGCCAATCGCCAAAACAAAGGCGGCTTTAGGGAGTTGAAAGCTTACTTTCCTTAGTGGGAACACTCTGAGCTCCCCACCTCATAGCCAGAAAAGCAAATATTTCACCGGAAGGCAAAATCTGATCCAATGGACATTTCTATTGACAAGATCTGAGTACAGTGTGAAGCAGCTAAAACTTCCAGTGAAATATTTTCTTTTCTGGCCAAAAAGTGTATTTTAGACGTGAGGTGGGGGCTCTGAGTAGTCCCACTAAGTAAAGTAGACTTTCAAAATCTTAGAACCGTCTTTGTTTTGGTGAGTAGCTAAAGTGTATTTTCTTTTTGAAGCGGTGAAAGCCGCTTCCAAAGAGTGGCTTTGTGTGTCCCGTACATGTCCATATATGGTCATTCCAGTCCAGAATGAACAGGCTTTGTCTGTCCCGTACATGTCCCGTGCATGCAGAATTGAGGATTGGTCAAGCTTCACATGACAATTTGGTCCTCCAGATAAAATCATTAATCGTCCCGATACTTCTCTGATGCTTTATCTGTCATGTTAGATCTGATCACCAAGGAGGGTAAATTATGTTATCTGCATGGCGAATGTTAATGTGAATTTATTTGTGAATGAGAAGCACACTCAAACAGGACATTTTCTTCATACTATGTATTCCAAATGCTTCTATCCTAATATATAAGCCTACTAGAGAAACAATTACTTCAGCTACTCTAATTGATAACATTTTTATGAACTCCTTGGCTCATGTGGTTCAGAGTGGTGTCTTTTATACAGACATCTCAGACCACATTCCAGCGTTTCAATTTACCCGTACATGACATGACATGATATGATATGATATGATAATATGATATAGTCCTTTAGTGTCCGTTTACACTGAAATGTGTCTTGCAACACAGCAGCCATGTATGCGAAACATATATACCGGTACACACACATTTGACATAACACAAACAAAACAGGATTACATTCTTCAACAAAAGAAAAACATAGCTTCAAACCCTTGATTGTTGTGTGTATGTGTGTGTGTTAGTGTGCAGTGTGTATGTGTGTTGTTGTTGTGCAGTGTTTGCATTTTTATGTGTGTGTGTGTGTGTGTGTGTGTGTGTGTGTGTGTGTGTGTGTGTGTGTGTGTGTGTGTGTGTGTGTGTGTGTGTGTGTGTGTGTGTGTGTGTGTGTGTGTGTGTGTGTGTGTGTGTGTGTGTGTGTGTGTGTGTGTGTGTGTCAGCAGCAGTACTCACAGGGCTTTGGCTGTCAATCACCAGAGGTTTTAACAGATCCTTGCACTGGGACTGGGTGGCACCCAGGGTGGCATGGAGGGCCAGCAGGGTGGCAGCAACTGCAATAAACATCTGTGCAGCAACCATGGTCACACACACACACACACACACACAGAGACACAGACACAGTGGTAGTCGCACTAATAACGTCACAGACAGATAGACACTCTGGCACTAATGTCACAGATGCTTTGCTGCCAGACACGGAATCAACTCTACGCCACTGTCTTTATGCTGGAGAGAGCAGGAGAGATTGTATAAGAGTGGGCTGGGCTACAACTCAACCACACACACACACACACACACACACACACACACACACACACACACACACACACACACACACACACACACACACAGCCCCTCTCCCGGAGGGATTACGCAACAGTGTGGTTGTGAGCTGAGCATGATTGATGTTCCTGTTTTTTTACGTAACAGCCCGTCAGTGCCCCCAGTCAGTGCACTGGCTGTGGGGCCTTTCAATGTGCCGCTGTCAATCAAGCCCCTCAAAAGAAAAACACACACACACACACACACACACACACACACACACACACACACACACACACGTTGTGTATTGTGGGGGCTGGGGGCTCTCTGTGCCCACAGAAACAAATGTAAAATTCCAGTCCTTTGTCTATAAATAGTTGGTTTTATTGAAGAGACGGGGAGTACGGGTTAGACAGATGTAGCTTCCATGGTGAACCCTCCAACAGAACTAAGCTCCAACAGAACTGGCTGCAACAGACCCCAGCTCCGACAGAGAGTAGCCATAAATTATAACTACCAGGAGATGTCGCTAATATTCGGACGTTATAACGTCCGAATATTAGCGACATCTCCTGGTAGTTATAATTTATGGCTAGACAGAGAGCTGACTACAACAGACCAAAGTGCGGAGATTTGGGCTAGCTTTTATACCCAGTGTCTATGCACATGCATGCATCTTCTAAGTTTGTGCATGAGGTGTGTGCGTCTGTCTACAGTAACCTAAACAAATGTGTGTGTGTGTGTGTGTGTGTGTGTGTGTGTGTGTGTGTGTGTGTGTGTGTGTGTGTGTGTGTGTGTGTGTGTGTGTGTGTGTGTGTGTGTGTGTGTGTGTGCCCTGTGCTCCAGGGAGTAGGGGCCCAGTGTGTGTGTGTGTGTGTGTGTGTGTGTGTGTGTGTGTGTGTGTGTGTGTGTGTGTGTGTGTGTGTGTGTGTGTGTGTGTGTGTGTGTGTGTGTGTGTGTGTGTGTGTGTGTGTGTGCGCGTGCGCTCGGTGCAGCCCTTAATGACCATGTCCATTAATTGAGGCTCTGGACGACCTGTCACATTACACTTCTAGTGGAATGTCCGGCCTAGCAATGTACAGACTGTTCTTTTATGTGTGTACAAATGTAATATCATGTAATAATGTATAACAATTTATTTCACACACACACACACACACACACACACACACACACACACACACACACACACACACACACACACACACACACACACACTTTGTATTACTGTACTTGTGTGGAACTCAAGTATCATGTATAAAACGACACAATGTGACATAACTCTAGATCTGTTTACACAATGCTGTACCCCCTCCAACTGTACTGTATATACGTTCCCCCGTTTTTATTATATTTTGACACTTGATTTGGCAATGTAAACGTATGTTTTCTCATGCCAATAAAGCTCCTTTGAACTGAATTGAATTGGCATTTTAACCATCTGAAAGGCATTTTAACCGCACACCTAATAAAGCTGACACGCTCGCTTGTAGATTGACGTGCTTGTGGCGCCTGGAGCAATTTATCAATTTTCAAAAAATGTGGGTGCGGGGGCCTGGTTACAGGTACGGTTTGTTCGATATGAAATGTGAGCTTTTGGAAAGAAATTAGACTCCAGTCATTTCAGTTTAGAGCACTGCAGTTTGGAGGTGTTTGTGTCTGTGGCCCAGCTGATCCTCGTTAATGCATCAAATAAGGCAATTAATTAGTTTGGGCGCCGGCCCCGGCGATGTGGCCCCCTGAAAAAAAATTGTTGAATACCCCTGTTGTAGAGAGAGACTCTGTGAGCTTGTAGATCGACACGTTGTGAGCTTGTACTGTATATCGACATGCTGTGAGCTTGTATGTCGACATGCTGTGAGCTTGTTTATCGACCTGCTGTGAGCTTGTATATCAACACGCTGTAGATCTTTGATTGATTGATTGATTGATTGATTGAAGAATTTATTAGAAGGTTGCATAGGAAAAAGTACATGACAGTGCAAATCACTGGTACAAGGTCAACTAAAAGGAGAGTAAGATTTTTGTCTTATTTATACAGGAACCACTTCAGGTATCTCATATAACATTAAAAGATAGACGGATAGAACACTTTGCATAGGATAACATCAATTACAAAAGCAGAAAAAATAAAGGTAATTAGAATAAACAGAAGAAGCAGAGGTGAAAGCAGAAAATGTGAGTACGAGCTTGGTTGTTTACAAGTTTTGAGTAGCAGCCGTCTGTAGGTGACTTTTCAGATGCAGGAGGTTAGGGATCGACACCGACAACACACTGTGAGTTGTAGAAGGCCTGTTTTTGTCTTGGAACAAGAAGTTCTCTGAAGACACTTCAGAGAAACAGAGAGCCCACCTTGTGTCAACACCCTGATAGCGGCAGAGAAGGAACACCCCCTCAACTGGGAGAAAGGTCACAGACCCAGAAAAGACAATGCAAATTTCGTCATAGTTTTACGTTCACGGACAAATGTGTTCGTGGCTGGCAAAGACTTGTCCTAGCTTGTCCGTGGCAAGCTTTGATTTTCTGTTTGACAAACCATTATAATGTTCTTATTTTGATCATAAGACCGAATTACTGAAAGTCAAGTCTCCAGGTTTTCTTCAGAATAGGTATGACTCTGATTTACTATGACACTATGTCACATTATGAGTCCACTAATAGTACTAGTGGTTCTCCAACGTTTTATTTTTTCAAGGACCCCATATTATAACTCTGAGAGTGTACAAATGGAACCAAATGTGTACACTCTCAGAGTTACAGATATGTTACGGTCATTCAGGGCAAGCTCTTTATGTGTTTTTGGTAATACCCATTTTGTACAGTACTTACTTACTTACTTATCCTCTTCGTCCCGGATGGGACATAAGGCCGCAATCATACACTGCAACTGAGCCCTGTCTCGTGCTTTTGGCCTGCGCTTCTCCTTCAGCTCCGTCATCACCGTCCTTCGCCAGGTGTTCTTTGGTCTGCCCCTCTTTCTTTTCCCAATCGGGGTCCATCTCAAGGCAACTTTGGGAAACCGTTCGTTGGGCATCCTCAATACATGACCGAGCCATCTTAACCTGCGTCTCTTTATCTCAAGAGACATATGCCAGCTACCGGTCTTCTTATAGAGTTCCTCATTTGAGATTTTATTTGGCCAGAAGATGTTGCAGATTCTGCGTAAGCAACTATTGTGGAAGACATCTAAATTCTCAATTCCCAGCGCTCAAGGACATCATTTTAGGGCCTACCCAATAAAACCCTTGATGCGGTGTAGTTTTGCTTATTTTTTGATTGGCATGTCCATCTTTTGGTCCAACTCACAGCGACTGGCAAGACTTCTCTAGCATTTAAATAGGGATTGGGGAAACAAACAGGGGGGACCAAAACAAAGCAACGCCACTTCTTCTGCCTGTTTCTGCTTTAGGCCACGCCTAGACCAGATCACACGGCCTGTTTTAAATGAATACCAGGCTTTCCTCCAAGGTGGAAAGACCAAGCCCCCAGAACCCTGGGGACGCCCTGAAACCAAATGGACATGGTGGCCATTTTGAGGTACTGCAGTTGGGTCTACTAACCACATGAACGCGCATAGGCTTCTTTGTATTGACGCGTGTTCATACCGGAAGAGCTCGTTCATGAATTTGAGCCCCAGCGCGTCCATGAACACAAACTATGACGAAAAATGCGTCACAGTGGCCCCACTACGTCACGGTTTTACTACACGGAAGGAGGGGTGAAAACGCCTCATGCGCTGGGTGAGCAACTCAATGCAAGTGGACGGGCGGGCATATCTGGTGTCCTCTCTATTCTTATTATAACTCTATGGGAAAGTCCGAAGGTTCATTAGTCCGAATTTGTTAAGAATACTATGCCTAACTCTAACCCTAATCCTAACCTTAACCTCAGTAACCCTAACTAAATTCGGACTAATGAACCTTCGGACTAATGAACCTTCGGACTTATGGGCAGTCCCCGGTGACGCAAGGTTACCCCTCCAGAGACAATTGTGTGTTCCTGTGCATGTTCAGTGCTGGATCTTAATTGATAAATGTGCAGCAGTTAAGGTTCTGGTATGACCCTATAAAGTAACCTTCTTCTGATCAGTGTTTGGATCTATCTGTATTGCGCTTTCTGTGCAGATCCAAATAAGATAATTCAAATGTAAAACCACTACATGTATGTGTGTCACATCAATCAATCAATCAATCAAAGTCTGCCTGCCTGCCTATCATTATACAAGAAGCTGCACACAGTTCTGCTGCACACATGGTGAGCAGAATGATTTATCAACCAAAATATTTATATAACTGGCGGTTAAAGGATGTTTCACTCAACAGGGGAAATGCCCGTCGCAAGTTGATGATGTCATAAAACCATGTGTGGTATCCCTATGGAATTTATGGCATGCATGTGCAAAAAAAAAAAAAGACACTCACATTTGAAGAGAACAAAAACTAAAAGAAAATAAATGTACTTTATACATTATATATGATGGATCATAGAGGCAGAGAATAAATGCACTTCTTGAGTCTAGTTTGTATCTCCAGGTGTACAATAGCCTATTATCATTTGTTGCTGGACAAAAAATGAGGCTCATTTAATGTTAATCTTTATTATAATATTTTCATAAATGCTTTGCCTTTAAAGTGTTGCTTTGTGCGTAACATATCCAGTTTCGTTCTCCCTGTCAATAACAGTACTTTATTGACAGCCTGCATTGTTTGGTAGTTTGAAAATGTTTTATCATTAAAAATTAACAAAATAACATAGAAAAAGAAGCCAACTGTGCCGACAGGGCTCAGCAGCTTAAATGCTTAATATTGGTTCCTGCAGAAACAGAATGACCTATAAAACAACAATAAAAACAACAATCCAATCCAATACCTCAACCACTGGAAAGTTTGGAGATATCTAGACCACACATGCGCAACATACAACCTGAGAACCATGTACCAGCCTAGCCTCGTACCCGCCCCTCTTCCAGAAACCATTTCATTTGTTTCTTAATCCTCCTGGATAACGGAAGTTGGTTGTTTACTAGGCTAGTACCAGCCTGTAGACAATCTAAATTTCAAGACAAATTCAATACCTGTACTCAAATGATACAGTACATAGGCCTAAGTATAATTGTGAAACAGTCTGCCTTCAGTGCATTGAAAGATTATTTTTTTCAATGATCTATGAAATGGTAACCTGACTGCACCAGATGGTGGCGGCATTGAGTTCACAAGTCATTGTGAAGTTCACAATGCACCTTCTCATTGTGAACTTAACTTGTGAACTCAATGCCGCCACTGTCTTGCGGTATCTTGCTGATAATGCATTGAAGTGGCTTGTTTAATGTCATATTTTCATTATAACCTGAGAGTACAACATAATGACAAAGCTGAAATTTCAATGGCGAAGGGACCCATGCCTTTGGGCTTGAACAATAACCCATTGAAAAGCACTCTGCATCAGCATAGCAGTAAGACATCATACAGAGCAAGCACTGGAACCTTCAGTTGAACAGAGCAACAGAGATCACTGCTGCTACCAGGAGCAAGAGGCTAACAGGAGTGCTTGTGGCGCTGTTGCACAAGTCACCCTCACAGCAGCTCACTTCACCTGACATGCCTGGAATCATGTCAATATTCGATGACACACACAGGCTCTTTGAGACGCAGCCCTTCGTGATGATCTCACTGCCTCCGACTGCCACTGTGAACAGAAATACAATTATATATTATTGTCTGTACTTAATGCACAATGTCTAGAAAATGTAATGAACGTTCTTCTGAGCTGAAGAATGTGAAAAATGTGGGTAAACAGGAGAGGCTGTGGTCTGAAGCATGAGAGGTCTGAAGCATAGACTTACCTCTTGATGAGTAGCAACGATCCTCATCCCCAGAACAGGATAGAATGCCGGCGCAATCCTCGCCTTTGCAAGTGTAGCACTTCTTACCATTGGGAGAAGAAGATCTGACAGGAGCTGTAAGTTTAACATTTTGAAATTGTTATATTGGTGATTTCTTCAACCCTGAACCTCATGTACAACCCCAAAATAACATTCACACATTTCCATAGCATGTTAAATGTCTCATGTTCTGATACTAGGACTGGCAGTTGAAGTATGATGCATTCAATTTGCATCTTGTTTTAATTTTTTGTCTCCTGTCCGTCTATGTCTGCACGCACGCACGCACGCACGCGCGCACGCACGCACGCAACACACACACACACACACACACACACACACACACACACACACACACACACACACACACACACACACACACACACACTTGAGAACCACTGTATTAGAAGACTAGAAGTTCTACTGTAGCCTAGGCTATCCACCTGTTTCCGCAATTATCTGCAGGACGCTTCCGGTTAACAGCAGACATACGTACAAGCTCACGTCGCGTCGCAGATGCAACCGTTGTGAGCTTGTAGATCACACACGGTTGCGGCGCCGGAAATGCCGCTTGCCTTCTGCGCAATGCACGATGGGATGTTGGAAAGTTGTGGATACAGTACAGTGTGTGAGTTGCAGCTCGGCTACCGAGCCTGGCTCTTTAGTTGAGTAACGCACACGTCATTGGATAACAGGGTCCCGGGTTTGCCTCCCGCCCAAGGCTACATTGGTGGCAGCGTGGCAGAGTGGCACTGAACATCTCGGAGATCCCGTGACCCATGTTTCAGCTCGAGAGTGACAAGCGGGCGATTTAAATAACATTTGTTTCAATATTGTACAGTGACAACTAAAGTCTTGTGGTTTAAGATCATTAAAGTCGGACAGTTGCCTTGTAACAGGCTATTCACTGTGTCGTCATAACGTTGTCGTTGATAACATGTACAATAGGAGTGGCAGGTGAAAGTAAGGCAATGAAAGGCATGTTATCTCTGTTATCGCGAGACTGACGGTTATTAACAGCTTGTTAAGCAATTCTCACGATACTGTCGGCTCAAAAACTATTATTTTGCTCTTTCGGGCCGTCAATATAATTATATCATTTGCAAATCTTTGTTCAAACTTGAGCAGCTGCTATCATTCAATTTGCAAACTTTCCGTTCAGAGATTTGTCACTTTAGATGCTCCTCCCGAGCCGCCATTGGACTCGCCCCATGCAGTGAATCGTTATTTGGAATAGCCCATGGAAGCTTTTGATTGGCTGAACTGGCGCTAGGGAGCGCTCCTTTTTGTTCGCTTGGACCGCACGGAGGTGCGATCACTTAAACCTAACCCTAACCCTAACCTTAACCTCAGTAAAACTATGCCGAACCCTAACCCTAACCTTAACCTCAGTAAAACTATGCCTAACCCTAACCCTAACCTTAACCTCAGTAAAACTATGCCTAACCCTAACTCGCCCAGAACTCATGTGCAAATCCAAATAACGCTGCAGTGAACGTAGGTGGCAGAACTCTCCGTATAGGGCTCTGGTTGAGGTTGGCCTCCCGGCCAAGGCTACACTATAGATACTTACGTGTGGGATATTGGACATTGCAGAGGTCAGTGGAGCAGCATTTGCTACTTAAAAGTGCCCTGACGCTTCCCAAGTTCATTGAGCCACTAAGACCACACGCAGCAGATGCCATGCAATACTTCATCTTAACATCTGTGTTGTTCCCACCTAAAAAAACAAACAAGATATTATCCACTGCCAACTAACGTCTTAATCATACAAGAAAGTTACTAGAAAGTATATTTACTGAAGTAGCCTACTGTACAATTTTGAGGGTGCCATGTCATAGTTCCGATCTCCCATTATTCCGACCCGACCACCTAAACCTAACCCTAACCTCAGTAAAACTAACACTGGTGAATGCTAACTTGGTGAAATGCTAACCTGCAGTCGCTGGTGAATGCTAACCTGCAGTCGCTGGTGAATGCTAACATGGTGAATGTTAACCTGGTCAGACCAACGGGAGGTCGAACCAATGCTCAGTCCCCATTTTGAGGATATTTGTACTTAACAATTTTCAGTACTTTTACTTCTACTCCACTACATCTCAGAGGCAAATATTGTACCTTTACTCCACTACAATTATTTGTAACCTTTTGGTACTAGTTACTTTGTAGATTGTGATTATTATTACAAAAAACACATTTACCACTTAATAAACTTGGCTATTTGAAAATAGACGATCTACAGATCAATCTAAAAAATATATGTAAAAGTAAAATTTCGTCTGTAATGTATATATATATTTAAAAACTTTAATTTATTCTAGATTCATTGTGCATGCAGTGAATATTAACAACCTTTTTTAGATTTTTTCACTCAAAAGAAGGATGTATAATACAGAAATGTCTGAAAGGTTATGTTAATTCTCTGTGGGGTTCAGGTCAGGCCAGTTAACCTGAACCCCACAGAGAATCTGTCTTGTGTTGAGGAAGATGAGAGACACCAGACTCAACTACACAGATGAGCAAGTTTGATATTTCTGTATTATACATCCTTCTTTTGAGTTGTCATGTGTAATATTCTAATATTTTGAGATCTGGATTTTTGTTTTTCATGAGCTGTATGCCATAAAAATCTATGAAAAATCTAAAACTAAAAAAGGTTTTGAATATTTCACTGCATGCACAATGAAATATATGAAAGTTCAAAATTATATTACAGAAGAAAATTCACTTTTACATACTTTTTTTTTTTAGATTGATCTGTATTTGTAGATCTGCTATTTTCAAAAGACTTTTACACAATTTATAATTAGTACTTTTTTTTTTTTTTTACTATAAGTAGGTTATATTCTGGAGCCAATACTTTGACTCAAGCACATTTTAATTACCGGACTTATACTTGTAACAGAGTATCTGCATTGGGGTATACTTCCCCCACCATTGTTACATACCCACAGATATCCTGACTACCATTGCAACACATTGCAGGGAAGCAGGACAGTCTTGCTTGGTGTCAGTGCAGGTCACTGCCCCGACCGGGGTGCACATGTAACATTTCAAGGAAGAGGCTATAAGTATAGACAACAGGTGTTAAACTGGAAGTTGTGTACTGGAAGCATAACTGAACAAACAAACCGTTATAATCAAATTTCTCAAAAGACACAAATATGTTATGTTGTGAAAGCATGTTTCCGAAGATAGCTAACAGAATTTGGCTGGAATGAATGAACAAATTGGTAAGTAAGTAAGTAAGTAAGTTAGTTAGTTAGTTAGTTAGTTAGTAAATATAATTATAAGGGGCGAATAAAAAAAAGTGAAAATAAAATCAGTAAAATAAATAAATAGATAAAATAAAAATTACCTTTTGGGAAAAGCACAACCCCAAGGATCACTATGAGTCTGACTACATGCATCTTGTTGTTCAACTGAAAAAAATGGTACAGCTTTTAATAAGTGTACAAAGGGGGTGTGGTGTCTAAATGGTAAGTGTGTGTGTGTGTGTGTGTGTGTGTGTGTGTGTGTGTGTGTGTGTGTGTGTGTGTGTGTGTGTGTGTGTGTGTGTGTGTGTGTGTGTGTGTGTTTCTTTCAATTTCTTTACTTTCATTTATCTGAAGTAGAAACAATGCTACCCAGAACCTACAACCTTTATTTACACAGTCAGTCACTGCTGAGATAACATACTATCAAACACCAAACTGCTTCTTTGGTCACTACTAGCAGAGACATACTGTACTAGTGTACAATGTACAGTTATGGTGCTTCATATTGAAGTGAGCCTAAATGAGCTGCGTTGTTCACTTCTGTATGTTTTGTGCCAAGATTCAAGAATATTCTTGTTTGTAAACAGACCAATAACTGGAAATAAGTACAAGCTTATAGACCCACATGCACTGCATTTTATTCTCAGAAACTATTTGTTGAATCAAACATTCACTTTTACTCCATGTTCTTTCAATTTCTGTTTCAGTTTACAGTTTTAGTTCATATTTAAAGTGCATTATTTTACTAGCTTTGATTTTAGTTTTGTGTTAGTCACCATAGTGGCCAAATCCAATATGGCTGCCACCTGAAAACAGTTTTGGTTATAACCTTTGAACTAGATGATCTACAAACGCAAAGGTTGTGCCTATTTCAAGTTGTTTGACAATTAGAAACATTTTGGAATACTTAACATTATTATTGGGTATATTATTGGGTGTGTCTGGAGACACCTAATTTGCATATGTCCAAGATGGCGGATATATGAAAATGAGTTATATTTTAACTTTTGACACTATTGGCAAACCTTTCGTGGCCTGGTAGCTCGGTCAGTAGAGCACTTTCAACCACAAGATAATGGCTTTGATCTACTATTAAGTACAGTACTGCTGCTCTACACCGCCCTCTGTAGGTCACTACATTGTACTGCTGCTAAATTCTTCTAATTCATATCCATACACATATGTATATATATAAACATATATAAAAACACAATTGATGATTTCAACAGCACAAATTAGAGCACATCCAGAACTAAAGAATGATACCCTTTTCCCTGATTTGGAGACAAAGAATTTGGGGTGCAAGGCTCAGCAAAACTATAATTTAAAATATCTCAAAAATGATACCAGCACAAATTGAAATTATACAATGTATGGCACATTTCAGCACAAATCCAGCACTAAAGAATGACACCATTTTTATATATCTTTT
Source organism: Nannobrachium achirus (assembly GCF_963921795.1). NCBI lineage: Eukaryota > Metazoa > Chordata > Actinopteri > Myctophiformes > Myctophidae > Nannobrachium > Nannobrachium achirus. The sequence goes on from NC_137817.1 coordinate 50,156,113, forward strand.
CATCATATGGGGTGCCAACTTCACGGAGGTTTGGCAAGACGGTTTGTGCATTGGTCTGGCGAGTGGGAGCCCCAGGTTCAATCCCTGCTTCTGTGCATCACTTATACAATCGCCTGTCTCAATCCAGTTTGTTGAGTGCTCAGTGGTGCTTCATGCAACCATGAATTAGAGCCCTTTTGGAGCGGTGAAAGCGCTCCCAATAGACAGGTATGTCTGTGGGTGGGTGGGTGGCTGGGTATGTCTGTAGCCTGGCAATACCTTGAGTGGCCACACACAACACACAAGTTAAAGGAGGGGCGCTGTTGTGCAGGCACACACACACACAGCTTCTATGGCACTATTGTGCAGACTAGACACACACACACACACGCACACACACACACACACACACTACACGGTATAGCTGCTCAGATTCACCGCTCCACTTCGAACCGAGGTTTGATTTTTAAATGCAATTCTGCATATGAGGGGGGTGTTAAGAACAGAATCACAACAGCCAATCAGACAGGCAGGGTAAAAGGCAGAGAGTGACTCAAGTGTGTCTTGACAACACAAAACTAGGCTAAAACATAAAAACAACAAGAACCCAGAGAGATAGAGAAATGAAAATAAGGAGTTTTAAGTGCAACAAAAGTACAGGAAAGGACAACAAACAGTATTAACACAGCACTGTAAAACTAGACTGGTCTGGTTTGATCACAATGACACACATGTCAACTCACTGCAAGATATTCCAAATACCCCAGAAAGTGTGTTCATTCATGAAAATAGAAAAACTGTTACTATCTTTAAAATAGTCTGCCCATTTGATTTGTATATGGACACTTGTTTTACACCCAAGCTTATGATATATCATCCTTTGATGGAACATACAGTATTATGGCCTTAATTGGGATATAACTGTCAACATATTGTCTGGGCCACATTCGCAAACTTGTGCTCTGTGGCCTGCACAAGAGGATTGCAAAAGACAAATGCAAAAGAAGTTGGCTAAATACTGTTCTGTCTCAGCTATCACATGCAGTCTATTTATCTGGAGAAGACGATGTTTCATTTGTCCTTGAGTAGCTAAAGGAAAAATAATCATCTGTCAAATTTCTGTGTATAGTCATCATAGTGTTATCTTTCCTCTGTGTGTTAATAAGCAATTGTTCAGCAGTTGTATCTGGTATGACCGTATAATGAACATTCTTCTGATCAGTGTTTGGATGTATCTGTATTGCGCTTGCTGTGAAGAACTGAAGATCCAAATAAAACAATTCAAAATGTAAAACCACTATGTATGTAACTCTGTCCTCATGAATAAAGTGTCAGTTCTTTGTTCACATTCTGAAGACACATTTCATACGTTGATCTGGATACAACTGTTAAGACAATGGACATTTAAAGGGTCACTGATTGTTGTGGAGGACAGAATCAACATTTAATCAATCAATCAAAAGTCAGCCTGTCCATCATTATGCAAGAAGATGCACACAGCTCTGCTGCAGCAGCTGCACACATGGTGAGCAGAATGATAGAATTTATCAACCAAAATATTGATATACCTAGCGGTGACACTTCAACGAACATAGGCCTATATGATGGTTCATATTGGCAGAGAATAAATGCACTGCTTGAGTCTAATTTGTATCTCCAGGTGTTCTCGAGAATATTATCATTTGTTGCTGGACAAAAAACGAGGCTCATTTAATGTTATTCTTTATTATTATTTTCTTTTTCATAAATGCGTTGCCTTTAAAGTGTTGCTTTGTGCGTAACAGATCCAGTTTATTTCTCCTTGTCAATAACAGTACTTTATTCACAGCCAAAATGTTTTATCGTTAACAAAAATTAGTAACAAGAAACCAACTGGGTCGACGGGGTTCAGCGGCTTAAATGCTTAATATTGGTTCCTGCACACACAGAATGACCTACATGTTAAAAACAATAAAAACAAAAACACAATACAATAACACAACCACTGGTAACACACTGAGGAAGATTTGGAGATATCTAGTAAACCAACATGGGCATACAACCTGAGAACCATGTACCAGCATGTAGACAATCTAAATTTCAAGACAAATTCAAGTTAACAGTAATTAATAATTGTAATTATTACAATTTTATTGCATAATAACTGCGATCAGTTTATGCAGGTATGTACTCAAATGGTACAGTAAAAAAGTATTATTGTGAAACAGTGCCTGTTCAGTGCCTTCAGTGCATTCTAAGATATATTTTTTGAATGACCTAAGTGGTAATCTGACTGCACCAGATGGTGGCGGCATTGAGTTCACAAATCATTGTCAAGTTTACAATGCAGCTTCTCATTGTGAACTCAACTTGTGAACTCAACTTGTGAACTCAATGCCGCCACGATCTTGCGGAGTCAGGTTAAAGAAGTGGTGCATATCAAAAACGGACAACTGCCGAAATATTAATTTGTGAAGTTGATAATGCATTGTTGTGGCTTGTTTTATGTCATATTTTCATTGTAACCTGAAAGTACAACACAATGACAAAGGGTTAGGGTTATGGTTAGGGTTAGGCGAAGCAACAAGGACCCATGCCGTCTGAGAAATAACCTATTTTAAAGTATAGCAGTAAGAGCTCATACAGAGATAAAGAGCAACAGAGACCACTGCTGCTACCAGGAGCAAGAGGCTAACAGCAGTGCCTGTGTGGCGGGCAGTGCCTGTGCCGCTGGCAGTGCCTGTGCCACTGGCAGTGCCTGTGCCGCTGGAAGTGCCTGTGCCTGTGCCGTTGGCAGTGCTTGTGGTGCTGTTGCACAAGTCACCCTCACAGCAGCTCACTTCACCTGGCATGCCTGGAATATCCGATGACACACACAGGCTCTTTGAGACGCAGCCCTTTATGATCTCACTGCCTCCGGCTGCCACTGTGAACAGAAATAAAACTATATATTATTGTCTGTACATAATATGCTCCTTGTCTAGAGAAATTATTGAACGTTCTTCAGAGCTGATTAATGTGAAATATTTGGGTAAACAGGAGAGGCTGTGGTCTGAAGCTAGACGTATTACCTCTTGTTGAGATGCAACGATCCTCATCCCCAGAACAGGATAGTTCCTTGGAGCAATCCTGGCCTTGGCAAGTGTAGCACTTCTTACCATTGGGAGAAGAAGAGCTGGCAGGAGCTGTAAGTTTAACATTTTGAAATTGTTATATTGATGATTTCTTCAACCCTGAACCCCAAAATAACACTCACACATTTCCATAGCATGTTAAATACCTTATGTCATGATACAAGCACTGACAGTTGAAGTATTCAAATTTGCATCTTGTTTTAATTGTTTGTCTCCTGTCCGTCTATGTCTGTACATACACACTTCTCAATGTTTGCAGCTCGGCTAACGAGACTCTTTAGTTGAGTGGTAACGCACACGCGCCATCGGATATCATCGGTTCGCATCCTGGCCGAGGCTACATTGGTGGCAGCGGTACAAATAGGTACTGTGGGTACTCCGTAAGTTCCTCATCGTTGTAGACCTTAAAGGGGAAGACCACCCATTTTCAATATTGAACTATGTCATTAATATACCTTAGAGTAGTTGTGTGGAAATAGAAAAAAGGTTCCCCCCCTTCTGTGTTGCCTAGGAACTGGAGGATGGATTTTGGGGTTTGTATTGTAAAGTACAACTTGATGACATCACACCGTTGTACTTAACAATACAAACCCCAAAATCAATCTTCCAGTTTTAGGCAACACAGAAGGGGGGGAACTTTTTTTCTATTTCCACACAACTCCTCTAAGAAATATTAATAACATAGTTCAATATTGAAAATGGGTGGTCTTCCCCTTTAAGCCTGGTAGTCGATGACAGTCCCCCAACGCTGGTCGCGCTCGGACCCCCCCGGTTTCAGTCGAGCTTAGTCCCTGGCCGGCGCGTGCGGTCGCGCTTCCAGTTAGAGGGGACGACTATACGGTGTGTGTGTTGCAGCTTGGCTAACGAGCCTGGCTCTTTAGTTGAGTGGTAACGTAGACGCCATCGGATATCGGGGTCCCGGGTTCGCCTCCCGGCCAAGGCTACACTATAGATACTTACGTGTGGGATATTGGTCATTGCAGAGGTCAGTGGAGCAGCACATGCTACTCATAAGTGTTGTGCCACTTCCCAAGTTCCATGAGCCACTAAGACCACATCCAGAAGATGTCATGCAAGACTTCATGTTAACATCTGTGTTCATCCCACCTAAAAAACAAACAAGATATTATCCACTGCCAACTAACATATTAATCACACTAGAAAGTTCTGCTAATGCCTCAGAAAAATTAAATGCAGAGTTCATACTGTACCTCAAGTACATTTACTCAAGAACTGTACAATTTTGAGGATATTTGTGCTTTGCAATTTCCAGTACTTTTACTTCTACTCCACTAAATCTCAGAGGCAAATATCGTACCTTTACTCCACTACAATTATTTGAAAACTTTAGTTACTAGTTACTTTGTAGATTTTGATTACAATAAAACACATTCACCACACTTCAACCCGAAATAAACTTGGCTATTTGAAAATAGCCGATCTACAGATCAATCTAAATATTAATGTTCATTTTCTTCTTTATTATAATTTATGCACTCAGCACCAGATTCTCTGTTCAGGTCAGGCCAGTTAACCTGAACCCCACAGAGAATCTGTCTTGTGTTGTCAAGAGGAAGATGAGAGACACCAGACTCAACTACACAGATGAGCTTAAGGCCTCTATCAAAGCAAACCTGGGCTTCCATAACACCTCAGCAGTACCACAGGCTGACCATTTTCCTGCCACGCCCATTGATGAGTATTCCAGTGCATGCATACATTAACATGTGTAATATTCTAATATTTTGAGATATGTATTTTTGTTTTTTATGAGCTGTATGCCATAATAATCTAAATTAAAACAAAAAAGGTTTTGACTGCATATTTCACTGCATACACAATGAATCTAGAATATATGAAAGTTTAAAATTATATTGAAGAAAATGAACTTTTACATAATATTAATTTTCTTTTAGATTGATACAAGCCCACAACGCTAGATAATAGGGGCTAACGATACATTTTAACAACGATATGGTTAACGATACGATACATGGACGATATTGGTTAATTCATGGCGATACAATTCGATTCAATGATTTAAAATCGATATAGTAACTATTTAGCAAAGAAATTAAATCTCTGTAAAACGTGTAAAAATCCATTATTATGGAAGTAAACGCTGTGATTATTTAGCATGGACACATGGACATTATATTTCAACACATATGGACAAACCCACCTTGACATGAACAAAGAGATTACACACATTTATCGATAGACCAAGAGTAGCTATATGGCATGGAAAAGTAATTGGACCCCTCTTTTTCATTTTCTCTCTTATTAAAATTGCCAAATACAAGGCACAAATACTTAGTTTCCATACAATCGATTATCTACATTGCAAAACGATTCGATACCGATTACCGCATTTTAAAACAATTAGATACTATACAAAGCCAAAACAGTACGATATTTTACTTTTGCAAATGATTGGCCTATAGCAGATCATTGCAAATTAAAGACTTTTACACAATTTATAACTAGTACTTTTGGTACTGTAAGTAGGCTATATTCTGGAGCCAATACCTTTGCACTTTTACTCAAGCTAATTTTGATTACCAGACTTTTACTTGTAACATTAGTATATCTGTATTGTGGTATAAATAGATATATAGATACCTTTATTATCCCGAGGGGGAAAATCAGTTGCCCGGAGGCAGCACAGCAGTTTAAGGTTATTTGTTACCTCTTATTACATACCCACAGATGTCCTGACTACCATTGCACCACATTTCAGGGAAGCAGGACAGACTTGCTGAGTGTCAGTGCAGGTCCCTGGCCCAACCGGGGTGCACATGTAACATTTCAAGGCAGAGGCTATAAGTAATAGACAACAGGTGTTAAACTTAACACACCATTCATGTGTATTGGAAAAATGACTTTCTGAACAAACAAACAATAATCAAATTTCTCAAAAGACACAAATATGTTTGTTGTGAAAGCATGTTTGTGAAGATAGCTAACAGAAATGGGTGGAATGAATGAACAGATAGCTAGTTAAGTAAGTAAGTAAGTAAGTAAGTAAGTAAGTAAGTAAGTAAGTAACTCTCAACGTCCTACCAAAAGACGACCTTTGTGTGCGGCGAGCCGGCGACAATAACATAGACTTATTGAATCCGCATAAACTTAAAATCATTGACGAGTTCATTGATACCATGTATAGTATTAATTTATGCCCGCTAATAACCCGACCAACAAGAATAACAAGAACTACAGCAACATTAATTGATAATATATATACCAATGAAATTGGAAAGAACTTGGAGAGTGGATTACTAGTGATAGACATTACAGACCATCTGCCAGTGTTTGTCATATATAAGTGTGATTTTGATAATAAAAATACAGCTGCTGTACCTAGGTCTTCTAAATAAAAAAGTCAGCAGATAGATAGCGGTTATAGCCTGTAGGAACATGTTTTAAGCACTTTTACAGTAAGTACAGCAGATTGTATTGTCAGTATTTAATGTTGGATGTTGGATGTTGTCTGTTTTTATGTTTTTATGTTTTTTGTACTCGCACCTTTGGACCAAATTAATTTCCCTGAACGGGATAATAAAGTTTACCTTGACATTGACCTTGACCTAGGTATAAGAGATTAATAACCGAAGAGTCCATATAGCGGCCCTTAACTCATACAGTGCCAGGCGACTTTTAGAGCAACTTTCTCACTATGGGCTTCCCTGCCAAGCGACTTTGGGCGACTTTTACTTAGAAAAAAAACCAAAAAATCTTTTTTTTTCAAAAAAAATTTTTTTTCAAAAAAATGTTTTGGACCCCAAAAAATGTAGTAGGCATGATAGAAATCGCGAAATTGCATGTTTAACCCCCATAGCAACCTCATCTATCAAACATGGCAGCCATCTTTGTTTACATTTTAGGAAAACATAATGGCTATTATCTCAAGAATGCCTGAACGGATTTCTAATCTTTTTTTTTTGTTTGAAAGCTGTGAACAGCCTGCACAAACATGGTGCATGATCTGTGCATGGGTGTGCATGATCTGTGCACTACAAATTACATGGAAGTCTATGGAGAGGGCTGGCACTAATGCCACTCGAGGGCATTTTTAATTGGCAGTAAGTGCAGGATCTGTTGGCTCTGAACTGGAATATAATATATAGAGAAAATGACACAAACAAAGCATATGACACCATATGACACCAGTTCTTAGCATATTTATGCAGTACTACGACAAAAACTGCCCTATTCGTAAATGTAAAGATAAGAAAACAGAAATAAAGAAACCGTGGATCTCGCCTAAACTAAGAAATGCTTGTAAGAAAAAGAACACTTTTATATAAGGACTTTATAAGACACAGAACATAAGAAACAGAAAGTAAATATAAAAGATATAAAAATAAATTAACCCACATGATCAGAAATAATATTATAATAACTTATTAGAAAGTCATAAAAATAATGCTAAGGGTCTATGGAGTGTTCTAAATAAAATCATAAAGAAGGGATCATTGTCTGCAAATTATCCACACTATTTCAAAGACAATGACAAAACAATAACCAACTTAAATGATATTGCAACCGGATTCAATAACTTCTTTGTTAACATAAGACCCACTCTGGCAAATGAAATAATAACTCCATTGGAGGAAAGCAGGCCAGCTGATGAGTGGGGTTTCAGTAACCAAAATTCCATGTTTCTAAAAGCAGTGGAGGAACAAGAGGTCATGGACATCGTCAATAATTGCAATAATAAAACATCCACTGACCACAATGACGTGAGCATGCTGCTTATAAAAAAAAAATAGATGCCATCATAAAACCTCTTACTTGCATATACAACTTATCATTCAGAAATGGTGTATTTCCAAACAATATGAAAACGGCAAAAGTAATCCCAATCCACAAAGCCGGGGATAAACAGTTTACAAACTATAGACCAATATCACTACTATCGCAGTTCTCAAAAATATTAGAAAAATTATTTGTGGAAAAGAATAACCTCTTAACAGAGAACCAATATGGTTTCAGAGCCAACAGATCACCTGCAATGGCATTGATCGAATTAACAGAGGAAATCATAAATAATATCCATAATGGGATGTATACAATAGGTGTTTTTGTGGACCTGAGGAAGGCATTTGACACTATCAATCATGATATCCTCCTCAGTAAATTGGAAAAATATGGGTTCAGAGGGGTTGTGTCAAACTGGTTAAAAAGCTACATAAGAGACAGAGAACAATTTGTCCAAATTGGCGACTGCAAATCAGGCTGCAGAACTATTACATGTGGTGTCCCTCAAGGGTCGGTGCTAGGCCCAAAACGTTTTAACTTGTATATCAATGATCTATGCCTTGTGTCAAATGTATTCAAATGTGTACTGTTTGCCGACGACACTAACATATTCTGTAGTGGGGAAGACATCCAGCAGCTTATAGAAGTGGTAACAGTAGAAATGGGTAAATTAAAACTTTGGTTAAACAAGAATAAGTTATCTCTAAATTTAAATAAAACCAGGTGCATGGTTTTTGGAAACCGCCCAATAAATATAGACATCAATTTGATGATAGATAACGTTATTATTGAACGAGTATATGAATACAAATTTCTAGGGGTAATTGTGGACCATAGACTGTTCTGGAAGCCCCAAGTAGAATATGTGAGGGCCAAGATGGCAAAGAGCATCTCAGTGATAGGTCGAGCGAGAGACATCCTAAATCCAAATTCACTGCACACTCCATACTGTGCAATGATTTTGCCATACATGTACTACTGCTCTGAAGTGTGGGGTAATGCATATAATACAACTCTAAATACACTGGTTATACTCCAAAAAAGAGCTATAAGATTAATAAACCATGTAGGCTATCGAGACCATACACACAGACTGTTTTTAGAATCACAGGTTTTGAAGTTCAAGGACATGGTTAACTACAAAATACTGCAGGTAATGTACAAAGCAAGACATAACCAACTGCCCGTAAATGTAAAAAATAAATTCCTGGATAAGGAGGGAGGGTACAACCTCAGAAGACCACTTGACTTCAAAAAACCTGTAATGCGAACCAATCTGAAAACAATGTGCATCTCCTCCTGTGGGGTAACATTATGGAATGGCCTAGAGGAAGAGATGCAGTACAGTAAGAACATCAAACAATTTAAATATAAATTAAAGAAATCGATTTTTGAAAGGTACAGATTGGAGAAGGAGTCTTTATATAATCTATGATTACTGTTATTATTATTATTTTATTATATGGTGGTGATAATGGTGATAATAATCTAGGTCATATATCATCATCATCGTGACTACTAATTGAAGCCGAGGCCGAATTGCACGAAAGAGCCCTGACAGCACATGCTTGGTTCTACAGACTCCAAATTTCACACGCAGATAGCTCAGACCTTTGCCTACGTTCTTAGCTAGGCCTCGACCCTACCCGATATGCGGTTTTCCGGAACCAACGCGAAAGGTTCGGAATCTCCATATGCGGAGTCCTAACTACTAATTGAAGCCAATGGACGCGACTCCGAATTGGCCCGAATGGCATGAAAGAGCCCTGACAGCACATGGTTGGTGCTACAGACTCCAAATCTCGCACACAGATAGCTCAGACATTTGCCTACGTTCTTAGCTAGGCCTCGACCCGACACGATACACAGTTTTTCGGATCCGACACGAAAGGTTCGGAATCTCCGTATGCGGAGATGACTGACATCGGGCCATTCCGGAGCAAGCGCTGACTCATTGTGACATCAATTTATAAAAGGCTCTGACATCACGTACGCCACATGAGTCAACAAAAAATCTCTGTGAGTGTGTATGTATGTATGTATGTATGTATGTATGTATGTAATCCGCGTATCTTGAGAACCGTTCGTCCCACCAGCTTCAAATTCAGCACGCGTGTTCCCTGCCGCAGCAGGTAGTGCAGTGTCCGGCCTCGACCCGACCCGATACGCGTTTTTTCGGAACCCATGGCAAAAGGTTTGGATTCTCCGTATGCTGAGCTGTTGTCTGACATCAGGGTCTTCCGGAACCAGCACTGTGTTTGCAGAGATCTCCATAATATGGGCATAAAGTGGACGCAGACAGACAGATAGAGATATCTCCATATATGGGCATAAATGGACTCAGGCAAACAGATGGTCAAAATGGGTCCTATGACAGGAATGATAATGGGGTTTGCATTACACAGAATTCGGCACACGCGTTCCCCGCTGCAGCAGGGAGTGCAGTGCCCGGCCTCGACCTGACCTGATATGCGGTTATCCGGAACCAGCGCGAAAGGTCCGGAATCTCCGTATGCGGAGCTAATGTCTGACATGAGTGTTTTCCAGAACCGGCACTGCACTGTAATATAACAAAACTAAAATATAACACATACTGTATGGATGGATTATTGCCACTATTATCATTATTGTTGTCATAATTGCTATTGTTGTCTATTCTTTATTGTCTTTGTGACAAAAAAAAAGAAAAAGTGTCATAAAAAAAAAAGTAATAACATTACCAGGGGTAGGGCCCGACAAGACTTGTTGCTTCTCTTTACCCCTTTTTCAGGGACTTGGACAAGTACTGTGAAATGTATGTACAGACATTTTCGTATGCATATTTATACTGTTCTATTTTTCTATTTTTTCAATGTATACTTGTATGCCCCAAAGAACTGAGAATAAACTGAACTGAACTGAACTGAACTGAAGTAAGTAAGTAAGTAAGTAAGTAAGTAAGTTGGTTAGTAAATATAAGAAAGGAAAAGAAAGTGAAAATAAAATGTAAAGCCCCAACATCAGTAAAATAAATACATATAGATAAAATAAAAATTACCTTTTGGGAAAAGCACAACCCCAAGGATCACTATGACTACATGCATCTTGTTGTTCAACTGAAAGAAATGGGCAACGGTACAGCTTTTAATAAGTCTACCAAGGGGGTGTGGTGTCTAGATCGGTGTGCGCGCGCGTGTGTGTGTGTGTGTGCGTGTGCGTGTGTGTGTGTGTGTGTGTGTGTGTGTGTGTGAAAAAGTAGAAACAATGCTACCAAGAACCTACAACCTTTATTTACAGTCACTGAGACTGGCTAGATGACGTAATGTTGATAGTATGTGCACTGTGCACATGGGGTGATCACTGCCTGCCTCCTGTGAATTGTTTTATTTTTATTTTTGTTTATTTTATTTTTATTTTGTTCATATTTATAGATAGTATGTGCACAGTACACATACTATCAACTCTACGTCATCTAGCCTGTAGGTCACTACTAGCAGAGACATGTACATGTACAGTTATGGTGCTATATTGAAGTGAGCCTAAATAAGCTGCTTTGTTGTTCTATAGTTCTGTAAGTTGTGCTCATAATAATATTCTGGTTTGTAAACAGAGCAATAACTGAAAATAAGTACAAACTTATAGTTATGCTTTTTCTGCTTTTGAAATTGATGTTATCCTAGATAAAATACTATGTTCTATCCGTCTGTCTTTCAATGTTATATGAGATACATAAAGTGTGGTTCCTGTGGAAGTAAGCCTTGTACTGTAGTTGGGGCGAATCCGATACTTCTGTGACCACGAGAGCAAAGGTCTGTTTCTCAGTTGACAAAACCACTGAGAAACGGACCTTTGTTCTCGTGGTCACGGGAAGTATCGGATTTGCCCCAACTATTGGCTTTCTAGGATCTCCTTTTAGTAGACCTTGTACCAGTGATTTGTGCTGTCATGAAACTGTACTTTTTTCTATGCAAACTTCCAATACATTCTTCAATCAATCAATCAATCAAAAGACCCACAGGCACTGCATTTTATTCTCAGAAACTATTTGTTAATTCAAACATTCACTTTTACTCCATGTTTTTCAATTTCAGTTTACAGTTTTAGTTTGTATTTAAAGTGGGTTTGCTAGTTTAGTTTTTATTCATATTCATTGTGATAATGCTTTGATTTTAGTTTTGTGTTAGTTTTATGTAACTTTTAATAAGATGGATTAGTCATGGAGCGAGATTTTAAAAAGCTCAGAAAAATAACAAACATAGCAGATGATCTACAAGCGCACAATGCGCTGTGAGCTTTTTATTGTTTTATTTTGAATGAAAAATTGTGAAAGATTTCATATCCATTCAAAATAGAAGGCTTATTTATGACATATTGACAAAACATTTTCTCTATGATTTTAGTTAGTTTTAGTTTGTTTTGCAAACTCACAATGCTGTTTCAGATTTTCAGATATAGGCCTATTAGCTGTTCACACAGACACATGGCTGGACAAACACACGGCCACAAAACATAGTCTCCAGCCTGGTGGAGAAAATAAATAAATCCTATCAGATAAATGCATGTAGTAGGCTTATCACAGTGTGACGGAATCTGGTCATGTTCTCCTGGGCGACATGGAGTTTGACTTTATTTTTATTTTATTTGTTATTGTTTTTTTTTTCTTTTCTTTCTTTTTTTGGGGGGGAGGGGGGGGGGGTATTAATCTATGAGGGACCAGCATTCCTTGTGATGCCAGTGATGATGTCACTGGCATCGTCAGTGCCAGTGGTGATGCCAGTGGTGACCACATATCAAGTTGGCACCTCGACAGGGTGCAGATCTAGTTGTGGGCTCGCTGAAAGCAAGACCAGCATGTTCCCACAAATCTTTATATAGTAAGTTTATTCTTCTCAAAACTGGCCGACAGGACCTTTAGTCAATGAGCGTGTTGTTAGTATAAATAACAACAACACCCACATGGAATCTTTTGTATTTTTTGAAATATTTAATTTTAAGCACCCAATGCAAATGAGTCTGGAGAGAGAGGAGTCATTCAATCCCTATCTGAGGCTCTCTGGTCAGTAATTGTAGATCAGCTACCCCTTTTTCTTCTTCCTTTTTGTCTTGTCCAATGTGGCCAGATGGCAGGATATACTGTATGTATCTGATGTGTACTTTATATAGCATAGGCCTATATGATGGTTCATAATGGCAGAGAATAAATGCACTGCTTGAGTCTAGTTTGTATCTCCAGGTGTTCTCAAGAATATTATCATTTGTTGCTGGACAAAAAACGAGGCTCATTTAATGTTATTCTTTATTATTATTTTCTTTTTCATAAATGCGTTGCCTTTAAAGAGTTGCTTTGTGCGTAACAGATACAGTTTATTTCTCCCTGGCTGTCAATAACAGTGCTTTATTCACAGCCAAAATGTTTTATCGTTAACAAAAATTAGTAACAAGAAACCAACTGGGTTGACGGGGTTCAGCGGCTTAAATGCTTAATATTGGTTCCTGCACACACAGAATGACCTATACATGTTAAAAACAATAAAAACAACAACACAATACAATAACACAACCACTGGTAACACACTGAGGAAGATTTGGAGATATCTGGTAAACCAACATGGGCAACATACAACCTGAGAACCATGTACCAGCATGTAGACAATCTAAATTTCAAGACAAATTCAAGTTAACGGTAATTAATAATTGTAATTCAGTCAGATAACTCACGATAAGGATTGAACCAATGTTTATTATTATTATGAATGAGTAATGCAAGTGTGTATATGTCACATTTATTTTGGCGTCAGGCTCTGCTCTCCCTGCTCAGCGCAGCACAGAAGAACATCAACAACCATTATAGGAGCAGGGAGATATAAATATATATAAACACCCCCCATGGGGAACAGAATTAGCAGCAGAGCCTACTGGTGGTGCTGGGGAGGCGGTGGGGGCAAGCAAGTGCCAGCAGCCAATCAGCAAGGCAGGAGGAAGAGACAACTGAGCAGGCTTTAAAGTGTAGGCACCATGAAATTTGCCTTGTAAAACTGTTGACACATGTCTCTAAAGGTCCCCCTAAGTATTTTTTACATATATTTGAGTCATATTAGTTTCAAAATACATAGTTACATTTGAGGTTTATAAATTAATAAGACCAACTGCGGCCATTTTGGGAAATAACTTCGGAAATAAAGTTGTCGCGTGAAAATGACGAAAGCAAGAGAATCTCTCTTGCCCTCTTGTCTCGGTGAAATGCAAGCTGGACACGCCCATTAGATGCGAGCGCAAGCCTCGGTCAAAGTGCTTGGTTTAATGTTTTATTTTAAATCTATCTTCTTTTAACTTATCCTCACAAATAGTCGCCCTGTCCGGCTGTCCCCTATTTATCTTATTTTGTCATGATGATTTGTCCCAGGAACGGCCCGGGAAAGAAAAGCTCCATAAAAATCACCGAGTCACAATGGCTTGTTCATCCCACACATGAACCTCTCATCGCGGCATGAACAGCGAACAGCAGCCGCTATCCACAAAGCCTGGAGCGAAGTCAAGACCCGCCCCTCACGACTGTAGAAAGTCTTTGACTCGTGCGAGCTGTGCTTCAGCATGAATACAGCGAAATCAGTCAGGACAATTACAAAACATGACACAACGTGTGATAGCATACATATCGTTGGTCATCGTCGCTGACAAAGTTATTTATTTACTGTATTATTAGGGTATATATATCGTAATTCCCACGGCCAATTCTCCACCGACTTCCATTGGGTCACGTGACCAACATTCCTCAAGTGACACGCTGTTTCTGCTCGTCACTTTCCGAGGTGGCTGGGCGGTGCCTCGGGAGTTGAGACCTCCTTCTTCTGACAGCTCTGAATATTAACCCTTTCAGGGTATAGTTGCATTGGCAAATATTTTCACAATTATATCACAATTATTTGGAGACAAAGTAGAGCTCATTCTGTTACCCTTCCTTTAAGTAGGTTGGCAATGATCAGCTGACTGCCACGTCACCTGTGACGCAAGACTGGCGTAGTAGCGTTGTAACAGAAACTGAATGCAACCGCATTGACCCACTCGAGTCTGACTGAACCCATGTCGCGGGCTCCATCCATTTATTACCATTTTATTGCATAATACCTGCGATCAGTTTATGCAGGTATGTACTCAAATGGTACAGTAAAAACGTATTATTGTGAAACAGTGCCTGTTCAGTGCCTTCAGCGCATTCTAAGATATATTTTTTGAATGACCGAAGTGGTAATCTGACTGCACCAGATGGTGGCGGCATTGAGTTCACAAGTCATTGTCAAGTTTACAATGCAGCTTCTCATTGTGATTGTGAACTCAATGCCGACACTATTTTGCGGAGTCAGGTTAAAGAAGTGGTGCATATCAAAAACGGACAACTGCCGAAATATTAATTAGTGAAGTTGATAATGCATTGCTGTGGCTTGTTTTATGTCATATTTTCATTGTAACCTGAAAGTACAACACAATGACAAAGGGTTAGGGTTATGGTTAGGGTTAGGCGAAGCAACAAGGACCCATGCCGTCTGAGAAATAATAACCTATTTTAAAGTATAGCAGTAAGAGCTCATACAGAGATAAGGAGTAAACTGAAGCAGTGGAAAGGTTCAGTTGAACAGAGCAACTGCTGCTACCAGGAGCAAGAGGCTAACAGCAGTGCCTGTGTGGCCGGCAGTGCCTGTGCCGCTGGTGTTAGCGGTACAAATAGGTACTGTGGGTACTCCGTAAGTTCCTCGTCGTTGTTCCTCGTCGTTGTAGACCTTAAGCCTGGTAGTTGACGACCGCTGGTCGCGCTCGTACCCCCCGGTTTCAGTCGAGCTTAGCCCCTGGCCGGCGCGTGCAGTCGCGCTTCCAGTTAGAAGGGGACGACTATACGGTGTGTGTGTTGCAGCTTGGCTAACGAGCCTGGCTCTTTAGTTTAGTGGTAACGTAGATGCCATCGGATATCGGGGTCCCGGGTTCGCCTCCCGGCCAAGGCTACACTATAGATACTTACGTGTGGGATATTGGTCATTGCAGAGGTCAGTGGAGCAGCACTTGCTACTCATAAGTGTTGTGCCACTTCCCAAGTTCCATGAGCCACTAAGACCACATCCAGCAGATGTCATGCAAGACTTCATCTTAACATCTGTGTTCATCCCACCTAAAAAACAAACAAGATATTATCCACTGCCAACTAACATATTAATCACACTAGAAAGTTCTGCTAATGCCTCACAAAAATTAAATGCAGAGTTTCTACTGTACCTCAAGTACATTTATTCAAGAACTGTACAATTTTGAGGATATTTGTGCTTTGCAATTTCCAGTACTTTTACTTTTACTCCACTAAATCTCAGAGGCAAATATCGTACTTTTACTCCACTACAATTATTTGAAAACATTAGTTACTAGTTACTTTGTAGATTTTGATTAATATTACAATAAAACACATTCACCACACTTAAACCCGAAATAAACTTGGCTATTTGAAAATAGCCGATCTACAGATCAATCTAAATATTAATGTTCATTTTCTTCTTTATTATAATTTATGCACTCAGCACCAGATTCTCTGTTCAGGTCAGGCCAGTTAACCTGAACCCCACAGAGAATCTGTCTTGTGTTGTCAAGAGGAAGATGAGAGACACCAGATTCAACCACACAGATGAGCTTAAGGTCTCTATCAAAGCAAACCTGGGCTTCCATAACACCTCAGCAGTACCACAGGCTGACCATTTTCCTGCCACGCCCATTGATGAGTATTCCAGTGCATGCATACATTAACATAACCTTTCAGAAGTTTGACATTTCTGTATTATACATACTTGTTTTGAGTGGTCGGCTGGTCGCGTGTAATATTCTAATATTTTGAGATATGTATTTTTGTTTTTTATGAGCTGTATGCCATAATAATCTAAATTAAAACAAAAAAAGGTTTTGAATATTTCACTGCATACACAATGAATTATGAAAGTTTAAAATTATATTACAGAAGAAAATGAACTTTTACATAATATTCATTTTTCTTTTAGATTGATACAAGCCCACAACGCTAGATAATAGGGGTGTAACGATACATTTTAACAACGATACGATACGCATCACGATACATGGTTAACGATACGATATTGGTTAATTCATGGCGATACAATTCCATTCAATGATTTAAAATCGATATAGTAACTATTTAGCAAAGAAATTAAATCTCTGTAAAACGTGTAAAAATCCATTATTATGGAAGTAAACGCTGTGATTATCTAGCATGGACACATGGACATTATATTTCAACACATATGGACAAACCCACCTTGGCATGAACAAAGAGATTACACACATTTATCGATAGACCAAGAGTAGCTATATGGAATGGAAAAGTAATTAGACCCCTCTTTTTCATTTTCCCTCTTATTAAAATTGCCAAATACAAGGCACAAATACTTAGTTTCCATACAATCGATTATCTGCATTGCAAAATGTTTCGATACCGATTACCGCATTTTAAAACAATTAGATACTATACAAAGCCAAAACAGTACGATATTTTGCTTTTGCAAATGATTGGCCTATAGCAGATCATTGCAAATTAAAGACTTTTACACAATTTATAACTAGTACTTTTGGTACTGTAGGCTATATTCTGGAGCCAATACCTTTGCACTTTTACTCAAGCAAATTTTGATACCAGACTTTTACTTGTAACAGAAGTATATCTGTATTGTGGTATGAATAGATATAGATACCTTTATTATCCCGAGGGGGAAAATCAGTCGCCCGGAGGCAGCACAGCAGTTTAAGGTTATTTGTTACCTCTTATTACATACCCACAGATGTCCTGACTACCATTGCAGCACATTGCAGGGAAGCAGGACAGACTTGCTGAGTGTCAGTGCAGGTCCCTGGCCCGACCGGGGTGCACATGTAACATTTCAAGGCAGAGGCTATAAGTATAGACAACAGGTGTTAAACTTAACACACCATTCATGTGTATTGGAAAAATGATTTTCTGAACAAAGAAACAATAATCAAATTTCTCAAAAGACACATATGTTTGTTGTGAATGCATGTTTGCGAAGATAGCTAACAGAAATGGGTGGAATGAATGAACAGATAGCTAGTTAAGTAAGTAAGTAAGTAAGTAAGTAAGTAAGTTGGTTAGTAAATATAAGAAAGGAAAAGAAAGTGAAAATAAAATGTAAAGCCCCAACATCAGTAAAATAAATACATATAGATAAAATAAAAATTACCTTTTGGGAAAAGCACAACCCCAAGGATCACTATGACTACATGCATCTTGTTGTTCAACTGAAAGAAATGGGCAACGGTACAGCTTTTAATAAGTCTACCAAGGGGGTGTGGTGTCTAGATGGTGTGTGTGTGTGTGTGTGTGCGCGTGCGTGCGTGCGTGCATGCGTGCATGTGTATGAAAATGTAGAAACAATGCTACCCAGAACCCACAACCTTTATTTACAGTCACTGAGACTGGCTAGATGATGTAATGTTGATAGTATGTGCACTGTGCACATAGGGTGATCACTGCCTGCCTCCTGTGAATTGTTTTATTTTTATTTGTGTTTATTTTATTTTTATTCTGTTCATATGTATAGATAGTATGTGCACAGTGCACATACTATCAACACTACGTCATCTAGCCTGTAGGTCACTACTAGCAGAGACATACCGTACATGTACACGTACAGTTATGGTGCTATATTGAAGTGAGCCTAAATAAGCTGCTTTGTTCTATAGTTCTGTATGTTGTGCTCATAATAATATTCTGGTTTGTAAACAGACCAATAACTGGAAATAAGTACAATTATACTGCATGTATCTAATGTTCTTTCATTTCAATTACAGTAAACCATCTGTATGTCTCTGTCATGTGTTGACTTCTGCTTTCATCCTACATTGCTCCAAGGCCTGTATAAATGATGTTGTTACAGTATAGCTAGGTCTCTGTCAATGTTTTCTGTCATATCTTCATCTCTTCAATCGTTTTCTGCAAAAATAATGCAGTATATGTATGTAGCGCAGCAGAATTAGTTCATACAGATACACTTGAGGGGTCACTGCGCACTATGTTGCTTTAAGTCTGTGACTACACTATTATGCAGTCTACGTCAGGTGACGTGGCAGCCTGCTGGCAGTCAGCTGATCTCTTGCCAAGCTATGTAACCCCCTCAGGCTGTCATTCTCTTGCTGCTGCCTTCCAGGCTGTTGTGCCATGCGCTTGCTTGCCCCCACCGCCTCCCCAGCTCCACCAGTAGGCTCTGCTAATTCTGTCCCCCATGGGGGGTGTTTATATATTTATATATTTATATCCCCCTGCTCCTAATGGTTTATGATGTTCTTCCGGGCTGCGCTGAGCAGGGGGAAGCAGAGCCGACGCCAAGTCAAAATGTTACATATACACTTGTAATACTCATCAATAATAAACATTGTTAATCATATCGTAAGTTATCTGAATGAAATAGTTTTAATGTAATTTTGCTTCAGGTTAAGTTTCGTAAACTACATTAATGCAAGACTGTAATACTTCATACTGTACCTCAATACTTACTAATCCAAATACCAAATAACTACATAGATGTGATTGAATATGGGTATGGTTTCACACTTTGTTATTTTAAACTTTTAAGTGTAGCAACAGTAGGCCTAAAACCAGCACATTATAGGTAAACAGTGCTCTTATTACATGCTGGCCACATTCAGGTGTTTAGACAGATATCTGGTGTTGTGTTTATAGACTGTTGCGTGCCTTCTCAAATGAGCCCTTGCCCGGTTGGGCAAAGCAAACTTCACCTGCCCGAAGGTTTTATTTACCTGCCGGGAGCAGGTGGGCAAGCCTAGTGTCAATGCCTGCTTGATTATTGACTGGACTCCTCTCGGGTTACAACTGGATGTGTGCTGTTGTACTGATTACATGCCTACTTAAATGGACTCAATGATGTTTCTGTTTGCTCGTTCATTATATCACCTGCCAGTGAATGCCTCATCATTCTCCTCCCATGTGGTTAGTTTTCTGTTCCACCGTTTTGCCCTGCGTGGCTTTGAGTTTTTGATTATTATTCATTCTCGTCGTTGTGGGATTCCAAATCCAACTGTTAACACTGGGTGAAAAGAGGGATTAATGGACCTCTTTATGGGCACTGGCAGATGCATTTGCCCACTGTGTGTGCGCTGGGCGTCTACTACGCACATCATTGTACACTTACCACCATGCTAGACAAAGGCACACCAGGGGGTCTACTCTACTCCATTCCTTTGGCTTTGACCCCCCCCCCCCCCCCCCCCCCCTGGTGCCACCACATACACACACACACACACACACACACACACACACACACACACACACTGTCTCTCTCTAAATTAAAATTAAAGTTTAGTTTTAGGTTTGAATATATGTTTTCCAATTATGTTTGTTTTCATTTGTTTTTAGAGTGGATTTGCTAGTTTTTATTTTCTGAAAATGCTAACAGTTTTAGTTAGTTTTTATTAGTTTCAGTGTGAGTGTGCTCAAGTGAAACAAAAGGGCACCTTGTGTGGCGTGCGGATCTACAAGCTCCCAACGCGCCGCGGCCAAAATGCCACTACTTTTATTTAGTTAGTCATTTGGCAAGTAGTCTGATGTATTATCACCGAAGCACTGTGTGGTCCAAATACATTATGGGCTCTCGATATAATATTATTATTATCATTATATTATTGCTATTATTATCAAACAGTTCAAATCTGAGCATTAAAGGGCTCTAGACAGACATGTTTTCTCCCCTTAACATGACTCTGGTCAGTCTGGTGATGACTCTTCATCATCATTTGATGGGTTCATCATCAGGCACATCTACAGCTGGGTCCTCACTCTCCTTGGCCTTGGTACAAAGCTTCTTTATCCAGGAGAGCAGAGAGCTGCTTCCCTGGGATGCTTACTGTAATGTAGCTCTCTTTGCTTTGCTTTTCTAAGCCTTTCTTTATTTGGCATTATTTCTACAAGTGGTAAATAAATACATGGGCTAAAATGTTCAGCTCTGCTGTGCATGATTGATATTAAGTCTTAATCTCCCCGAAACATTAAACAGCCTTAATGTAAACCCACTACAAGATATGGTCATCTAACTTTAAATAAATCTACTGATTGATTTACTCTGTTTTTAAGATTCCAGAGCATTTTGGGGCATAAATATATATTAGAAACTTTTAATCCAGAATTGATCGATGGGCCACATACTGAACACTGTACGAAACAACAAAACAAACACACACTTCAAAAAACTAACTTTTAAAAAAAGGGCACATTGATCCAGGCAAGCAAAAGGGCAGAAGCTTTAGCACCACCTATCTGTATAACATCTTTCTGTTTAATGCGTTGCTTTATGTGTAACAGATCCAATTTCTTTCTCCCTGTCAATAACAGTACTTCGTACGTAGTTTGAAAATGTTTTATCATACAAATTAACAAAATAACATAGAAAAAGAAACCAACTGGGCCAACAGGTTCAGCGGCTTATATTGGTTCCTGCAGACCCAGAATGACCTATAAAACAACAATAAAAACAACAATCCCATACAATAACACAACCACTGGTAACACACTGAGGAAGATTTGAAGATATCTAGACCACACATGGGCAACATGCAACCTGAGAACCATGTACCAGCTTGTAGACATAATAATTGTGGTGGAGTAAAAGTACAATATTTGAAATGCAAAACAGAAATGCAAAACAGTCAAGTTGTGTCGACTTTATTATTCTTTGTTATGCTAAAGAAAACAACCAGTGAACAAAGCTTAATAATGACTATGTCAATTCTATTTTTTTTGGTGGTAACCTGACTGCGTCAGTTGGTGGCGGCATTGAGTTCACAAGTCATTGTCATGACAGCTGCTTCCCATTGTGAAATATTAATTAGTAAAGTTGATAATGCATTGAAGTGGCTTTTTTATGTCATATTTTCATTGTAACCTCAGAGTAAAACACAATGACAAAGCTGACATTTCAATGGCGAAGCAACAGGGACCCATGCCTTTGGGCCTGAATAACCTATTGCAAAGCACTCTGTCACCTGTATCAGTAAAGCAGTAAGACATCATACACAAATAAGGAGCAAACTGAAGGCTGGAACCTTCAGTTGAACAGAGCAACAGAGACCACTGCTGCTACCAGGAGCCAGAGGCTGCAGTGCTTGTGGCGCTGTTGCACAAGTCACCCTCACAGCAGCTCACTTCACCTGGCATGCCTGGAATCATGTCAATATCCGATGGCACACACAGGCTCTTTGAGACGCAGCCCTTCATGATGAACCCTCCGGCTGCCACTGTGAACAGAAATAAAACATTTTATTGTCTGTACTAAATGCACAATGTCTAGAAAAATAATTGAACGTTCTTCTGAGCTGAAGAATGTGAAATATTTGGGTAAACAGGAGAGGCTGTGGTTTGAAGCCATAGACTTACCTCTCATTGAAAAGCAATGATCCTCATCACCAGAACAGGATAGAATGTCGGCGCAATCCTCGCCTTTGCAAGTGTAGCACTTCTTACCATTGGGAGAAGAAGAGCTGGCAGGAGCTGTACGTTTAACATTTTGAAATTGTTATATTTATGATTTCTTCAACCCTGAACCTCATGTACGACAACATAACAGTCACATATTTCTACGGCACGTTAAACCACACGTTTATTACAGTTGGCCTCTAATAATGTCTTATTGTCTTAAGTTGTGATACTAGGACTGACAGTTGAAGTAAGGGCCCTAAAGATGAGCAGCGGTTGCCACGGGGGCTCCCGCTAGGATCAGCGGTGCCTGCCGCACCGATACAACGCTGTTCTATTTTTCCAGCGTTGCTGCACGGTGAAAATGGATGCATGGATAAATAACAATAATATTCTCTTCTGGGCGTCCATGGCACACAATCTTTTCAGAAGGGCGTGTGCGATCAAATACATATCAGTTTTTGGGGGTCTTCTCTATGTTTGAGCTAATGAGAACCACTGAAGTGAAGACTAGAAGTGTTATAGAAACTTACGTGTGGGATATTGGACATTGCAGAGGTCAGTGGAGCAGCACTTGGTACTTATAAGTGTGCTGAAGGTTCCATAGTTCATTGAGCCTCTAAGACCACACCCAGCAGATGCCATGCAAGACTTCTTCTTCTCATCTACGTTGATCCGACCTAAAAAACAAACAAGATATTAATCCCACTGCCAACTAACGTCTTAATCATACTAGAAAGTTCTGCTAATGCCTCACAAAAATGAAATGCAGAGGTTATAGGCCTGTTGTACCTCAAGTACATTTACTCAAGTACTGTACTTTTGAGCAGTTTAAGGTTATTTGTTACCTCTTATTACATACCCACATATGTCCTGGCTACCATTGCAGCACATTGCTGGGAAGCAGGACAGTCTTGCTGGGTTTCAGTGCAGGTCCCTGGCCCGTCCGGGTTGCACGTGTAACAATTCAGGGCAAAGGCTATACGTATAGACAACAGGTGTTAAACTTAAAACACCATGCATGTGTATTGGAAGCATGACTTTCTGAACAAACAAACAATTATAATCACATTTCTCAAAAGACACAAATATGTTGTGAAAGAATGTTTGCGAAGAAAGCTAACAGAATTTGGGTGGAATGAATGAACAAATAAGTAAGTCAGTAAGTAAGTTATTAAATATAATTATATAGGGTCGAACAAAGAAATAAAATGTTAAGCCCCAACATCAGTCAAATAAATAAATTGATGAAATATTACCTTTTGGGAAAAGCACAACCCCAAGGATCACTATGACTACATGCATCTTGTTGTTCAACTGAAAGAAATGGGCAACGGTACAGCTTTTAATAAGTCTACAAAGGGGGTGTGGTGTCTACTGTCTAGTGTGTGTGTGTGTGTGTGTGTGTGTGTGTGTGTGTGTGTGCGTGCGTGTGTGTGTGTGTGTGTGTGTGTGTGTGTGTGTGTGTGTGTGTGTGTGTGTGTGTGTGTGTGTGTGTCTGTCTGCATATTTGCCGTTATTGTATTGAGAAATGTGTGTTAACATCATTAAAACAGTTAGCAAGGTATTGCTCAGTGTCAGCTATTATAGGAAGCCACTCAATTTGGAGGAGGCGTTGTTTCCTTTACCCATGATTTGTGTCCGTTGTCTCTGACAAGTCCTGTATGTAACAATGCTCTGCCGTTTAGGCTCTTTGTAACTGGCTGTTCCTTCATATTATCTGACTACACTGTCATTGTTTATGACCTTTGTATGAGGCATCCTTGTACTTCTGTTTATGTGGTCATAAATAAACATTTAAAATGTGTGTGTAGTAGTATAGTGGAGGAAAAAATAGGCCAGAAGTTGACCATACCCCTACCCGGGGTAGAACAAAATGCGACATAGTTTTTTCATATCTTTAGGATGTCCCTTTCATGAAATGGATTGTCCCGAGTTTTGCTTTTAATGCTAAAGTCATGAAATTGATCCATGAAAGGACTAACCACATAAGCAAAAAAAACGCCTATCCTGAAAGATGGAGTTCCAAGTCAAACCTTTGTCATTTTCTACCTGCTGGTTGTTTTTCCCTCATACTTGCACAGATGGTCTACAGGTAGTGTCCCTACATCCCAAAACAATCAGACTGCAAAAATTTGGTTCTGTTTTGAATCTGCAGCCTTTTATATAAGGACTTTCTATAGGCGGAAATGACATTCCTAAGGAGAATTTCCCTGTAATCCTTCTATAAGGGGTAGTACAAACCATGACAATGTTTTTTCATAACTTTTACTTGTCCTCTTCATGAAATGGATGGTCAGCAGTTTTGCTTTTACTGCAAAAGTCATGAAAATGATCCATGAAGGGACCACATAGGCAAAAAACGCCTACCCTGAAAGATGGAGTTCCAAGTCAATCCTTTGTAATTTTCTATTTTTACCTCATACTTGCACAGATGGTCTACAGGTAGTGTTCCTACATCCCAAAACAATCAGAATGCAAAAAAGTGATTTACCAAGAAAGTGCAGAAATATCCCCACACGTTAATCATACACCATTTCTACTTACTGGTTGGGAAGGTGCTCGAAACAAGGGCCTACTACAAACTTGATATCCCGGTATAAATAAGCGTTGGGCTTATCAAGCTTGTTATTAAGCATAGCGGGCCATGACATCATGTTTAAATAATCAAGACAAGAGGCGATCAATACATTGTTACAGTACTATTCATACTATATAGCCATTTAACACTTACTGCACACTAATGAATGATTTTTAAAAGATATTAAATGATAATATTTTTTACTTTTGTCAATTCTCATCTTCATTCCGACATGTCTCCTTTCCGACAGACACTACTATCTCTTACCCTAACCCTAACCTCTATGGACGTGTTGCCACTCCGACAATAAGAAGTCACTGTCGGAGTGGCGACATATCGGAATAGAGAGAGCCCCCCACTCACAGTCACAAGAACTGGCCAATTAAAAAAGATACCAATTCTGTTCAGAATTTGTCATCTCACATCTTCCCACAAAATATTATAAAGCGCTCAACAGTGGGCTTGATAAAAGCCCGGGTCAATAAGCAGGATCGATAAGGTGCTCATTATCAATACAAATGAATGAGCTCCATTCAGATTGTCAATAGGGAATACACCAACAACCAAAAGAAACCAGAAGAATATGTCAGAATATGCTTGTATTGTGAATCAGGATTTTTTTTTCCCTCTATCTATTAATACTGTATATGCCTCAAATACAACAAAATGTAGTGGGATTACAATTTGATACCATGTCTCTACACACTTCATAGTCATAGAATCTACGGATGGTTCTCAGGTATAGGTATATATGTGTGCCATTCTTACTGCATGGCAAATAATCAAACAGCAGCTTTTTCTCATTTTAATTTATTTCGTTTATTTCTTTTTCAATATTTTCTAATCAACAACTATTTTGAGTGTGAGGGGGACTGACCAATTTGCAAAGCTGGTCAATGGATACAAAGCTGTGATCTCCCAAATTCTGACATAATTTTGTCAGGAGATTTCATGACGTAATCGGCTGTGTATCTATTGGTCAATGGCTGGTCAATGGATTAATTGAATTCCGTCTTACTATTTATGTTATGGTAATAAATATGGTATGATATAAACGGTAAGAAGGAATTCAGTTCCCAGTGGATTACAACCACAAGGCCACTACAATGCTCCACAGTCAAGGCTGGTCCACAAGGCACAAGCTGGTATAAAAGGATTGTGTCATTTCTTGTTTATTTGAGTTTACAGGCAATGTACTGTAAAGACAGGAGCAATATTATGTACAACACAATCCCACAGAGAGACATTGAGGAACATACTACTTTGACTGCAACAATCCTTATCATAGCAGTAGAGTTGGGTGAGGTCTCTTAATGCTTGGTGCAGGCTATTTTTTGAACAGGACAGGCTGTAGTGATGTATCCTTTAGCATCCAACCCTTCCCAAATGGATTCCACAGAAGGGGTTTGGGGACATGATTGTGGCTCCATATATGGCATGTCTGTCATGATGCAAGAATACAACGGAGCTCATCAAGACTAGAACCCACCTGGTCCTTTGCTTTCTTTTTTAGGCCATAGAGAGTGAGGGCATATTGTCTTGAACATGCTGAAGCCTCTGGTAGACTATCTGTCAAGCCAAAGGTTCTCACACCCTGACCTAATTTATATGTACAGTACTATTGATATACTTGTGTTGCTCATCTACTGTCAGTCAACAACTCCTTGGAATAGCTGCCATTTTCATGCATGCTGGTCATGGGATAGAGAACGATACATGCAATGTCTGATATTACAAATACATTGGGAGTGGCTTTGTGTGAGAGTCTTCCAGCATGGCACGCATTGACTGGATGCAATGCAACGAGCAGCCTGTTCAGAATAAGCAAAACAACAGCTTTCAACAAGCTGGCGAAGCACATACATGAGCTTCAGGATGTGAGAATCTTTGGCTTACTGCATGCCAAATAATCACACATTGTGTAGTGTATTCTACTGAATATAGGCCTACATACATACTGCATTTAAGTCTGACTACCATAGACTGCTTATAGAACAATATTTTTGCTGCTTTTGAGGTGAAAAAAAAGCAGGTAGAAAATGACAAAGGATTGACTTGGAACTCCATCTTTCAGGGTTGTCTTTTTTTATGGTGAGTGCCTTTATGGATCAATTTCATGACTTCTACAGTAAAAGTAAAACTACTGACCATTCATTTCATGAAGAGGACAAGTAAAAACACTGTCAGGGTTTGTACTACCCCTTATAGAAGATTATCTCCAGGATTCTTCCTTAGGAATGTCATTTCCGCCTATAGAAAGTCCTTATATAAAAGGCTGCAGATTCAAAACAGAATAACATTTTTGCATTCTGATTGTTCTGGGATGTAAGGATGCTACCTGTACACCATCTGTGCAAGTATGAGGTAAAAACAACCAGCAGGTAGAAAATGACAAAGGATTGACTTGGAACTCCATCTTTCAGGATAGGCGTTTTTTGCCTATGTGGTGAGTCCCTTCATGGATCAATTTCATGACTTTTGCAGTAAAAGTAAAACTCGGGACAATCCATTTCATGAAGGGGACATCCTAAAGATTTGTAAGAACTATGTCGCGTTTTGTTCTACCCCTTATAGAAGATTATCCCCAGACTTACAGGGGAACATTCCTTAGAAATGTAATTTCCGCCTATAGAAAGTCCTTATATAAAAGGCTGCAGATTCAAAACAGAACCATCTTTTTGCATTCTGATTGTTCTGAGATGTAAGGACACTACATGTAGACCTTCTGTGCAAGTATGAGGTAAAAACAACCTGCAGGTAGAAAATTACAAAGGTTTGACTTGGAACTCCATCTTTCAGGATAGGCGTTTTTTTGCCTATGTGGTGAGTCCCTTCATGGATCAATTTCATGACTTTTGCAGTAAAAGTAAAACTTGGGACAATCCATTTCATGAAGGGGACATCCTAAAGATATGAAAAAACGATGTCGCGTTTTGTTCTACCCCGGGTAGGGGTACCTCAAAAACTAAGGCTCTTTTTTATGTTTTTTTCCTCTACTAGTAGTAGTAGTAGTAGGAATAACTTTCCATTTCTTTCAATTTGTTTACTTTAATTTCTCTGAAGTAGAAACAACAGAACCTACAACCTTTATTTACAACATACTTCATCATTAGCCTATACTAGCAGAGACATACTGTACATGTACAGTTATGGTGCTTCATAGTTAAGTGAGCCTAAATGAGCTGCTTTGTTCTATAGTTCTGTATGTTGTGCTCATAATAATATTCTGGTTTGTAAACAGAACAATAACAGACCAATAACGCTGAGGTGCTGTCTGTGAGCTTGTACTGTAGATCGGCTATTTTCACATTGTTGTCAAACTAAACGTAATGCCTCAACTCGTACAATTCCAAGTGCTTGATAGGGTGGGGTTCAAATAAGTTTACTTTGGGTGGTCCCCAGTTCAAATATGATTAGGCTACTTTGGGTGGTCGCCAGGTCAGATGTCATTATTTTGGGGGGTCGTGGCCTGAAAAGGTTGAGAACTACTAGGTTATATGACGTGGACCCTACTAAAATGTTCAATTGTTTTGAGCCCATTGGCCCTATCTTACCCCTTATGCCTAAACGTTTTTTTGATATTTTTTACTATTTTGTACCGGTAATGTAAAGCAATATTTTCTTATATTACAGTACTTGTTCAGATTTAATCCAAATTTCAAGCAAATTGGTACACATTATCTCTATAGTCAAGTGATCAAGACGGATCTGTTAGATTTTTCATATTCCATGATGATCGGCTAAGATTGACAACTAGAGTTTGCAAGAGTGGCCGGTTTTGAACAAAATTCCACAAATCATGCAGTAGTGGCCGGTTTTGAACAAAATTCCACAAATCATGAACGCAACATCTGATTGCGGTGAAACTTTGCACGCACATTCACAAAGCGTGAGATATTGTTACATAGCATCTGTTCGACGGTTCATTATTTCGGCACGCTAACCTGCCGACCAGGTGAGTACCTAACCTGTCGACATGGGTGAATGTTAACCTCTATGCCTATACCTAACCCAAACACTAACCCTAACCT
Source organism: Nannobrachium achirus (assembly GCF_963921795.1). Lineage (NCBI taxonomy): Eukaryota > Metazoa > Chordata > Actinopteri > Myctophiformes > Myctophidae > Nannobrachium > Nannobrachium achirus. Next base: position 50,185,042 of record NC_137817.1, read on the forward strand.
CAGTAACCGTGACGCGGGTGAGTAGCTAACCTGCCGACGCTCATAATCGAAAGAATGACTTGTTGAAAGAGCGAGATTTCCCGTTTTAACATTGCCCTATTATAGCGCCACCAGGATCTGGTTTTTCATATTCCATTCAGCTTGGCGCATTCCAAACATTGCTGGCCCACAATAACCTACCTGAACTGGTGGAGACCCATGCTACAAAATGGTAATACTTAGGTTTGCATTTCCTCTTGCACAGGTTCATGTGCATACAGTTTTTCACGACTGTTAACACACAAACATTAAAAATTCAGCACAATTTGCTCAACGTTCACATGTACCTCTCGCTCAACCCGATTTGGACCTACTTCACACTCCTTATTTGCATTAGACTGACTTTCCTTCTTTACACTCTGATGTCAATTACACATCACCTTTTGTTGTCCAAACACTACACACAATGTTCAGTTGTTGCACACACTTCCCACTCAATGCATCAACCTACAACACACAAATATTTAAATCTCTACACATTCAGGTCTGATGTCAACCTTGTTGTCCAAACACCAAACACTGTCACAAATGGCAAAACATAGCCTGTGATATAGATGAGGCCCTCTGGCCAGACAGGAACCAGAGGTGAGATGCCCAGATTAAATCATGTACCAAAATAAAACTTCTTTTGGCTGCATATTTGCCGTTATTGTATTGAGAAATGTGTGTTAACATCGTGAAAAACTGTAACTTACAGTAAGTTTTGATTCTCATGCTGAAATAACAGTAGACCGTGTGCAATCAGGATGTGTGTGAGCTATGACTACATATCCTCTGTCGACCTTGAGAATACATTTTTTAAAGACCCTTTCTGTCTTGAAATGTGACAGGAAGAGCTGTGCCTCAGCATCCCATCAGAATATTCTAAGATAGTTATCCCACTTTCAAGTTTCTCATCGCAAGAATGAATGAAGCTGGGTTTACCTGGGTTGTTTTGTGGGGATTCGCAGTTTTGACCCATCATACTATATATTTGCGTGGTCCAAATATTAAAGCTAACATTCTAACCGTCACATTTGAGATTGAGACAATCAATTTAGATATTAAACACAATTTAACATTTATTTGAGTATAGCCTTAGTAGCCAACCCATAATCGAGCAATGAGCATAGTGTTTACTGGCTCCTTTTGCAGGTCTACTCTTTAATCCAAACTAGTCTATAATCCAATTCAAACGTGAACTGGATCTGATACAAAAATACGAAAAAGTCTCACTGGTAGAATTGTGTCATTCATTGGTCCTTATGAAACTCAAGCCAAATATCCTCTGAAGTAACAAGTTCAGATTCTGAACATTGCCAATGGAAGGTGAGCTGTTACGTAAGAAAAGCTCTCCACATCTTTTTTATCATGTGTGATTGGACAGCTGTGGTGGAAGAGGTACTCAGATTTACTTACTGTAAGATTAATGTGGAAATACTCTTGCATAAAAGAGAACAATGTAGTGGCTAATTGTAGGATTTCTGCCACAAATGTCACCTATACTGTGCTTAAATTATTATTATGTGTCTGAACCACACACAGCACAATAAACATGATAATTGTAGGCCGGGACTGCCCATAAATCCTACATCTCATTAGGGGTCCTAATTTGGTTAGGGTTGGTTTTAGGGTTAGGTTTAGGCATAGTTTTACTGAGGTTAGGGTTATTGTTTGGATTAGGTTTAGGCATAGTTTTACTGAAGTTAGGGTTAGGGTTAGGTATATGTTTAGGCATATTTTCACCAGGTTAACATTCACCAGATTCGGACTAATGGGATGTAGGAACAATGAAATGTTGGACCAATGCCATGACATCATTGTAGGCATTACCATGTTTATTTTATATCACCCAGAGTAGAATAAACATAGACACCACAAGCAAGTAATAAATAAAATAAAATAAAATCGATGACCCATGGATGGATGGATGGATGGATGGATGGATGGATGGATGGATGGATGGATGGATGGATGGATGGATGGATGGATAGATAGATAGATAGATAGATAGATGTCAAGATTGATAGATGTCAAATATGTCAAATGTTGTGATAACTCTCTCTCCATAGGAGAGCGACTGAAGAAACTATTAACCACTATTAACTTGAGTTGGGTGACATTGGCATAACTCCCCTGAATACACAACACTGCTGTGTACGTGTGTTGGCTTGGGCCAGTCGACTCTTAAGCCCCAGGGGGGTCCAGGGGAAAAATCCGCCTAAAATGTATGCCCAAATTGGAACAGTTGTGGACACAAAACTACCATGATTGTGGCTACTCTTGACTCACCAAATGTCAGCTAACCCCTGAAAATTCACAAATGCAGTGTAAAACATCACATTTCTCTGACCAAATTGTCCTGCTGTGATCATTTACCAAGGAAAAGATGGAAATTCTGCCTTCTGAATAGTGAATGAGCCTCAAGACCTCATTTAAAACATATATAGTGAATAGAAAAATTGTTCACCAAGGTGTCACCAATTGATAGGCAAAATTGTATGAATATATTGCAAACTATGTAAACTCTACAGATGTTTTAGTGAGAGTAGTGCTGTAATATTAGTAATGTTAAAGTATAGGGTGAAAAATGATAAAAACGAGTAACAATAAGTAGTAATAATACTGTAATAGGAGTAATGTATGGATGAAAAGTACAATGGCAGCTGATTACTATGCTGTAGTTTGATTTGGTCTCTATTGATTTATTGACATTTATTGACAGCTGTTCAGAGGTCAACACCTTTTGCCCCCGCCGGCGGGGGCAATGGGGCTCAAGAGGTTAATCCAAACTAGTCTATAATCCAATTCAAACATGAACTGGATCTGATACAAAAATACTAAAACGTCTCACTGGTAGAATTGTGTCATTCATTGGTCCTTATGAAACTAAAGCCAAATATCCTCTGAAGTAACAAGTTCAGATTCTGAACATTGCCAATGGGAGGTGAGCTGTTAAGAAAAGCTCCCCACTTATTTTTTTATCATGTGATTGGACAGCTGTGGTGGAAGAGGTACTCAGATTTTCTGTAGGCTACTTACCGTAAGATTAATGTGCAAATACTCTTGCATAAAAGAGAACAATGTAGTGGCTAATTGTAAGATTTCTGCCCCAAATGTCACCTATACTGTGCTTAAATTATTATTATGTGTCTGAACCACACAGCACAATAAACATGATAATTCACATTAACATGTTTATTTTATATCACCCAGAGTAGAATAAACATACACCACAAGCAAGTCATTAAATAGATAGACGGACGGACGGACGGACGGACGGACGGACGGACGGACGGACGGACGGACGGACGGACGGACGGACAGACAGACAGACAGACAGATAAACAGACAGATAGATCTCTCCACATTAATAAAGTGTCAGTTCTTTGTTGCATTCTGGAGACACATTTGATACGTTGATTTGGATACAGACTTTTAAAGGGTCACTGCTTGTTGTGGAGCACAGAATCGACATTTAATCAATCAATCAATCAATCAATCAATCAATCAATCAATCAATCAATCAATCAATCAATCAATCAATCACAGTCTGTCTGCCTGCCTGCTTATCATTATGCAAGAATTGACACACTAGCTCTGCTGCACACATGGTGAGGAGAATGATAGTTTATCAAACAAAATATTGATATAACCTTTTTTCAGTGAAAAAGTAAACTTCAACGAAATGTACTTCATATATCACATATGATGGTTCATATAGGCAGAGAATAAATGCACTGCTTGAGTCTAGTTTGTATCTCCAGGTGTTCTCAAGAATTGCCTATTCTCATTTGTTGCTGGACAAATGAGGCTCATTTAATGCTATACTTTATTATTATTTCTTTTCATAAATGCTTTGCCTTTAAAGTGTTGCTTTATGTGTAACAGATCCAGTTTCGTTCACCCGGTCAATAACAGTACTTTATTCACAGCCATTGTTTGGTATAGTTTGAACATGTTTTATCATTAAAAATATACAAAATAACATAGGAAAAGAAACCAACTGGGCTGACAGGTTTCAGCAGCTTAAATGTTTAATATTGGTTCCTGCACACACAGAATGACCAATGAAACAACAATAAAAACAACAATCCAATACAATAACACAACCACTGGAAACCACTGGGCAACATGAGAACCATGTACCAGCCTGTAGACAATCTAAATCTCAAGACAAATTCAAGTTAATGGTAATTAATAATGAGTAATGACCATTTTATTGCACGATACCTGCGATCATTGTATGCAGGTATTGTGTGCACACACTTGCATAATGCATACTGTATATTCAGTGCATTGCAAGATATTTTTCCAATGACCTTTGAAGTGGTAACCTGACTCTGCCAGATGGTGGCGGCATTGAGTTCACAAGTTAAGTTCACATTCATGGGAAGCTTCATTGTGGGTCAGGTTAATGAAGTGGTCCATATCAAAAACAGACAACTGCCGAAATATTCATTAGTAGACTCATTTAAAGTTGATTGAAGTGGCTTGTTTTATGTCATTTTCATTGTAACCTCAGAGAAAAAAAAACATTGTGTAACAGAAATTTCAAATTGCGAAGCAAGGACCCATGACTTTGGGCATGACAATCTCTTATTGCAATGCAATGCACTCTGTCACCTTTACCAGTAGCAGTAAGAGATCATACAGAGATTAGGAGCAAACTGAAGCAGTGAAACCTTCAGTTGAACAGAGCAACAGAGACCACTGCTGCTACCAGGAGCAAGAGGCTAACAGCAGTGCTTGTGGCGCTGTTGCACAAGTCACCCTCACAGCAGCTCACTTCACTTGGCATGCCTGGAATATCCGATGACACCACACACAGGCTCTTTGAGACGCAGCCCTTTGTGATGATCTCACTGCCTCCGGCTGCCACTGTGAACAGAAATACAACTATATTATTGTCTGTACTTAATGCTCCTTGTCTAGAGAAATTATTGAACGTTCCTCTCAGCTGATTACTGTAATGTGAAATATTTGGGTAAACAGGAGAGGCTGTGGTCTGAAGCTAGACGTATTACCTCTTGTTGAGATGCAACGATCCTCATCCCCAGAACAGGATAGTTCCTTGGAGCAATCCTGGCCTTGGCAAGTGTAGCACTTCTTACCATTGGGAGAAGAAGAGCTGGCAGGAACTGTAAGTTTAACATTTTGAAATTGTTATATTGATGATTTCTTCAACCCTGAACCTCATGTACAACCCCAAAATAACATTCACACATTTCCATAGCATGTTAAATATCTTATGTCATGATACAAGCACTGACAGTTGAAGTATTCAAATTTGCATCTTGTTGCGACCGTCAGGTCGCATTTACTATCAAAACCTCCACCGGCTGTCCGTCCGTCAGTCAGTCAGTCAGTCAGTCAGTCCGTCAGTCAGTCAGTCACACGTCACACTTTTGCCCTGCTCATATCTCCGCAACCGTTGCCCCGATCCATGCCAAATTTTGCACACGGGTGGGTGACGTGACGTAACGTTTTCGCTGTCCTCGGTGTCAAACATGTATAAATAAAAAATATATTTGTCAAAAACCTTCTGAATATTGTGCAGGACATTAAGCTTTATGTGAACTTACTCAAGATTAAAACATTTCATTCCTCATTTCTTCAGAATTTTCAACCAAACATGGCAAAACTCATATGGTGTGACTGTCCTGACCTTGTTTCTCAAAGTGGGAACTTGAATAAAACTAAGAAAAAGAATTGCTAAAAATCATTTGAAAATGAATTTAGGCCAAAAAGATGTCTATTTGTGAGCCTATATCTTTTCAAAGTCAAAGCATAATGTTTTCAGTCATTTCTGATCAAAAACATTTTGTCCCCCAAACCAAAATCATTTGGTGTGACACTAGTTTGGACAAATTAAACAGGCAATTATTTGGACACCTATTGGCTAGAGAGGTCCTTCTTCTGTAAGGCTGTTCAGCACTCCCAGCACAACTGCAAGACAGGTGTCTGAGGTGAGTTATGATTTTAACATTTTCATGAAATGCCATCTTGTTGAAACTTTGACAAACTCACCACTTTGGATGTCTGTTGGTGTGACACCTTTTCATTAAAAAAAGCTTAAGTTATTTGAAGTCTTGGTCATATTTCCATGTAGATCTAGGTTGCTTTGTTATAGCTAGCATGCTGTTAGCATGCTAATGTGTACATAGTAGCCTCAAGGTAAACCTAAATGCAGAAAACGTAATATGGTGTGACACTTAATCATAATGGTGTGACATGTCTGCTTGTCACGCCATATGACTTGATTGTCACACCATATGATTTATACTGTATTTAACTACAGATATAACAATAAATAACAAAGTTCTATGTTTCTTTTGTACATTTAAACATTTGTTTTAAACATTTTTACATAAAATGTAATTTAGCTTCATTCAGTGATACTTCAAATTCATCAGACAGAGCAGAAACCCCTACACAGAAACCTTAACATATTGTTTCAATCTAAACAATATTTTCTCTTTGTCTTAAACTATACATTCCATTTTCTTTTGTCAGCTGGAAAATGACAAGTGCTGAGAGAACGAGAAAGTACAGGGAGAAACTAAACAATGACCCAGCAAGGAGAGAGGAGCCAAAGGGGCGAGACTGCATTTTCTACGAAGAGCAGGAGGTTGTCTGTGGCATAGCAGAACCGCAACAAGGCAGCCGGTTTGCTACCCTCACCAAATACGACTGGCTGATGTACAATACAGTCTAAATGTATAATCTAATCTGATCTAATACTTTTGTACTTTCACTCACTGGACTGGACAGTGGACAGTGTTAAGGTAGGACCCGAGACAAAACTAGCGAAAATAGCTGATCTACAAGCTCTCAACACGTTGTGCTGCGAGAGCTTGTAGATCAGCTATTTTCGGAGTTGCGCAACCCAGCACTCTTTAGCTAGTGGAGATGTGGTGTAATGTCATGATTCCTAATTACATTTGTTCAACACAAAATGCTGTGTTCAAGTTCAGGAGACTTCGAAAAAAAGCAATTTACCTGAATGCTGAGTTCTGTTTCCACTAATTGGTGTTAATAAAATGTTGCCTTGGCTCCAAGTGTGGCTATGCGCCTTATTGTCTCTTTAGGATCCATCTGCCGTGGGCCGGCAGAAGACTTAGGTGTGCGTAGCATTCCTGTGCACATCCTCATCATCCATCTACTACTACAATTCTTTCTTATCCCATGTTAAAGCCCTACAATAATATCCTGTTCAGAAATATTAAGGCCATGTTATCCTGGGTAATTGTTTAATCAATCAGTAAAGTTCAGTACTCACTAATAGGTAGGTTAAAACACAGTTTGCTTTGACACATGAAGATATGATCATACGGTGTGACACTAAATCATTTGGTGTGACATTCCAAATAGTGAAAAATCATACCTTTATTAATGATTAAAACAAAAAAATGTTTATGGATTACATAGAGAATATTATCAGGAAGAGTCACAAATATTTGTGTAATTTTAGAGAAAGTTTTGACAGAATACATTTAAAATATGTTGTAAGATCATGAACATGGGCCTCACACAGAGTGTCGATTATGAAAAAAAATATACAGATATAATTAATTTTCAAAAAACTATAGTGGATCACTGGTTAGTTATGATAAAGGACTTTGATAAAGTGAGTAACTTAAGAAAGATGTACTCCATTTTCATTTTATGAACAATTATTTTCATGTCACACCATATGACGATTTTAGGCACAAGTACAACAAACTGCTGAATAAAGTCTGATTCCAATAAAATATCTAAAAACTAAATGTATTTCCATAAGGTTGAGAGTGAGTAGAACAAAAGTAAATAACTTTTATGCCTGCAATTTAAAGTTTTTTTAAAGACACATTTTTTGGGGCGTCACGTCACTGACCCACACACACTCATTGCCTGCCAAACCACAACCTCCATCAATTCTCACATGACCCTCTTCTAGCGCCACCATGAGGCCGATTCTTGCAAAACACATTTATGGACACAGCTCCTAAAACTTTTGCCCTAAAATCACGCAAATCGCTACACAGTATGTCTACACTCATGTCATCTACATGGATCTGTCCCATTTAGCGCCACCTTCAGGCCGATTAAAAAAAATAATTGGACACAGCTCCTACAGATTTTGCCCTAAAATCACGCCAATTGATACACAGTATATCTACACACTCATCTCATCAACATGGATCTGTCCCATTTAGCGCCACCTTCTGGCCAATTTTTTCAAACACATTTTTGGACACTGCTCCTACAGAGTTTGCACTAAAATCACGCAAATCGGTACACAGTATTTCTACACTCATCTCATCAACATGGATCTGTCCCATATAGCCCCACCATCACGCCGACTTTTTCAAACACATTTTTGGACACTGCTCCTACACATTTTGCCCTAAAATCACGATGCGACCTGACGGTCGCTTATCTCCCGATTAGGGAGTCTTACTGGTTTTAATTGTTTGTCTCCTGTCCGTCACACACACACACACACACACACACACACACACACACACACACACACACACACACACACACACAGTATATTTTTCTTTTTCCTCTGCTATTTTAGATTTTTTTACAATCTGGAAATAAAATAAATAACAGTAGGCCTAATATTCTCTTCTGGGGGTCCCTGGCAGAAAATCTTTTCAGACGGGCGTGTGCGATCAAATAATCAGTTTTGGGGGTCTTCTCAATGTTTGCAGCTTGGCTAACGAGACTCTTAAGTTGAGTGGTAACGCACGCACCATCGGATATCGGGGTCCTGGGTTCGCATCCGGGCCGAGGCTACATTGGTGGCAGCGGTACAAATAGGTACTGTCGGGTACTCCGTCAGTTCCTCGTCGTTGTAGACCTTAAAGGGGAAGACCACCCATTTTCAATATTGAACTATTTCATTAATATAACTTAGAGGAGTTGTGTGGAAATAGAAAAAAAGTTCCCCCCCTTCTGTGTTGCCTAGAACAGGAAGATTGATTTTGGGGTTTGTATTGTAAAGTACAATGGTGTGATGTCATCAAGTTGTACTTTACAATACAAACCCCCAAAATCTAAATCAACACAACTCCTCTAAGGTATATTAATGACATAGTTCAATATTGAGCCTGGTAGTCGACGACAGTCCCCCAACGCTGGTCACGCTCGGACCCCCGGTTTCAGTCGAGCTTAGCCCCTGGCCGGCGCGTGCGGTCGCGCTTCCAGTTAGAGGGGACAACTGTAGGCTATATGGTGTGTGTGTTGCAGCTTGGCTAACGAGCCTGGCTCTTTAGTTGAGTGGTAACGCACACGCCATCGGATATCGGGGTCCCGGGTTCGCCTCCCGGGGCAAGGCTACACTATAGATACTTACGTGTGGGATATTGGTCATTGCAGAGGTCAGTGGAGCAGCACTTGCTACTTATAAGTGTCCTGAAGCTTCCCAAGTTCATTGAGCCACTAAGACCACACCAAGCAGATGGCACGCAAGACTTCATGTTAACATCTGTGTTGTTCATCCCACCTAAAAAACAAACAAGATATTATCCACTGCCAACTAACATATTAGAAAGTTAGAAAGTTCTGCTAATGCCTCACAAAAATTAAATGCAGAGTTTATAAAGTACATTTACTTAAGTACAATTTTGAGGATATTTGTGCTTTCCAATTTCCAGTACTTTTACTTCTACTCCACTAAATCTCAGAGGCAAATATCGTACTTTTACTCCACTACAATTATTTGGAAACTTTAGTTACTAGTTACTTTGTAGATTTTGATTATTATTACAATAAAATATAAAACACATTCACCATACTTCAACCCGAAATAAACTTGAAAATTGCCGATCTACAGATCAATCTAAATATTAATGTTCATTTTCTATATATATATATATATATATATATATATATATATATATATATATATACATATATATATATATAATCCATATCTCAAAATATTAGAATATTACACGGGACCACTCAAAAGAAGGATGTATAATACAGAAATGTCAAACTTCTGAAAGGTTATGTTAATTCATGCACTTAGCACCAGATTCTCTGTGGGGTTCAGGTCAGGCCAGTTAACCTGAACCCCACAGAGAATCTGTCTTGTGTTGTCAACAGGAAGATGAGAGACACCAGACTCAACCACACAGATGATCTTAAGGCCTCTATCAAAGCAAACCTGGGCTTCCATAACACCTCAGCAGTACCACAGGCTGACCATCTTCCTGCCACGCCCATTGATGAAGACATTTGTTCAGAAGTATTCCAGTGCATGCATACATTAACATAACCTTTCAGAAGTTTGACATTTCTGTATTATACATCCTTGTTTTGAGTGGTCCTGTGTAATATTCTAATATTTTGAGATATGTATTTTTGTATTTTATGAGCTGTATGCCATAATAATCTAAATTAAAACAAAAAAAGGTTTTGAATATTTCACTGCATACACAATTAATCTAGAATATATGAAAATTATATTACAGAAGAAAATGAACTTTTACATAATATTCATTTTTCTTTTAGATTGATACAAGCCCACAACGCTAGATAATAGGGGTGTACAGATACATTTTAACAATGATACGATACGCATCACGATACATGGTTAACAATACGATACATGGACGATATTGGTTCATTCATGGCGATACGATACGATTCGATTCATTGATTTAAAATCGATATATAACTATTTAGCAAAGAAATTAAATCTCTGTAAAACGTGTAAAAATCCATTATTATGGAAGTAAACGCTGTGATTATCTAGCATGGACACATGGACATTATATTTCAACACATATGGACAAACCCACCTTGACATGAACAAAGAGATTTTTCGATAGACCAAGAGTAGCTTTATGGAATGGAAAAGTAATTAGACCCCTCTTTTTCATTTTCCCTCTTATTAAAATTGCCAAATACAAGGCAAAAACAATCGATTATCTGCATTGCAAAACGATTCGATACTGATTACCGCATTTTAAAACAATTAGATACTATACAAAGCCAAAACAGTACGATATTTTGATTTTGCAAATGATATAGCAGATCATTGCAAATTAAAGACTTTTAACTAGTACTTTTGGTACTGTAAGTAGGCTATATTCTGGAGCCAATACCTTTGTACTTTTACTCAAGCACATTTTGATTACCAGACTTTTAACAGAAGTATATCTGTATTGTGGTATAAATAGATATATACCTTTATTATCCCGAGGTGGAAAATCAGTTGCCCGGAGGCAGCACAGCAGTTTAAGGTTATTTGTTACCTCTTATTACATACCCACAGATAACCTGAGTGCCATTGCAGCACATTGCTGGGAAGCAGGACAGACTTCTGTGTCAGTGCAGGTCCCTGGCCCGACCGGGGTGCACATGTAACATTTCAAGGCAGAGGCTATAAGTATAGACAACAGGTGTTAAACTTAACACACCATTCATGTGTATTGGAAAAATGATTTTCTGAACAAACAAACAATAATCAAATTTCTCAAAAGACACATATGTTTGTTGTGAAAGCATGTTTGTGAAGATAGCTAACAGAAATGGGTGGAATGAATGAAGAGATAGCTAGTTAAGTAAGTAAGTAAGTAAGTAAGTAAGTAGCCTAAGTAAGTAGGTAAGTAAGTAAGTTGGTTAGTAAATATAAGAAAGGAAAAGAAAGTGAAAATAAAATGTAAAGCCCCAACATCAGTAAAATAAATACATATAGATAAAATAAAAATTACCTTTTGGGAAAAGCACAACCCCAAGGATCACTATGACTACATGCATCTTGTTGTTCAACTGAAAGAAATGGGCAACTTTACAGCTTTTAATAAGTCTACAAAGGGGGTGTGGTGTCTAGATCGTGTGTGTGTGTGTGTGTGTGTGTGCGCGTGCGTGCGTGCGTGCGTGCGTGCGTGCGTGCGTGCGTGCGAGCGTGTGCGCGCGTGTGTGTGTCTGCATATTTGCCGTTATTGTATTGAGAAATGTGTGAAAACAGTTAGCAAGGTATTGCTCAGTGTCAGCCATTATAGGAAGCCACTCAATTTGGAGGAGGCGTTGTTTCCTTTACCTATGATTCGTGTCCGCTGTGTCTGACAAGTATTGTATGTAACAATGCTTTGCCGTTTAGGCTCTTTGTGTGTGTGTGTGTGTGTGTGTGTGTGTGTGTGTGTGTGTGTGTGTGTGTGTGTGTAGTAGTAGTAGGGATAACTTTCTATTTCTTTCAAATATTATTCAGATTTAATCCTTCAATCCTTCAGATTTAATCCAAATTTCAAGCAAATTGGTACACATTATCTCTATAGTCGTGATCAAGACGGATGTGTTAGATTTTTCATATTCCATGCTGATTGGCTAAGATTGACAACTAGAGTTTGCAGGAGTGGCCAGTTTTTAACAAAATGACACAAACGCAACATCTGATTTCGGTGAAACTTTGCATGCACGTTCACACACTTCCCACTCAATGCATCAACCTACAACACACAAATATTCAAATCTCTACACAGTCAGGTCTGATGTCAACTACACACACTCACAAATGGCAGAACATAACCTGTGATATACAGTAGATGAGGCCCTCTGGCCAGACAGGAAACAGAGGCGAGATGCACAGCCTAAATCATGTACCAAAATAAAACGTCTTTTGGTGGCATATTTGCCGTTATTGTATTGAGAAATGTGTGTTAACATCGTGAAAAACTAACTTACAGTAAGTTTTGATTCTCATGCTGAAATAACAGTAGACAGTGTGCAATCAGGATGTGTGTGAGCTATGACTACATATCCTCTGTTGACCTTGAGAATTAATTCTTTAAAGCCCCTTTCTGTCTTGAAATGTGACAAGAAGAGCTGTGCCTCAATATTTTAAGGCAATTATCCCACTTTCAAGTTTCTCGTCGCAAGAATGAAGCTGGGTTTACCTGTGTTTTCTTGTGGGGATTTGCAGTTTAGACCCATCAGGACATTTGAGATTGAGACCATCAATTTAGATATTGAACGCAATTTAACATTTATTTTAGTATATAATAGAGCCTTAGTAGGTAGCCAACCCATATAATATAATTGAGCAATGAGCATGTATAGCGTTTACAGGCTCCTTTTGCAGGTCTACTCTTTAATCCAAGTGATGTACACACCAAACATCAGGGTTAACAACACCCAAGAAAGCATCATTCACACATCTTGGCTTCAGCCACTATAAAGGATTGTACATTCACACAAATCATAAATGGCTGCAGCCACTATAAAGGACTGTACATTGCCAGACAGGACTGTCTGATGGACCTGGTCTCAGACAAGATCAGAGAAGTACTGGAAAGGACAACAAAAATGTAAAAACACAGCACTGTAAAACTAGACTGGTTTGACCACAATGACACACATGACAACTCACTGCAAAATATTCCAAACTCCCCAGATAGTGTGTTCATTAATGAAAACAGAAAAACTGTTACTATCTTTGAAATAGTCTGCCCATTTGATTTGTATATGGACACGTGTTTTACATGATATATCATCCTTTGATGGAAGATACAGTATTATGGCCTTGGGATATAACTCAACTTTGTCTGGGCCACATTCACTAACTTGTGCTCCGTGGCCTGCACAAGAGGATTGCAAAAGACAAATGCAAAAACAGGTGGCTGGTATCTCCCTTAGAGATAGGGTGAGAAGTTCAGTCACCCGAGAGAGACTTGGAGTAGAACCGCTGCTCCTACACTTGGAAAGGAGTCAGCTTAGGTGGTTCGGGCATCTAGTACGGATTCCCCCCGAGTGCCTTCCTAGGAAGGTCCTCGATGCGCGTCCCACTGGGAGGAGACCCCGTGGCAGACCAAAGACCAGATGGAGGGATTATATCTCCAAACTGGCTTGGGAACGCCTCGGTATACTCCCTGAGGGAGTGGAGGAAGTTGCTCGGGATAAGGAAATCTGGAGGTCTCATTTGGAACTGTTACCCCCGCGACGCGATTCCGGATAAGCGGTTGAAGATGGATGGATGGATGGATACTGTTCTGTTTCAGCTGCCTGTCTATGAAGAAGACGATGTTTCATTCATCCTTGAGTATCTAAAGGAAAGATAATCATCTGTCAAACTTCTGTATATAGTTTGTCATCATTGTGTTATCTTTCTTGTGTGTTAATAAGCACGTGCAGCAGTTGTATCAGGTATAATGTAACATTATTCTGATCAGTTTTTGGATTTATCTGTATTGCGCTTTCTGTGCAGATCCTCATACTGTCCTCATGAATAAAGTGTCAGTTCTTTGTTCACATTCTGGAGACACATTTGATACGTTGATTTGGATACAGACATTTAAAGGGGCACTGCTTGTTGTGGATCACAGAATCGACATTTAATCAATCAATCAATCAATCAATCAATCAATCAATCAATCAATCAATCAATCAATCACAGTCTGCCTGCCTACTTATTATTATGCAAGAATCGACTAGCTCTCTGCTGCACACATGGTGAGGAGAATGATAGTTTATCAACCAAAATATTGATATAACCTTTTTTTCAGTGAAAACTTCAACAAAATGTACTTTATATATCATATGTGATGGTTCATAGAGGCAGAGAATAAATGCACTGCTTGAGTCTAGTTTGAGTCCAGGTGTTCTCAAGAATATTATCATTTGTTTCTTGACAAAATTTAAAATGAGGCTTATTTAATGTTATCCTTTATTATTATTTATTTTCACAAATGCTTTGCCTTTAACCTGTTGCTTTATGTGTAACAGATCCAGTTTCATTCACCCGGTCAATAACAGTACTTTATTCACAGCCATTGTTTGGTAGTTTGAACAGGTTTTATCATTAAAATATTACAAAATAACATAGGAAAAGAAACCAACTGGGCTGACAGGTTTCAGCAGCTTAAATGTTTAATATTGGTTCCTGCACACACAGAATGACCAATGAAACAACAATAAAAACAACAATCCAATACAATAACACAACCACTGGAAAGTTTGGAGATGTCTAAACCACACATCGGCAACATGAGAACCATGTAGGCTGTAGACAATCTAAATGTCAAGACAAATTCAAGTTAATGGTAATTAATAATTGAGTACCTGAGACGAATAACAGTATAAGTCCATTTTTGAATTTTTTTGAATATAGATATTTTTGGATTTGACAGACTGTAAACCACAAACTAGTCATTTTTAATCTGTTAAATTGTTAATGCAATCCCCCCTCTTTTTGTTTAATTGTCGGTTTTAATGTTATCTGCTCCCTTTGTCTGCTGAATATTGCTTGTACGGACTTAGACTGTTGTTCCACAAACTGCTGGAGATATACTGTTTTTCCACTTTCCACAAGTATTATGTCTTATAATTCCTAATATATATGAGTTAAGTTAAAGAAATCTAATTCAATACAATGAGAGGGGAGTACATTAAGACTTTAAGATATTAAAGACTTCTAGTTTGTGGTTTACAGTCTGGTAAATCAAAAAAATAAATACGGACTAATGCTGCATTCACACTACAGATATATAGTTGAACGTTTTGCTTGGTAATTCAATGTAATCTCAATGGAAACCAGTTTTAAAGATACAGGACACACAAAGAACAAAGCTTTGAAAGCTTTAAAGCTGGTTTCCATTGAGATTACATTGAATTACCAAGCAAAACGTTCAACTATATATCTGTAGTGTGAATGAGGCATTAGACTGTTATTCGTCTCAGGTACTCAATTAGTAATGACCATTTTATTGCACGATACCTGCGATCATTGTATGCAGGTATTGTGTGCACACACTTGCATAATGCATACTGTATATTCAGTGCATTGCAAGATATTTTTCCAATGACCTTTGAAGTGGTAACCTGACTCTGCCAGATGGTGGCGGCATTGAGTTCACAAGTTAAAAAGTTCACATTCATGGGAAGCTTCATTGTGACTCAGGTTATTGAAGTGGTCCATATCAAAAACAGACAACTGCCGAAATATTCATTAGTAGACTCATTTAAAGTTGATTGAAGTGGCTTGTTTTATGTCATTTTCATTGTAACCTCAGAGAAAAAAACATTGTGTAACAGAAATTTAAAATTGCGAAGCAAGGACCCATGACTTTGGGCCTGACAATCACCTATTGCAATGCAAAGCATTCTGTCACCTTTACCAGTATCAGTAAGAGATCATACAGAGATAAGGAGCTAAGAGCAAACTGAAGCAGTGGAACCTTCAGTTGAACAGAGCAACGGAGACCACTGCTGCTACCAGGAGCAAGAGGCTAACAGCAGTGCTTGTGGCGCTGTTGCATAAGTCACCCTCACAGCAGCTCACTTCACCTGACATGCCTGGAATATCCGATGACACCACACACAGGCTCTTTGAGACGCAGCCCTTCATGATGATCTCACTGCCTCCGGCTGCCACTGTGAACAGAAATACAACTATATTATTGTCTGTACTTAATGCTCCTTGTCTAGAGAAATTATTGAACGTTCCTCTCAGCTGATTATTGTGAAATATTTGGGTAAACAGGAGAGGCTGTGGTCTAAAGCTAGACGTATTACCTCTTGTTGAGATGCAACGATCCTCATCCCCAGAACAGGATAGTTCCTTGGAGCAATCCTGGCCTTGGCAAGTGTAGCACTTCTTACCATTGGGAGAAGAAGAGCTGGCAGGAACTGTAAGTTTAACATTTTGAAATTGTTATATTGATGATTTCTTCAACCCTGAACCTCATGTACAACCCCAAAATAACATTCACACATTTCCATAGCATGTTAAATATCTTATGTCATGATACAAGCACTGACAGTTGAAGTATTCAAATTTGCATCTTGTTGCGACCGTCAGGTCGCATTTACTATCAAAACCTCCACCGGCTGTCCGTCCGTCAGTCAGTCAGTCAGTCAGTCAGTCCGTCAGTCAGTCACACGTCACACTTTTGCCCTGCTCATATCTCCGCAACCGTTGCCCCGATCCATGCCAAATTTTGCACACACACTCATTGCCTGCCAAACCACAACCTCCATCAATTCTCACATGACCCTCTTCTAGCGCCACCATGAGGCCGATTCTTGCAAAACACATTTATGGACACAGCTCCTAAAGTTTTTGCCCTAAAATCACGCAAATCGCTACACAGTATGTCTACACTCATGTCATCTACATGGATCTGTCCCATTTAGCGCCACCTTCAGGCCGATTAAAAAAAAAAATTGGACACAGCTCCTACAGATTTTGCCCTAAAATCACGCCAATTGATACACAGTATATCTACACACTCATCTCATCAACATGGATCTGTCCCATTTAGCGCCACCTTCTGGCCAATTTTTTCAAACACATTTTTGGACACTGCTCCTACAGAGTTTGCACTAAAATCACGCAAATCGGTACACAGTATTTCTACACTCATCTCATCAACATGGATCTGTCCCATATAGCCCCACCATCACGCCGACTTTTTCAAACACATTTTTGGACACTGCTCCTACACATTTTGCCCTAAAATCACGATGCGACCTGACGGTCGCTTATCTCCCGATTAGGGAGTCTTACTGGTTTTAATTGTTTGTCTCCTGTCCGTCACACACACACACACACACACACACACACACACACACACACACACACACACACACACACACACACACACACACACACACAGTATATTTTTCTTTTTCCTCTGCTATTTTAGATTTTTTTACAATCTGGAAATAAAATAAATAACAGTAGGCCTAATATTCTCTTCTGGGGGTCCCTGGCAGAAAATCTTTTCAGACGGGCGTGTGCGATCAAATAATCAGTTTTGGGGGTCTTCTCAATGTTTGCAGCTTGGCTAACGAGACTCTTAAGTTGAGTGGTAACGCACGCGCCATCGGATATCGGGGTCCCGGGTTCGCATCCGGGCCGAGGCTACATTGGTGGCAGCGGTACAAATAGGTACTGTCGGGTACTCCGTCAGTTCCTCGTCGTTGTAGACCTTAAAGGGGAAGACCACCCATTTTCAATATTGAACTATTTCATTAATATAACTTAGAGGAGTTGTGTGGAAATAGAAAAAAAGTTCCCCCCCTTCTCTGTTGCCTAGAACAGGAAGATTGATTTTGGGGTTTGTATTGTAAAGTACAATGGTGTGATGTCATCAAGTTGTACTTTACAATACAAACCCCCAAAATCTAAATCAACACAACTCCTCTAAGGCATATTAATGACATAGTTCAATATTGAGCCTGGTAGTCGACGACAGTCCCCCAACGCTGGTCACGCTCGGACCCCCGGTTTCAGTCGAGCTTAGCCCCTGGCCGGCGCGTGCGGTCGCGCTTCCAGTTAGAGGGGACAACTGTAGGCTATATGGTGTGTGTGTTGCAGCTTGGCTAACGAGCCTGGCTCTTTAGTTGAGTGGTAACGCACACGCCATCGGATATCGGGGTCCCGGGTTCGCCTCCCGGGCCAAGGCTACACTATAGATACTTACGTGTGGGATATTGGTCATTGCAGAGGTCAGTGGAGCAGCACTTGCTACTTATAAGTGTCCTGCCGCTTCCCGAGTTCATTGAGCCACTAAGACCACACCCAGCAGATGGCGCGCAAGACTTCATGTTAACATCTGTGTTCATCATCCCACCTAAAAAACAAACAAGATATTATCCACTGCCAACTAACATATTAATCACACTAGAAAGTTCTGCTAATGCCTCACAAAAATTAAATGCAGAGTTTATAAAGTACATTTACTTAAGTACAATTTTGAGGATATTTGTGCTTTCCAATTTCCAGTACTTTTACTTCTACTCCACTAAATCTCAGAGGCAAATATCGTACTTTTACTCCACTACAATTATTTGGAAACTTTAGTTACTAGTTACTTTGTAGATTTTGATTATTATTACAATAAAATATAAAACACATTCACCATACTTCAACCCGAAATAAACTTGAAAATTGCCGATCTACAGATCAATCTAAATATTAATGTTCATTTTCTATATATATATATATATATATATATATATATATATATATATATATATATATATATATATAATCCATATCTCAAAATATTAGAATATTACACGGGACCACTCAAAAGAAGGATGTATAATACAGAAATGTCAAACTTCTGAAAGGTTATGTTAATTCATGCACTTAGCACCAGATTCTCTGTGGGGTTCAGGTCAGGCCAGTTAACCTGAACCCCACAGAGAATCTGTCTTGTGTTGTCAACAGGAAGATGAGAGACACCAGACTCAGCCACACAGATGAGCTTAAGGCCTCTATCAAAGCAAACCTGGGCATCCATAACACCTCAGCAGTACCACAGGCTGACCATCTTCCTGCCACGCCCATTGATGAAGACATTTTGTTCAGAAGTATTCCAGTGCATGCATACATTAACATAACCTTTCAGAAGTTTGACATTTCTGTATTATACATCCTTGTTTTGAGTGGTCCTGTGTAATATTCTAATATTTTGAGATATGTATTTTTGTATTTTATGAGCTGTATGCCATAATAATCTAAATTAAAACAAAAAAAGGTTTTGAATATTTCACTGCATACACAATTAATCTAGAATATATGAAAATTATATTACAGAAGAAAATGAACTTTTACATAATATTCATTTTTCTTTTAGATTGATACAAGCCCACAACGCTAGATAATAGGGGTGTACAGATACATTTTAACAATGATACGATACGCATCACGATACATGGTTAACAATACGATACATGGACGATATTGGTTCATTCATGGCGATACGATACGATTCGATTCATTGATTTAAAATCGATATATAACTATTTAGCAAAGAAATTAAATCTCTGTAAAACGTGTAAAAATCCATTATTATGGAAGTAAACACTGTGATTATCTAGCATGGACACATGGACATTATATTTCAACACATATGGACAAACCCACCTTGACATGAACAAAGAGATTTTTCGATAGACCAAGAGTAGCTTTATGGAATGGAAAAGTAATTAGACCCCTCTTTTTCATTTTCCCTCTTATTAAAATTGCCAAATACAAGGCAAAAACAATCGATTATCTGCATTGCAAAACGATTCGATACTGATTACCGCATTTTAAAACAATTAGATACTATACAAAGCCAAAACAGTACGATATTTTGATTTTGCAAATGATATAGCAGATCATTGCAAATTAAAGACTTTTAACTAGTACTTTTGGTACTGTAAGTAGGCTATATTCTGGAGCCAATACCTTTGTACTTTTACTCAAGCACATTTTGATTACCAGACTTTTAACAGAAGTATATCTGTATTGTGGTATAAATAGATATATACCTTTATTATCCCGAGGTGGAAAATCAGTTGCCCGGAGGCAGCACAGCAGTTTAAGGTTATTTGTTACCTCTTATTACATACCCACAGATAACCTGACTGCCATTGCAGCACATTGCTGGGAAGCAGGACAGACTTCTGTGTCAGTGCAGGTCCCTGGCCCGACCGGGGTGCACATGTAACATTTCAAGGCAGAGGCTATAAGTATAGACAACAGGTGTTAAACTTAACACACCATTCATGTGTATTGGAAAAATGATTTTCTGAACAAACAAACAATAATCAAATTTCTCAAAAGACACATATGTTTGTTGTGAAAGCATGTTTGTGAAGATAGCTAACAGAAATGGGTGGAATGAATGAAGAGATAGCTAGTTAAGTAAGTAAGTAAGTAAGTAAGTAAGTAAGTACGTACAGTAAGTACAGTAAGTAAGTAAGTAGCCTAAGTAAGTAAGTAAGTAAGTAAGTAAGTAAGTAAGTTGGTTAGTAAATATAAGAAAGGAAAAGAAAGTGAAAAGAAAATGTAAAGCCCCAACATCAGTAAGATAAATACATATAGATAAAATAAAAAATACCTTTTGGGAAAAGCACAACCCCAAGGATCACTATGACTACATGCATCTTGTTCAACTGAAAAAATGGGCAACTTTACAGCTTTTAATAAGTCTACAAAGGGGGTGTGGTGTCTAGATGGTGTGTGTGTGTGTGTGTGTGTGTGTGTGTGTGTGTGTGTGTGTGTGTGTGTGTGCGTGCGTGCGTGCGTGCGTGCGTGCGTGCGTGCGTGCGTGCGTGCGTGCGTGCGTGCGTGCGTGCGTGCGTGAGCGTGTGCAGCATTTCTCCGATATCTAGTAGCTGAATCTTATCTACACAGCAATGGTAATTAGAGGTGGAAAGAGTACTGAAAAATAGAGTATTGTTACTTTTGTGAAATACACAAAGATAAAAGTACTAGTCCAGGAAATTATTCAAAAGTAAGAGTAAAAAGTAGCCTATTTAAAAACTACTCGTTGAGTAAAAAGTAAACATTAATTACATTAATTACATCATGAGAACCTGTAAGCAGATATCTCTACCATCCGGGGAGCACACAATACACTGCATTATAGTTGGCATTTTTCTTGTTAACTTGTTTCATACTGAACAAACTGTTCTGATGTGGCCAGGGATGCGCACATTGTTCAATTTCCTGTGTTTAGTTCTCCTTCTTCTTTGTCAGATGAGCTATAGCTCAATATCAGGAGAATCATTGTCAGATTCAGATTCATTCATTTTCTCCCAGCTATTTCTTAAGTACATTGGTCAAGTGACTGATAAAATGACTAATATATATGACACATATACATATATATATATATATATATATATATATATATATATATATATATATATATATATATATATCATCATTCATTTGATCAGTAACACTGAATATATGGTATACAGTGTTGAAAGGTGTATGCTCAAGCAAAACTATTGCTCGTAAGTTCAGTCAATGTTCTTCTACAGTGGCATTGTTTAAGACATATTGCACAACTCTCTATACTGTGGACCTGTGGTTGTCTTATGACTGACTAATAAGTCACATTATCCTCTGTCGACCTTGAGAATGGGTTTAAAGCCTCTTCTTGAAATGTGACAAGAGCTGTGCCTCAGCATCACATCAGAATATTCTACGAAAGTTAGCCCATTTTTTCATCGCAAGAATTAAGCTGTTTTTTTATTTATAATTTTTTTTATTTAATCTGCAAATGGAATGCAAACCACTCCATTCCCATTGAAATGCATTTGCAGAATACGGCCTCATAGGTAGAATAAGAGTGCGGTGTGACCGTACCCGAATGCTGAAAAAAGATTGTATGAATATAGGCCTACATAAAAGGCAAACTTTGCCTATTTAAAACCTAAATACACTACCCCCTGTATAAAACGGGGGTTGCACATTTCTCTGTCGGCCCATCACAATACCTCAATATACGTACCAAGACCCAGGTTCACTATGTATTTTTGTTGGATTTCTTTGGGGATTAGTAAAACTATACATTTTTGGAATCTTCAGAGCATGGGGAATCCAAACATCTTTGTTGCCATTTGCACAGACACCTGCAAAGCCACCACTTTGGACGTTCAAAATGGCCGACATTAAATACATAATTTGTGCTATCTTGGCTTCTAGACAACCTAGAAACTTAATTAAACATGCCAATCCTATGTTTTCTGGGTCAAGGAATCAAATTAGTAAATGATGGGTGTAAAATGTTCCGGACCCCCACCCCCTTTCTAAGGGTTATCTATTTTGGGACCTCCAAGAAACGTATGTGAGCCAGTTAATGTCCGATTTTCATAATATTAGATGTTTTGTAGGTTTCTGAGTTCATTTATTACACTTTTAAAACCAGAATAACCTTACTGACTTTTGGTTGGGTTCTTTCCTCACCTGCGACCCCCCAGACAGACCTTTGAGCCTATCTCAGTAATCGCTCTGCTCCAGAACAATGTTAAATTAGATCATAATTGAAGCATAAAAGTTGTTGTAGATGGGCTCTGAAAACAAAAATGAGTAGCAGCAAATACCAGGGGTCTTCCATGGGGGGTCCGGAGACCGGGACCCCTGGGGGGTCCTCAGAGTTACTACAGGGGGCCTGCCAAATATTTTTTACATATGAAACTTTGAATGTTTTTATAGTATTCTCATTATTATTTATAACATATAACATATTTGATTTGTGTTAGACAGTTAGGGTTGACAGCTGTTACTGCAGGGATTGCAATAAACCCCCCAAACCCTCACCCTATCCTCTTAAAGAGCACATGATAAATTATGCCCAAAGAGATTCACTACAATACAGTAATTCCAGAAACGTCTTCATCATTGTCATCTTCAATGTCCAACCTAATAGTGTTGCAGTCTCCACCATAGCATAGACAGAGTGAAAGGCAGGTTATTTGAGCAGGGAGGGCAAGATCCCTGACTGGAACATACCCTCCACTCTCTGAATTCCACCTATTTTCTTCGATTGGTGGAAGATCAGGGCAATTTGTCAGGTAAGGTTTATCCTAGCCTAGCTCAGCTATACGATCCACCCATGTTAAAACAAGGAGGGGATGATATGCAGTTAGTTAGCTGCATTAGTATATAGTCTGGCTATGCCAGGCTAGGTTTATCCTGCATTGTGACGTAGTTGACACAGGGGATATATGGTAGCAGTGCAGCACGAGTTGGAGGGAGCATCTCACCCTCCAAGTTCATTGACAGGAACAGTTCCCATCTGAGTATTTGCAGGGTTGTTGTTGGACCTTTTGAACTGTAAACATGGCTGCAAAGTTGATGGAAGCTCACCATTAATAAGCTCAGGAGGAATATAACCCTTGCCAAGGTCCTTGAAGCGGTTAATGACTTTGTCATCATTATCAGGCTTCAAGTAGGCGTTGACCCATGTCTTTTAGGAGATTCCAACAAATGATCTTCCCCATTCAGCACCAGAAAAATTGCGTAAGCCAAGGAAACCTTGACATTTGTGACATCCAATAACGTGGAACTTGCTAGAACAGGGGTCCTCAAATACAAATCTTGAAGGTCCACAAATATTTATTTGAAACATATATATATATATATATATATATATATATATATATATATATATATATATATATATATATAATTTATTTATTTATTAAAAGGGTCTTAAGTCCTTAAATTATGACTTCACTTTCATCTGGCCTGGGGACTCCTCCAAAATCATTTGGGGACCTCTTTGACCCACAAGTTGACTCACTTGACTGAAGAGCAACCCGTTGAAGGGAGAACAGAATGTAAAATCAAGGTGGAGCAGAGATATTTATTTTACGAAAAGTAGATGTTTGCGCTATTGTTTGTTTCTTTTAACAAACTGGGATAATCTTCGTGTGCTTATGCTTGTGTTGCAACGTGAATATTGATCTGAAAACAAGGTGTCGCGCGTCGGAGACGATGCGGCTCGTGGCTCACTCCTATACCGAGTAATGCGTGTGGCTCGCAGCTGGCTTTGCTGCATGGCTCGCTGGCTGCATATCCTTGGAGAAAGAGAGAGGCAGCCATGGCTGTGGCACCTCGCGACAAACTCTCTGGAGAGAAGATTATAATCCTCATCCTGCAAACGTATTCACGTTGATGTTGTGCTTGTGCGCGAATGAAACCCACTGATTTATAACTAGTTTACAGGCTGCAGTTAACCGCTGCCACACCACTTCCTCCTTATCGTCAACTGCTATCTACCACAATTGCAACATTTCCTGCCTTACGGGCAAGTTGAATTACAATATCCAAATCTCAGGGACTGTCCACAGCTGCCGTCTAGTAAACATGTTTGTCTTCAAAATGTAAAGTAAAAGTATTTAGAGTAAAAAAGTATGAAAACAGTGCAATAGTTCAGTAGCATTACAACACATTATCATTCACTTAGCCCTTCTTCTCATCTTCTCCTATTCCATCTCCTCGTCCTCCATATCCTCCCTCTCTGAGAATTCTGCTTCCTCCTCCTCTGGGAATCCTGCTTCCCGGGGTTCGTCAGGATCAGTTCCTGTGGGTGATGCTGGATCGCAGGTGGATGACGCGAGAGTGTAGTTGGAAGAGGAGGGAGACCTGCCTGTAGCATCCTGGAAATGACCCGTAGGCCCAGGCTCCCAGCTTGGCGATGTGGGGGAGTAGGGTACTGTGGCCTCGTCCGGGTCAGGTTCCGTAGGTGATGACGGATCATATGTGGGATCGTAGTCTGGATCCCTCTGACTGGGTTCATGCCACTGCACCTCATTCTCCGTTGCCCCTCTCTCCGTTGCCCCCTGGTGGTGGCCTGGTGACCTATCCTCATCATTAACTGCATCATTAATTGCCTCAATTGGTGCAATTAGACGTCGGACCTCCTCCAACCTCCCTGAGCTCCACCCTGATTGACTGACAGTGTGTTCACCAGACTGCAACAACCGCAAACCCTCGTCAAACATGTCCATTTCTCTCTGCCAAGACTCTCTTTGCCTAGGGTCTAAACAGAATCTCTCAACTAACTCTCTGCAGCTGATGTTTCTGTCAACATCCCCACTGCCCTGTGTCACATTTTCAGCTAACCTTCCCTCACTACGAGTAGACTGAGAGGTGCCCTCTTCGCTTCTTCTCTGTACTATTCTTAATCGTCTTGGAACTGGGAAATCCTCCTCCTCGCTGTCACTCCCTACAGGCCTACAATATATATATAGGGGGTTCCCCAACATTACTGCATCGCTCTACACCCCTTGCGGCTGGAGTCCCCAGTTCCCTCAAAGCTGCCCTACGTTGTTCCCTATTCTGCCCTAGTCCTGACGATCCCTCTCCTGGGTCGTCCCTATTCTGGGTAGATTGGGGAGGGGCTGCTGCCTGAGTTTGGGTTGGGCGTACCTGGGCTTGGGGCCTTACCATGGGCTTCAATGTCACAACAGGTCGTTCGTACTTTCGTTTACGTGGGCTGCATGCGGGCTCGTTGTTCGCTAAGAACCATTTGTTACTCAAGGGGTCACGTGCGATCCTGACCGTCGAACCACAGGGTATTGGGGTGCATTCGGCGTCAGAGTGGAGGGTATGGGAGTCTTGCCCTCCCTGCTCCAAATGCATTTTTTTCATTGATTGAAGTATTTATTAGAGGTTTTGCATAGGTAACCTGCCTTGCACTCCTCCCTGCAAATGCTATGGTGGAGACGGTCAACACTATTATGGAGCTCTAAGAGGATAGGGTTCGGCTTTTGGGGTGACGATAACAAGTGTGTGTGTTGTCAGTGTGAGTGCAGTGCAATAAATGGACACGTTGTTCTGCGCGCTCAAAATGAGAAGTTGCAATAATTTCATTATTGCAATCCCTGCAGTAACAGCTGTCAACCATAACTGTCACAACACAAAAATGTTATAAATAATACTGAGAATACTAACCAGTAAGACTCCCTAATCGGGAGATAAGCGACCGTTGGTCGCTTATCTCCACAAATAGGCCAAAAGTTTGTTTTACCAATTATCAAGACGTACGGGCAGTTGACAGTTTGCCATGGTTACTCATTGAAGTTGAATCTCCATATATGGAGATAACCTACGCATCACACAGTCCTCAGCCGATGATGTGGCGTGATGTCATACAATACACAAACGAGCCCTACAGTATAAAGGGGCAATTCTTGCCAGGAAAGAAGCATTTGTGTCCCAATCTCACTGAGAGCCAGTCATCTCGGAAAGTACAGCTTTAGACAGGGACTGAAAATACTTTTTTTTTTTGTTCACTAAAATGTGATAAAGCCACTAAAGCATTTCATAAATTTCAGGCTACATTTCACTTAAACGCCAGAGCTTAACTCTGCATGTAAATAAGACTTTTTTTAATTAATGTGAGAGATCATCAGGTCATTTGCAGGTTAGACATTTATTTAAAACTTGAATATCTCAAAAGTAGTATTTCAGCATGGCATCATTCTATAAGCCATATCTTCAAAACTGTTGGGTCAATCTCCACAACCAATATATCATTTTGTAGCTATGATCCCCAGATTTCAAATGAAATGAAAAAATGAAAATGAATAAAAATCCAATGACTGGCTCCCAGCCAAATTGGGACACATTTCTTCGACTCAGACCTTATCGCCAGGGTTGGCTTATAGCAGCTGTCGGTAGGACCATATATGGATTCTGTTAGTGTGGATCTCCTAACAGGGCATCATCTGGGATACAATCCCTTTTATGCCCATATATGGAGATCCCTAACAGAATCCCTTTCATGCCCATATATGGAGATCCCTAACAGAATCCCTTTTATGCCCATATATGGAGGTCCCTAACAGCATCCCTTTTATGCCCATATATGGAGATCACTAACAGCTAACAGAATCCCTTTTATGCCCATATATGGAGATCCCTAACAGAATCCCTTTTATGCCCATATATGGAGATCCCTAACAGAATCCCTTTTATGCCCATATATGGAGATCCCTAACAGAATCCCTTTTATGCCCATATATGGAGATCCCTAACAGAATCCCTTTTATGCCCATATATGGAGATCCCTAACAGAATCCCTTGTATGCCCATATATGGAGATCCCTAACAGAATCCCTTTTATGCCCATATATGGAGATCCCTAAAAGAATCCCTTTTATGCCCATATATTATGGAGAAATCCCTGCTCTGAGTATCTGACATCAGTGTGATGTCACCTGTTTATGCCCATATATGGAGATCCCTGCTCTGCGTATCTGGTTGCTATGGTAAACAGTTGGTTGCTAGGGTAAAAAAAACATGGTTGCTATGGTAAACAGTTGGTTGCTAGGGTAAACAGTTGGTTGCTAGGGTAAAACCATGGTTGCTAAGGTGGTTGCTAACGTACACTAACAGACCAGCAACAACAGACTGTTGCCACAGCAACGTACACAAAGGTTTGTGTACACATGTGGTGTGATGTCATACTGATGCGGAGATATGAGCAGGGCAAAGGTGTGACGTGTGACGTGTGACCGACGGACGGACCGACGGCCGGACGGCCGGTGGAGGTTTTCATAGTAAACTGCTCCCTGACGGTCGCAATAAACCCAGGATACACCAGTAAGACTCCCTAATCGGGAGATAAGCGACCGTTGGTCGCTTATCTCCACAAATAGGCCAAAAGTTTGTTTTACCAATTATCAAGACATACGGGCAGTTGACAGTTTGCCATGGTTACTCATTGAAGTTGAATCTCCATATATGGAGATAACCTACGCATCACACTAAGTCTGACCTCACCAGCCCATATTTGGGCATGAGCAACTTATGTCTCCATATATGGAGATATGATGACATCACACAGTCCTCAGCCGATGATGTGGCGTGATGTCATACAATACACAAACGAGCCCTACAGTATAAAGGGGCAATTCTTGCCAGGAAAGAAGCATTTCTTCGACTCAGACCTTATCGCCAGGGTTGGCTTATAGCAGCTGTCGGTAGATAATGCCGGTCTTATATAAGGGTCATTTGTGTACGGTGTGATTTGCCATGGTTACTCATTGAAGTTGAATCTCCATATATGGAGATAACCTACGCATCACACTAAGTCTGACCTCACCAGCCCATATTTGGGCATGAGCAACTTATGTCTCCATGTATGGAGATATGATGACATCACACAGTCCTCAGCCGATGATGTGGCATGATGTCATACAATACACAAACAAGCCCAGATATGAGCAGGGCAAAGGTGTGACGTGTGACGTGACGGACGGCCGGTGGAGGTTTTGATACTAAACTGCGACCTTACGGTCGCAATCAAGACATACGGGCAGTTGACAGTTTGCCATGGTTACTCATTGAAGTTGAATCTCCATATATGGAGATAACCTACGCATCACACTAAGTCTGACCTCACCAGCCCATATTTGGGCATGAGCAACTTATGTCTCCATATATGGAGATATGATGACATCACACAGTCCTCAGCCGATGATGTGGCGTGATGTCATACAATACACAAACGAGCCCTACAGTATAAAGGGGCAATTCTTGCCAGGAAAGAAGCATTTCTTCGACTCAGACCTTATCGCCAGGGTTGGCTTATAGCAGCTGTCGGTAGGACCATATATGGATTCTGTTAGTGTGGATCTCCTAACAGGGCATCATCTGGGATACAATCCCTTTTATGCCCATATATGGAGATCCCTAACAGAATCCCTTTCATGCCCATATATGGAGATCCCTAACAGAATCCCTTTTATGCCCATATATGGAGATCCCTAACAGCATCCCTTTTATGCCCATATATGGAGATCACTAACAGCTAACAGAATCCCTTTTATGCCCATATATGGAGATCCCTAACAGAATCCCTTTTATGCCCATATATGGAGATCCCTAACAGAATCCCTTTTATGCCCATATATGGAGATCCCTAACAGAATCCCTTTTATGCCCATATATGGAGATCCCTAACAGAATCCCTTTTATGCCCATATATGGAGATCCCTAACAGAATCCCTTGTATGCCCATATATGGAGATCCCTAACAGAATCCCTTTTATGCCCATATATGGAGATCCCTAACAGAATCCCTTTTATGCCCATATATTATGGAGAAATCCCTGCTCTGAGTATGTGACATCAGTGTGATGTCACCTGTTTATGCCCATATATGGAGATCCCTGCTCTGCGTATCTGGTTGCTATGGTAAACAGTTGGTTGCTAGGGTAAAATAACATGGTTGCTATGGTAAACAGTTGGTTGCTAGGGTAAACAGTTGGTTGCTAGGGTAAAACCATGGTTGCTAAGGTGGTTGCTAACGTACACTAACAGACCAGCAACAACAGACTGTTGCCACAGCAACGTACACAAAGGTTTGTGTACACATGTGGTGTGATGTCATACTGATGCGGAGATATGAGCAGGGCAAAGGTGTGACGTGTGACGTGTGACCGACGGACGGACGGACGGACGGACGGACGGACGGACGGATGGACGGACGGACGGACGGACGGACGGACGGTGGAGGTTTTCATAGTAAACTGCTCCCTGACGGTCGCAATAAAAACATTCAAAGTTTCAAATGTAAAAAAAAAAAAGATCCCATCAAGATTTGGCAGGCCCCCTGTTGTAACTCTGAGGACCCCCCAGGGGTCCCGGACCACCCGTGGAAGACCCCTGGTATTTGCTACTAATCCTTTTTGTTTTCAGAGCCCATGCAGCTACAAAAACTTTTATGATTCAATTATGATCTAATTTAACATTGTTCTGGAGCAGGAGCAGAGCGATTACTGAGATAGGCTCAGGGGTCCATCTGGGGGGTCCCAGGTGAGGAGTGACCCCAACCAAACGTCAGAAAGGTTATTCTGGCTGCTTTAAAAGTGTAATACATGAACTCAGGATGTTTAAACCCTACAAAACAACTCTAATATTATGAGAATTAGACATACAACTGTCTGGCGTACGGTTCTGGGAGGTCCCAAAATAGATAACCCCCAGAAAGGGGGTGGGGGTCCGGAATATTTTACACCCATCATTTACTCATTCGATTCCTTGACCCAGAAAACATAGGATTGGCATGTTTAATTAAGTTTCTATGTTGTCTAGAAGCCAAGATGGCACAAATTATGTATTTTATGTCGGCCATTTTGAACGTCCAAAATGACGGCTTTGCAGGTGTCTGTGCAAATGGCAACAAAGATTTTTGGATTCCCCATGCTCTGAAGATTTCAAAAATGTATAGTTTTCCAAATCCCCATAAAAATCCAACGAATAAACATTTCTTAACATAGCAAACCTGACTAAAAGGTTGGTTACAGTATAAAGGGGGGCAGTTGGAACAATAGTACTTTGGACTGATAGTATATATATTAGGGGTGCAACGGTTCACAAAATTCACAGTTCGGTTCAATATTTTGGTGTCACGGTTCGATACTTTTTCGATACAAAAAATGAACAGAAATGTCCTTGATTTATAAATATATGTTTATAACTAAGTGGGCTCTGCAGACCCCTAGGGGTCCTTGAGGGAAGCGGGTGGACGAGACATGAGCTTGTATGACGGCTGTTCTGAGCTGTTCTCTACAATCTTACCGGATGTTTCCCAAACATAATTGTTGTCTCCACCAGCCGAAGGCTGAGGGAGAGTATGTTTTCGCCCCTGTCCGTGCGTCCGTGCGTGCGTCCATGCGTGCGTGCGTCCGTCCTCCAAGTTTGTGTACAGCTAATCTCCGGCGCCGTTGGCCCGGTCGCTGACAGAATTAGCACACACACTCCCTGGATGCCAATTCAGAACCTCTGCCCCACATTTTTCAAACGGCCCTATTCTAGCGCCACCTTGAGGCCGATGTTTGCAAAACACATTTCTGTACACTACTCCTACGGATTTTGACCAAAAATCACGCAAATCGGTAGACAGTGTCTCTACAGTCATGTGATCAACACGGATCTGTCTGATTGTCCATATTCCATCCTGATTGGCTGATATTGGCTTTCAAAGTTTGTAAGATTGGTCCATTTTGGACAAAATGCCTCAAATCACAAATGCAGAGTGCAATTAACATGAAATCGCGCACACACGTTCCCACTAGGCCGAGGAAGAAATGCCACTTCAAATTTTTGAAATCAGCCTCATGGTGGCACTATAACAGGCCAATTCGTGGTTTTACCTATAACTCCACCGATCAGTTTCAAACTTTGTAAGCGAAGCGCACTGCCTGGCTGCCAATTCAGAACCTCTGCCCCACACTTTTCACATGGGCCTGTTCTAGCGCCACCAGGAGGCCAATTTGTGCAAAACTACCTTTTGGCCAGTACTCCTACAGATTTTGTCCAAAATTAACACAAATCAGTACACAGTATCTCTACCGTCATATGATCAAGACGGATCTGTCCCGTATTAAATATTCAATTCTGATTGGCTAAGATTGGCCTCCAAACCTTGCAGGATTGATCCGTTTCGAACAAAATGCCTCAAATCAAACACAGCGTGCAATTGTAATGAAATTGTGCAGAATGTGCACGCACATTCGCAAAAGGCCAAGGAAGAAATTACACTACAAAATGTTCAAATCAGCCTCATGGTGGCGCCATGAAAGGTCTAAGATTGGTGAAGAACACATGCCACCCTTTTGACATTGGCCTATTATAGCACCACCAGGACGCATGGCTGGTGGAGACCTGTGCTCGGAAGAGCACTTCTTCTAGTTCTACAGTAAATTCCCGCGGAGACAGGTGGATATGGTGTGTTTTTTCTTTATGCTGTTGTTATTCCCTGAAGAAGACCTTTCCAGGTCTGAACGTTGGTTTCTAAATAAATAAATCCTGCACTGTGGCTACGAGTGTGCAGCCTTCTTCTTTTGCGAATGTCTGTCTGAGTGAGTGAGTGAGTGAGTGAGTGAGTGTCTGTCTGTCTGTCTGAAACAGCGTTTCTCCTCAGTGGCTGGAGCAATTGATCTGAAATCGCATCACAATTAGCATATGAACACACCTGACATAACTGTGAAGCCCGTTTGTCACTTTCACAAATCGTATGCTGTATATTAGCATTTTTATGGTGTATCTACTATCTATTCTGCATCTAGCTTGAGGCTAATCTATTCTGCATCTAGCATGAGGCAACATGTTTAACCAGCTCTCTCTCTGTGTGTGTGTGTGTGTGTGTGTGTGTGTGTGTGTGTGTGTGTGTGTGTGTGTGTGTGTGTGTGTGTGTGTGTGTGTGTGTGTGTGTGTGAGAAACGGGTATTTCTTACATTGATGCTCCTACATATTATCATGCAAGCACCAGTTAAAGTTACTTTCCATCCCTCATATACTGTATGCACAGTGCACATCCCATAACCCACACACTGCACATCATTTTGGAGCTCATATCTTTGAACGGGTAAGGGCTAGTAATACAAATTCTAAAAACGAACAATGAAAAATCAATTGTGTTACAATCGTGGATTCTGACTCATAACATGATGTAGTGGCCCTCGTCACGTCTAGTATGTTACAGTTGCCTAGAGGGTCAACCGACGGAAAAGACGACACTTAAGCCATATCATAATAATACAATATCCAAAATTGATTATCACTTGATTATCACATTATCACAATATCGATATAATATTGATATATTGCCCAGCCATAGTTTAGGCCAGGGATACTAAAATAGCTGAACCAGTGGGCCACATTACCAAAATGGCAAGGGGCCAGTTGATGAAATGACAACATTAATGATACTTGATAACTTCTGTCTTTCATTGGTGCCTTATATTGTCGATCTTACTGTAACAACTGACACTGTTTTATGGCAAATTAAACATAATGGTATTGAATTTGCATGATGATATGAACTCATAAAAAGCACTGCTCACTTCGCTTCTTCTTCTTTTTTCTTTTTTTTTCTTTTTCGATTGATTGATTGATTGGTGGGCCAGTCAAAATTGTGCCATGGCAATAATGCCTCCCCCTGGCCAGCCGGGGCGCCTGATGGAGGGGAAAGGAACTGGTTGGAATAACGTGTTCCTTCCACGCGCTACGTCCAAACCAGGGAAATCTCCACTGTCAGGTGAAAAAAAGCAACTTGGACTCCTCATGCATAGAAGGAAGCATGAGGTCAGTCCGTTGTCTCCCCAGGCGCGGCAGAGGGAGAGCAGAGCCCAGGTTTACCTAGGCAATTAGGGTGAAAAAATAGGTTACAAAATTGTGGGATAAAAATTATAAAGAAAAAAAAATGCCATGGGCTGGAAGTGGCTTGCAGGCCTGAGTGTGAGTATAACTGGTTTACTACTGGTTTAGGCACTTCCTTCGGCTTATCAGTAGAACTATTGGGTCTCTGTTATTGACATGAAAGACAAAACCCTTTTGACAATGTGAAAAAAAAAAAAAAATCTTTACAAATAAATGAAAAGTAAAAAATAAATGATGTAACCAATTCAACTTTTCTAATGATTAACAACATTATTAACATTAACATTATTATTATTTATTTTTTCACATTAATTAAACACCTTAATCATACAATTCTCACTCAGGTCTCTAAATACATGCCAGAATAAGGTCAACACCCTTGCATTTACTGGTAGAAAGTTTGTTCTCTAAACATGTTGAGTTTGTTGACACGCCTTGGATGTGTGAAAGGCGTGGTGCGCTGTGGTTTTAACACCTCCGTAGAAGAGCTAAGCGATGGGACCAAAGTTTCCCCATGTACCATGACATTGTGGTCGGCTTAGTTTCTGGAAGCTGCTCGCATCACTTAGAAAAGCTGTGGTTTTAACACCTCCGTTTACTTAGAAGAGACTAAGCGATGGGACCAAAGTTTCCATCGCATCACTTGGAAAAGCTGAGAAAAACAGGGTCGAATGCGTACACGGCAACCAACTGTTGACCATTCTTTTCTCCTCCCTTGATGATTTATTCATATATTGTAAACTTAAATATGTTATGTGAAATAAAGAACTGTTTTCATTACTTTGTATACATCTCTATACATATAATTTATATAACTAACATTGTGCCAAAATATTACTATAAAAAACAAGTCACCATGCAGGTGCCAATATTTATGAATTCCCTCCCAGCTATTCTGTTTAAGGGTTAGGTTTAGGGGTTAATCCCCTGCAGATTTCAATCATGAAAATGAAAACTGTTACTATCTTTGATATAGTCTGCCCATTTGATTTGTTTATGGACACTTGTTTTACATCCAAGCTTATGCTATATCATCCTTTGATGGAACATATAGTATTATGGCCCGATATAAATATAACTGTCAACTATGCCTGGGCCACATTCACAAACGTGTGCTCTGTGGCCTGCACAAGAGGATTGCAAAAGACAAATGCAAAACAAGTTGGCTAAATACGGTTCTGTCTCAGCTATCTGTCTATCTGGAGAAGACGATGTTTCATTTATCCTTGAGTATCTAAAGGAAAAATAATCATCTGTCAAATTTCTGTATTGTTTGTCATCATTGTGTTATCTTTCCTCTGTGTGTTAATAAGCATGTGCAGCAGTTGTATCAGGTATAATGTAATCTTCTTCTGATCAGTGTTTGGATCTATCTGTATTGCTTTTTCTGTGCAGATCCTCACATATGTAACTCTGTCCTCATACAGTGTCAGTTCTTTGTTCACATTCTGGCGACACATTTGATATGTTGATTTAGATACAGACTTTTAAAGGGTCACTGCTTGTTGTGGAGCACAGAATCGACTTTCAATCAATCAATCAATCAATCAATCACAGTCTGTCTGCCTGCTTATCATTATGCAAGTATCGACACACTAGCTCTGCAGCACACATGGTGAGGAGAATGATAGTTTATCAACCAAAATATTGATATACCCTTTTTTTTCAGTTAAAAAGTCAACTTCAACGAAATGAACTTTATATATCTGGTTCATAGAGGCAGAGAATAAATGCACTGCTTGAGTCTAGTTTGTATCGGTCGGTGTTCTCAAGAATATTATCATTTGTTGCTCGACAAAATTACAAATGAGGCTCATTTAATGTTATACTTTATTATTAATATTTTTATAAATGCTTAGCGTTTAACGTGTTGCTTTATGT
Source organism: Nannobrachium achirus (assembly GCF_963921795.1). Classification (NCBI taxonomy): domain Eukaryota; kingdom Metazoa; phylum Chordata; class Actinopteri; order Myctophiformes; family Myctophidae; genus Nannobrachium; species Nannobrachium achirus. The sequence goes on from NC_137817.1 coordinate 50,220,347, forward strand.
GTAACAGATCCAGTTTCATTCACCCGGTCAATAACAGTACTTTATTCACAGCCATCGTTTGGTAGATTGAACAGGTTTTATCATTAAAAGATTACAAAATAACAGGAAAATAAACCAACTGGGCTGGTTTCAGCAGCTTAAATGTTTAATATTGGTTCCTGCACACACAGAATGACCTATGAAACAACAATAAAAACAACAATCCAATCCAATAACACAACCACTGGAAGGTTTGGAGATGTCTAAACCACACATGAGCAACATGAGAACCATGTACTAGCCTGTAGACAATCTAAATTTCAAGACAAACTCAAGTTAATGGTAATTAATAATTAGTAATGACCATTTTATTGCACGATACCTGCGATCATTGTATGCAGGTATTGTGTGCACACACTTGCATAATGCATACTGTATATTCAACTTTCCATTTCTTTGCTTTCATTTCTCTGAAGTAGAAACAATGCCATAGAACCCTAGCCTGGGGGTGCCAGCCTCACCACTACCGCCAGGGGTGGTGTTGCGGTCTGGTTTTAACCAAGCTAATAGAACCCATGTTGCGCAACAAAAGTTATCAACAATGGCTCTGGGGTAGAGAAAGCAGGAGGCTTAACCCTGCAAGGCCCAGCGTAGCTTTTTGGCAACAATTTTATTTGATAAAAAAAGAGCAAAATAATTAGTTTTCCTGTTCTTTTTTCACATTAACATCACCATTGGATCCTATTGTTTAGTATTACAATGTAATTGGCCACGATATTTGCATAAATACCCCCCACAGAGGCTGACATTCACACCCCCGACAGAGGCTAACATTTCAGAGTCTGGACGAACAACATCTCACTTTTTCACTGAAGCTATTCCTCACAAAAAACACAAGTAAAATGTCTGTAATATTTTTTTTTTGGTGATCATTAGAATGCCTAGAACATGATGCAAAAATGAAAATTAGAGCATGATTTATGATTTATGGCTATAAAATCTTACAAACATTTTCCATCCGTGTGCGACAGCACGCACGCGGATCGTGCACCATTCTTGCACCATCATACGATGGACACGAACGTGCCCACGTTAAAAGTTAAGAAAATCTCTGTTTTTTGGGGCAGTCAATTTAGAAAATAACAGATTTTGCAAGCTCACAATACATCACAGTGTAAACGGGGTGTGAGCTATTTTCAAATAGTCAATGTATCTATGGCATGTTTTATGTTGTATTTAAACTGATTTTGAAGGTAAGTTCACAAATTTTACGTCGTATTGCGTGGCTGGTATCGTTCGGTTTCGTTCCCGCCCCATGGGCACTACATAAACTTTGCTTCATTAGAAAGATCTATTGATAGTAAGTAAGAAACAAAAAGTTCTCCGCGTGTCACTTGCACAATCTTTGTCACCAGCCAGAAATGTATTTAAAGGGAATAACCAAAAAATTAAAATCTTGTGCTGCTGTTTTTGCTGATTTTGGCAACACAAAATCTTTCTCAAATGTCATAAATACATCTACCTAACATCTGAAACAAGTATTGGTGCCTTAGTATTATCATATACGAATTTAGATCATATAATGTAGGAAATTTGTTGAAGGAAACACTTCAATGTAAGTGAGTGTCAGTGATTGTAATTTTGTTATAATGACAAGTAAACGTGATATCTATTTCATGGTTTCACATCAAGAGAAACTCAATGGAATACTTATCTTCATGATTGGGTGTGTCTGGACCTATAATTTACATATTTCCAAGATGGACGACACCCGAAAATGAGCTTTACTATGACTTTTACAGTGATAGCTGGCTGTTATGACAGAACATCTGCTTTTTAAGCAATATGAACACATTTGGTCAGTTTTACCTCAGATTCTATGAAGAGTTGTGGAGAAAAATCTGAGAAAACGTACATACAGCTACTGTCTACAAGACTGGGCTTGTATATCAGCGTTTCAACCCTGTTTTCCCTTAATTATAGATCAAGCTGAAGACAAGCATCTTTGTACTACTTAAATGCAGTTTAAGCAGAATATTATGTGTGGCTTGTTGCGAAATGAGGCTAAATGTGACGGGAAATGTACGGACGGATTACCACACACTTGCATCCTGTTATGAAGAGATACACATTTGGGAATTTGGTTGAAATGGAAAAACAACAAATGCAGAAGTAACTTCTGCATTGTAACTTTCATTTGTAGAGTCGGATCATTTGTATTTTGTTATTATGGTCACTTTCTCGCTTGATATCTGTTTCCTGTCTGGGAACGGAGCCAGCTCTTTCTCTGTGCCACGCGCTAGCCGATGTCGTAATGGTTCACCTCCTGTCTAACAGAGAGGAGAAGGGTGGTGGAGAGCAGACAGTATCAAACGATGTAAAAGATCAACTAACAGTGTTATGATGTTACTATAATGGTTAAAAAGATCGTGATCATGTAAACTGTATAGAATAATGGGAACAGTAAGATAATGGGAACTGTTAGTGAAGAAGGGTGTTGGTTAGCACGCCCCATAGGAAGTAGCTTAATATACAGGGTTTCATGTACTGGCTTTTCAGACCTTATATTAGAGGTCTGGGTCAGCGTGAAAGCTATCTTGCTTACCTATAATACTACATGTATCTTACAGTTGACATTTTAATTTATCACATTGCTGAACCACCTACTCCCAAGTGTTTCTTGTCAGCAAAAGACAGACAGAAGTCCAGGTCTCCTGAGCACATTGGGAAGTTGGAGATTCTAGAGACCTTTTACTTGTGTGGTGCCTGCTGTAGGTAGAATAGCTTCAACATCACAGTTGCTGAATGCTCCTCCAGATGCAGCTGGTTTACCTGGCTGTTCAGCATTCTGTGTAAACCTTCACCCACAAAGTGACAGGCTAGCATTATTGGCTACCTTCCACTCATCCCAGCATCGCCAACTGATCCTTCTGTCCTCATAAAAGAGATGAAACGACTCTTCACTACATAAGTACGTCATTATCACTGGAGATCAGGCAACACCAAGATGAGTTTGGCAATGTAGTCCTGTTGCTGGGAGGCTTCCACCAAGCTCATCTACTGAACATGAAGGCTATTTGCAAGATTATCAGGGAAGCAAGGGCAGATGATCTGCTTGTCGCAGCAAGTCTCTTTCAAGAAGGAACTGTCAAGAAGATGTTTGTTGAAAAGACATAATGCTACCTAACTTTACATGCCCTCAAGGTCCTCAGTGAAGTCATGTGGCCCTGGGAAGCCTTTGAGGCATGGGCAGCAGACAGGGACAGACAGCCCTGGAAGCCACAAGTTGAGTTGGTCTTGAAGATCCTGTTTGAGAAAGAGATAACTGGCAGAAGTTAGAAATGACGAGGCATCCAGAGATGGCAGTCCTAGGAGATCAGCTGCTGCTTTTCAGGAATCATTCAATGGGCAACCAACTACAATTCTCTGGGCAACCTTCCTGGACCTTCCTGGAGATGTCAGATATTCTCCAAAGGTTTAACTACTACGAGCGGGAAGGTGACTGGACAGGACATCTCTGTGAATCAGCAAGAATGATACCCTACCTCACTTCAGTAGGCCACTAGAAGTACAGGCATGAAGCACTTGTTGGCTGACGAGCAGATGGCAGCCACAACATTAGTGTTTCTCTTGACATGCTACTGAAGCAGACTTATAATGCTGATGCCAAGGAAGCAAGCGGTCTGGATGGCATTACACTCAGCCCTGTCTCTGCAGAGCTCAAGTCTATGCTCCACCTCCACACCTCCAACCCACACCATGTCAGCAGTGACCACATCATCCATGCTCAACATATCTACAGGACAGTGTGCTGATTCCACAGTCAAGTGTTTTGCATGTAGTTCACTGTAGTTGAAGACAAGCAAGCCTGTACAGTATGTCTGCAAGACTGTCTTGTACTGATTTATGTCAGTGCCAGAACTGTGAGAATGTTTCAAAAGAAACAGAAGAACAAGCTTTATGGGATGATGACTCTGATTATGCTGGCTATTGGTGGACATTTATGTTGAAATATCTTTTTCTGCCATGGACATACTAAATGAGTGGACCAGAAACACATAGAAGAGCAAGCCCTGAATTACCAGTTTACCAATTACCAACTCTGAGAACCATTTGGTACCATTTGTACAATCTCTTAAGGGCGTCCTTTGCAAATAAAACATTTGAGAACCAGTACTGGTTGGACTCCTAATATGCCAAAATGTCACAATGTCATAGATATTCTGAAGAAAACCTGTTGACTTCAAATTCAGTAATTGGATCTTATGATCAAAAACAAGAATATTATTTGGTATAACATCAGCCACGGACACATTTTGTCAGTACAGACATATTGATGACCCCTGGAAGTGATAGGGATGAGTAATATACGCACCATGTCAGCATGTCAAATTAGCTAAATACTTGTTTTATTTCAAGATTTGCTTTTATCACATTTAAATGCAATACATACATGTGGGAGGAAAAAGCTTAACATTTGCTGTATTTTGTCACAGCACAGCCTTACGTTTACTTCTGCTGCCAACATTTGTATGCGTTTTTGTTTTGGTTGGGGGGGGGGTCTTGATGTACAAATTACAGATGTTGGGACACTCTGTGGTACTTAAATACATTTTAAACCTGACATGACCTTTTGTGCATTTATTATAGTCTTGTCCATTTTGGGCATTTTTCCCAATTTAGGGGGGTGTGATAGCAATTTGATAGATTTTCATCCATTTCTGGCCAAGGTGTACTGTTTTTCTTTTTTTTACCTTTCATTACACAGTTGGCTGTGAGATGTTTTATGTATGAGACACATTTACTATGTGTATGTTTCATTCTGATGGGTGCCAATCACATACAGTACATTGAGGTGTTTTCTTCAACAAATGTGCTATATTTCATGATCTAAATTCACATATGAGAATACTAAGGCACCAATACTTGTTTCAGATGTTAAGTAGATGTATTTATGACATTTGAGAAATATTTTTTTTGTTATTCACTTTTATAACAATTCTGGCTGGTGACAAAAGTCGTGCTGGTTTCGTGCTGAGAACTTTTAACCCAAAGTCTTGTCTATGCAAAAATGCATTGAACGAGTAGTGCCCAGACGTGGGAACGAAATTCATTTTCTAAGCACTTTTTCTTATAAGGCAATACCACCTATTTAGCTGGGGACCTAGACTAAATCTGATTTATTTCGCAAATCCAATCTTTTGGCCTGACTGTTCACATTGCATTTGCAAGTGACCAGATCGGATCTGTGTGTTCAGACTGATTTTAACAACATCAACCCAAAGCCGCCCTGCATCGACATATCTGCTTTGGTTACCGTGGTAAGGACATAGGTGTCATGACTTTTCTCTTTATGTGTTTTTAATTTTTTTAAATGTCCTCTGATATTGCATATATTTGTGAACCCATGTTCTTCATGCCGTGAGTTATGTCTTCATATATTGCCTTAATTGTTCCAGTACATTTCTCCCCCACAAAGTGCTAGGAGACGTTGAATTTATCCCTCTGTCCACTGAAAGCTAGTTAGATCAGGTTACTGCATTCAGACTGAGTCACATCTTTAGAACTCAGATCTGAATCAGATCTGAAACCACCTCTGGATGTGGCTCAGGTCACATTTGAAAAAATCAGATTCCATGTGACCATGTGACCCAGTCTTCCATAAGGGGTCCGGGTTCCCCCAGTGTTCCTCAGAGTTACTACAGGGAGCCAGACAAATCTCTGGTCATTTCAGTTTTGGCCCTATTCTTGCAAACATTTCTGCAATTTGCTAAACTATTTTTGAATAGTATTAGAAATGGTGTATGTTTGTATGCATCCTGGGTTTATGTAGTGTACTCTGGTCTGGTGGTTTATTAGTATTCCCAGTATTATTTATTGCGACCGAAGGTCGCATATACTCTGAAGAATCGTGACGCTTGAGTGTCCGAAGCCTCGTGACCGTCCTTCCGAAGCCTCTGTGATGTCAGTGTGATGTCAGCGAGTTGTGACATCACTTCCTGTACAGGGCAGCTACACGAAATGTGGATAACACTATATATGGAGATAGTCCAGTCCATCATGTCATATGGGACTACCGTCATAGAAAGTAGCCATTGTTAGGCCGGAGTCAATGGCTGTCTGTCTGACTGCCAAGTCTGCCATTGACTTGCAGCGCATGAACGCCGCACTGGAGCGTGAAAACCAACAGGCCTGATGGAAAATGATACATGGCCGCAGGCTTTGTGACGTCCCACATCTTATGTGCTGGGCATACTACTAACCGACGCCAAGGACCTCCAGAGGCCATACAAAGAGTATCTAACCCGAGGCCCCTTACTAAGTAGCATACATTTACAACATACCTTCTCCAAAAACATCAATATTGAACTCCATATGTATATGGATACATACATGTATTTTTATTAATAAAGGATAAAATAAAATAAAAATGCCATAGATGGGCATTCCCAAAAGCAAAATCCCTTTATGCCCATATATGGGGATTTCTGATGTCATCAATCTCTGACCCTAACTAGCTCAAAAGCCTGCTTTACTCTGATTTACACCCTACCTTTCCAGATGATGACCTATTGGGTACACACTTATGTCCAAATATAGAAATCCCAAGGCATCAAACCTAAGCTTGGCTTTACTAATTAACATATGTTTCATGCCCATATATGGAGATCCCTGTCCCAATGTTATCAATATTAAGGACATATCTGGAAATGCCCATATTTGGTAATGTCCACATATGGGCATGTTTTGACATAACATAGTCAGGGAACTCCATGTATGGGCATAACATTGATTCTGTGAGTGTGCCATGATTCTGTGAGTGTGCTGAGCTCCTAGGGTTGATACCCTCACAAAAACATGAACAAACTCCCCCCAGAATGACAACAACTAGAATCGTCAGAGAAACGCTGTGGTTGGCCAGATTGTCAAGAATTGGCGCGACCTCGCCCTTTAGGGCGAGGTTGCATGTCACCCTGAGGTCGCATTCCACCCTTGGGTGTCTTACTAGTAACAGTTATGGTTGACAGGTGTTACTGCAGGGATTACAAGAATGAAAGTATTGCAACATCTCTTTTTTTTTTATTCCTTTCTCTTTCATTTCTCTGCAGTTGAAACAGTTGGTATCCGTCAGTTAATGAGTCACGCTCTGGATGGTTGTTCTTCTGCTTTTGGCACAGATGTGGTTGAAAAGACCTACAGTATGCAGGATTTGTATGGGCCTGTGGTTTGATTTGTGCCAACGGTAATACATACTTTTTCCATTTCCTCTTGCAAAGGTGCATGTACTTAACCAAAGTTTCCGAGCTGTTGTTTCAGCAGGCAGGAGGCTTAACCCTGCAAGGCCCAGCGTAGCTTTTTGGCAACATTTTTATTTGATAAAAAAAGAGCAAAATAATTAGTTTTCCTGTTCTTTTTTCACATTAACATCACCGTTGGATCCTATTGTTTAGTATTACAATGTCATTGGCCACGATATTTGCTATAAATACCCCCCACAGAGGCTGACATTCACACCCCCGACAGAGGCTAACATTTCAGAGTCTGGACAACATCTCACTTTTTCACTGAAGCTATTCCTCACAAAAAACATAAGTAAAATGTCTGTAATAATTGTTTTGGTGATCATTAGAATGCCTAGAACATGATGCAAAAATGTAAATTAGAGCATGAAGTATGATTTATGGCTATAAAATCGTACAAACATTTTCCATCACACGCGGATCGTGCACCATCCTTGCACCACCATACCATAGTCAGACAATTGTCTGACTATGGTATGTTTTATGTTGTATTTAAACAGATTTTGAAGCTAAGTTCACTAATTTAGCTGGGGACCTAGCCTAAATCTGATTTATTTCTCAAATCCAATCTTTTGGCCTGACTGTTCACATTGCATTTGCAAGTGATAAGATCGCATCTGTGTGTTCAGACTGATTTTAACAACATCAACCCAAAGCAGCCCTGCAACGACATATCTGCTTTGGTTACCGTGGTAACGACATAGGCGTCATGCCTTTTCTCTCTTTATGTGTTTTTATTTTTTTAAATGTCCTCTGACATTGCATATAATTGTGAACCCATGTTCTTCATGCCGTGAGTTATGTCTTCATATATTGCCTTAATTGTTCCAGTACATTTCTCCCCCACAAAGTGCTAGGAGACGGGTTACTGCATTCAGACTGAGTCACATCCTCACTAACTAATCAGAATGGCGTAGTGTGTATGTCCGTATGCGCATCTGCAACTCCACGTTCAGCAGTTGTTCAATTGTCTAAAAAACATAATACAAAAATCAATAACGCATATTCCTTGCTGACCATCAACTTTTCCACCTTCAGATGTGTCTCTACTTTTCATAATCACAGTTAGATTTCTTTCCCAAATTTTGGCCTGTAGGCGGCGCAGGGCCAGACTGGGGCACCACACAGTATAGGCACCGAAGGGCCTGACTGGGCCACCACACAGTATAGGCAGTGCAGGGCCACACTGGGGCACTACACAGTAGGCACTGCAGTGCCAGACTGGGACACCACACAGTAGGCAGTGCAGAGTGGGCCGCCACCACACACACACACACACACACACACACACACACACACACACACACACACACACACACACACACACACACACACACACACACACACAGATCTAGAACACATAGAATGTAAAAAATATAGAACACAGAATCAAAAACACAGATCTAGAACACATAATATGTACAGTACAGTACAGCACAGTACAGTTAGGTACAGTAGAGTACAGTAAAGTAAAGTACAGTAAGGTACAGTATGGTACAGTAGAGTACAGTAAATACAGTACAGTAAGATACAGTAGAGTACAGTAAGGTACAGTACAGTACAGTACAGTACAGTATGGTACAGTAGAGTACAGTAGATTACAGTAAAGTACAGTAACGTACAGTAAAGTACAGTAAGGTACAGTAGAGTATAGAAAAGTACAGTACAGTACAGTAGAGTACAGTAAAGTACAGTACAGAACAGTAAGGTACAGTATGGTACAGTAGAGTACAGTAAAGTACAGTACAGTACAGTAAGATACAGTAGTACAGTGCAGTAAGATACAGTAGTACAGTACAGTAAGGTACAGTATGGTACAGTAGAGTACAGTAAAGTACAGTACAGTAAGATACAGTAGAGTAGTAAGGTACAGTAGAGTACAGTAAAGTACAGTAACGTACAGTAAAGTACAGTAAGGTACAGTAGAGTATAGAAAAGTACAGTACAGTAAGGTACAGTACAGAGTACAGTAAAGTACAGTACAGTACAGTAAGGTACAGTAGAGTACAATAAGGTACAGTAGAGTACAGTAAAGTACAGTACAGTAAGGTACGGTACGGTACGGTACAGTACAGTAAGATACAGTAGAGTACAGTACAGTAAGGTATACAGTAAGGTACAGTAAAGTACAGCAGAGTACAGTAAAGTACAGTACAGTAAGGTACAGTACAATAAGGTACAGTAAGGTGCAGTAGATCAGTTTAGATTTAGATATTTCATATTCATTTTTATCAGACACGCCCTGTTCCTATACAAACCCATTGTAACTTCAAACTCCATTCTAACCATGATAGATTTAATGAAAACACCCATCCTTTTTTCTGGTGACTCCTGACGCCCTCCTAATACGTGAGCAGGTCTTGTTCTTTCGATAACTCCTTTCATCTATTTACAAAAAATCTTTTTTGTATTTATTTATTTTTCATTTACCCAAATAATTATTAAAAAGAAACTAAAAAAGTTATCGAAAAAACATTGCCTGTTCGTGTATTAGGAGGGCATCAGGAGTCACCAGGTGTTTTAATTGAATCTATCATGGTTAAAATGTATTTGTATTTAAGTGAAATATCCCTTTTAAATAAAAATAAAACATTTTAACCATGATAGATTCAATTAAAACACCCATCCTTTTTTCTGGTGACTCCTGATGCCCTTCTAATATACGAACAGGCAGTGTTCTTTCGATAACCTTTTTAGTTTATTTTTTATAATTATTTGGGAAAATGAAAAAAAAAAAAATACAATTAAGAAATTATTAAAAATAAATGAAAAATGTTATTGACAAAACACAACCTGCTCACGTATTAGGAGGATGTCAGGAGTCACCAGAAAAAAGGACGGGTGTTTTCATTAAATCGATCATGGTTAAAATGGAGTTTGAAGTTACAATGGGTTTGTATAGGAAGGGGGCGTGTCTGATAAAATGAATATCAAATATCTAAATCTAAACTGAATCAAACAACTCAAAAACTGTCCTGGGTGTTCCCAAAAGCTTGATTAGACGTTAAAATTACTAAGGGTTTTTTGAAAGTGAAATATCTCTTGAAGAAATTGTTTAAAATTGACAATTCAGCAGCTATTTTGTTATGCAAATTAGAAGGTCAAAAACTCAAATTTTTGCTTGGGAACCATTTTTTTCAGATTCAGCACCCTTGAATTGTGTTAAATAGACTAGTTCCCAACGTTTACCCCAAAATGCCTCTAACAATCACATTTTTCAGAAAAACCACTAGACTGGCACAGATCTGATTCAGGCTGGATTTGGCTGGCAGTGTAAATCTGGAGTGTACAAATGGAACCAAATGGATCCGTAAAGGTCCCAGAACAGTATGCCAGCCAGTTAATGTCCAATTTTCATAAAACACTTTTGAAGCAGAATAGCCTTTCTGACTTTTGGTTGGGGTCTTTCCTCACCTATGACCTCTTGCTGCTAGATCATATAATTGAAGCATAAACGTTCTTACAAAAATGAGTAGCTAATACCAGGGGTCTTCCATAAGGGGTCCGGGACCCCCAGTGGTCCTCAGAGTTACTACAGGGAGCCAGACAAATCTCTGGTCATTTCAGTTTTGGCCCTATTCTTGCTAATATTTCTGCAATTTGTGTATGTTTGTATGCATCCTGGGTTTATGTAGTGTACTCTGATGGTTTATTAGTATTCCCAGTATTATTTATAACAGTTATGGTTGACAGGTGTTACTGCAGGGATTACAAGAATGAAAGTATTGCAACTTCTCACTTTGGGCACGCAGAACAACATGTCCATTTACTGCACACAGACAACACACACACGCACACGCACATAAGCACGCACGCACGCACGCGCGCACACGTGCACACGCGCACGCACGCACGCACACACACACACACACACACACACACACACACACACACACACACACACACACACACACACACACACACACTACCCCTATCATTGTTCTGGAGGAGGAGCAGAGTGAGTAGTGAGACAGGCACAGGAGTCAGTCTGGGGGTCCCAGGGGAGGAAAGACCCCAATCAAAAGGCAGAAAGGTTATTCTGGCTGCTTCAAAAGTGCAATACTGTATTTGAACTTAGAATTTTTTAAAACCTACAAAACAACTCTAATATTATGACAATTAACTTCAATTAAACTGGCTGGCGTACTGTTCTGGGAGGTCTCAAAATAGATGACCCCTAAGCGGGTGGTGGTCCGGAAAATTTGACACCCATCATTTTCTCTTAGTTTTGGGGGGAAAAAAGCACAAGAATCCTACAGGAGCTGTTTTTTGGACGCATCGTACTATACTATAAAGAAGTCAGAGATGTCTATAAGATTTGATGACAAAAAGATGCATGCAAATCTCACTCAATCTTAATGTTAAAATGATTTTGTTCTCTAGACTCTACATAATCCAATAGTTTTAAGACTTTAAGAAACTGTAATATGTGAGCCCAACATATCATGAGATCAAGTTGCATCACACGTGAAGATAATCTTATAATCTCTTCCCTATAATCTTAAACATGTACACCCTAAAACATTTTAAAACAATTGCACAACAGTAGCCTGCATGATATAAGATTGTGTCCCTGCATCTCAGCTATGCTATGCTGATACAACCCCCCCTTCTTCTTTGTGGTCACTTGTCTAAAGTATGTCACGGAGCCAGCTGCGACACAACTGGTTCTCATATATATATACACACACACACACACACACACACACACACACACACACACGCACACGCGCACACACACGCACACACACACACACACACACACACACACACACACACACACACACACACACACACACACACACACATATTGCAATAAGGAGATAATACTATACTATAAATGTTCCAAATATTATGGGGATTTTGGTATGCCACTAATTTTCTAACCGTTGCATTTGAGATATTTTAGAAGTTGCCATTTGCAGGTCTACTTTTTAATCCAATTCAAACGTGAACCAAGGATATAAATCACCCATGTGCGAAGTGCATACATCCATGCATTACACACATAATTTCAAAAGATTCGCTGGTAGAATTGTGTCATTCATTGGCCCTTTTGTAACTTGGAAGTTTACAAAACCATGTTTTTATCATGTGTGATTGAACAGCTGTGGTGGAATTGGTACTCAGATGTTGTTTTATTTTTATATTTTTTATAATTTAAGTAAAAGTTGCAATAACAAATGTGGAATTACTCTTGCTCAGTGGCCCCCATACGTGGGAACAGCGGTCTGTCTGCACCAAGGAAGGTGTGGTATAGCAGACAGCATCAGGGAGCGGAGATGGTTGCAGCAGCAGGCTGTTGACTTCCTTTCCAACGCCTGTGTTGTCGTACACCGTGTTTGTTCCCCTGCTTCACCCTAGAACACTAACGCTGATGATTTTCACCCGGACAATTATGTTTATTCGATTTCTATAATGTTGCTGATGTCTGAGGTGGGTAGGTCCTTGGGTCCCTGTTTTTTTTTCTACAAGCAGGTGTTCGGGTAAATTTCACCCAGCGTTAGTGATAGAGGGTAAAAGAAAAATCCCATACACCCACAATTGGCAGCAGTATGTGTATCAGATCCAATTTAGTTCTCCCTGTCAATAACAGTACAGTTTATTCACAGCAATTGTTTGGTAGTTTGAACAGGTTTTATGATTAAAAATCCACACAATAACATAAACAAGAAACCAACTGTGCCAACAGGGTTCAGCGGCTTAAATGCTTAATACGGTATTGGTTCCTGCAGACACAGAATGGCCTATAAAAACAACAATAAAAACAACAATCCAATACAATAACACAACCACTGCATGGTAACACACTCAGGAAGATTTGGAGATATCTAGACCACACATGGGCAACATACTGTACAACCTGAAAACCATTTACCAGCCTGGAGACAATCTCCATTTCACAACAAATTAAGTCCATTTCCAAGTAAATGGTAATTAATTAGTAGGCCTAATTAACATTTGATTGCATGATACCTGCGTTCAGTTTATGCAGGTATGTACTCAAATTGTACAGTAAATATTCAAAGTGTATCATAATGTCCTATGAAGTGGACTGCGCCAGATGGTGGCGACATTGAGTTCACAAGTCATTGTGAAGTTCACAACCCAGAGGAAAAATTTGCTGCTCATTTTTAGCTCATCTATTGCTCTTTGAGACAGAAAGGAGCTACTCATTTGTTTCTCCTTTGAGTTTCATTTGAAGATCATTTTAAGTCTCATGTATTGCTCCTAAGCTACTCATTTGTTTCTCCTTTGTTTCTCCTTTGAGTTTCATTTGAAGATCATTTTAAGTCTCATTTATTGCTCCTAAGCTACTCATTTGTTTCTCCTTTGTTTCTCCTTTGAGTTTCATTTGAAGATCATTTTAAGTCTCATTTATTGCTCTTAAAATTCCTTAGGATCAATAGGTGAGATCTCACTTGGATCCATTAATGAGCAATAATTGAGTAGCTTCATTTGAGATGATAGGAGCGATAAATGAGACCTAGGTGAGAGCTCTATAATGGCTATAAATGAGACCTAGGTGAGAGCTCTAATGGCTATATACTTTGAGCCATTAATGAGCAATAATTGTGATTTAATTTTCCAGAACCTTCTTCTCACTTGGAGCTGTAAATGAGATACAGTATACATGCAGATATTGATATAAAAACAATAATTTCCTTCAATAAAACTTTATTTTCTGTAGGGTGGCTGAGGATGAAGTGCTTTTAACAGTACGATCAATTTTAGTTATACAACCCAAACTACGTCCAAAGTGGTCTTTATTCCAATTAAAATAAAAACAAACTTGAACATGAATGCAGTGCCAAACAAGAAAAAGTAACTCTAATCAAATGTGTCCAAAATAGTCACTGCTACATAAGTGTCTCACCGTTAAGTCAAACACATGCAATAAAACACATGCAATAATACTTCACTACTTACAAGCGCAGAGCTTAAAAGTTGACTTGAGAGTGCCAAGTGTCCATTGGTCAGTGCAAAAAGCAGAAGTGACATGTGCTCCCAGCTAAACCGGACAAGAACAAACAGTAACAACTATTCCAGTTACAAGTTAAGTTGTCCTTACCAAACGACCGTTGTGTCTCATTGTATAACGTGAGAACAACATTCACAAAGGACTATCCCAGTCTCTCCCATGAATCTATCGGTTCCTCTGTCTCTTACTCCAGTATCCGAGTATCTCAAGGTGGAGGGCGTGGGAGGAGTTCAAGATTGTATCCAGTTTCCTGAACCCTGGCCAATTCCTCCACCCCTGCAAGGAGAACCCAAAAACAGAGTCCTTCCTCACCAGTCTGTTGAGGTTGAAGGTGTCACCCACTCTGTTGTTCCCGCAGCACGTTATTCCAGAAAAGAAAACTTGCCATAAGAGATTGGTAGAACATCTGTAGCATCCTGTTGCACTCGCCAAACGATCTCAGTCTTCTCAGGAAGAACAGCCCGCTCTTTCCCTCGCTGTGAATCACCTCGGCGTTGTCCAACCAGTCTTGATGCTTTCCACGGACACTGCCTTCCATCCAGCTTCGGTGCCATACCGTAAGACTGCAGACAGAGAAGATGTAATGAGCTAAGCACATTCAACATGTTTTCCCCACGTTCGATCCTTCACTCAGTCAGTAGGAGAAAAAATAAAAATAAAAAGTATTGGCTCTGCACAGACTCTGAGACACAGCATAGCCACATACATGGCCAATATGGCTCAGAGAGACTGTCCCACCACTGCAACATCATGTTGTTGGCTGCATTTCTTTACCATCTACTGCACAATGTATCAGACACACATTTCCCATATATAACAAATCCATTGGTTACATCATATATCTGAATATACTTTACAAAACCCACAAGTGTGAGGTAAACTTACTTTGAATTGCTTCCACTTTGGTGGGGTACAGCATATGTTTGCACTCGAGCTCTATGCCTCCCTGTGACTACTGCACCCTTCCAGTTCTTCAGTCATGAAGAATTTGTCAAACAGCTGGTGGAACAGGTGACTGTAGTCCTCCTTAGCACTGTGCTGAATGGCTGCCAGTTCCGAGGACACAGAGTCCACAGCCTGTGAATAGAGATGCCATGATTAACACATTTCACAATGTTTCTGTTCTTCAAGTGGACCACGGAAACAGACCACTGTGAGACCTTCACTTCCTAGTCTCGCGTAGCCAGACAACTATGCCACAATCTCTGAATGCTATATAGAGTCTGGAACAGCAGCTCCCGAACGGCGAGTATCGGAAACGGGCATTACCGTTCAATAAAATATATTTTAATTTTAAAATGTCATTTCTGCTAAGCAGCAAGCTAAACATGCTTATAAGATTTTTATTTATATAATGATAAATGTGTGTGATGTGAGACGGAAACGGAAGTGACGAGGGGGCTCCACTTCCGCTTCATCTCCGCACTCATCATTTCTTCCCCGGTCTGCCAGACTGTATGCTGGGAGCATTTGACCAAATTGCGGAGGCAACCGTCTGGCCACGCGAGACTATTCACTTCCTAACTCTAGCAGATCACAAAACGTAGTATGGGATATAGTTAAGATAGTTAATATTCTCACTGTAGTGTGAAATGTATGTTGAACATATAAACAAGTGTGAGGTCGCTGTGAAGCATCTGTAGTGTCGTGAAAAATAAATAAATGAATGCATACCAAAACATTTGTGGAACCTAGATTTTTACTCAGAGACAGACTAATCGTACCATCAAAAATGTAAAATCCATAATTAATTTATACATACCTGGATAGCTCTTGCACCCCAACAGCCAACACCTTGGATCCGCTCGTCTCAATGTCCCCAACCATCTCAACAAGCCCCTGTAGATCTGGCAGGTGCTCAATGCCTGGAATGAAGCGCAAAAACATGTTTCTAGTGCGTATTTGTAAAACCATGACTCCCTAATTGGGAGATAAGTGACCATCTGGCCACGCTGGTGAATGCTACTATGCCTAAACCTAACCCTAATCTTAACGTCAGTAAAACTATGCCTAAACCTAACCTTAAAGGAATAGTTCACCCCCAAAATGACTTTTTTTCTATTGATTACTCACGCTATGGAGACTTAACTTTAAGTTCAACAATTGTTTTTGTATTTGTCGCATTCCTAAGAAACACATTTTATTATAGTGAATTTACCTCCCATTGATTCTGGATGGGGACCCAAATGTATTCGGGTCCCCGAATCAATGGGGGGTAGATTTATTTTTATAAATTTTTGTCTTAGCAATGCAACAAAAGCAAGGGATCCTAACCTCAGTAAAACTATGCCATTGATGCCATTAATGTTGTTTGCAAAAAGCAACCTCGTGGTGGCGCTAGAAGAGGGCATGTGAGAAATCAGGGGCGGAGGAGCTTTTCATAGTAACTTGCGAACTCTCCATCTCTCCAGTAAACAGAAAATGCTTTTTCAAGTTGGGATACCAGTAAGACTCCCTAGTCGAGAGATAAGTGACCGTAAGGTCAGCAGTGTCCAAAAATGTGTTTGAAAAAATTGGCCTGATAGTGGCGCTAAATGGGACAGATCCATGTTGATGACATGAGTCTAGATATACTGTGTACCGCTTTGCGTGATTTTAGGGCAGAATCTGTAGGAGCAGTGTCCAGAAATGTGTTTGAAAAAATCAGCTTGATTGTGGCGCTAGAGAGAAATGAGGGGTGAAGTTGTGGTATGACTGTACGGCTTTGCGTGATTTTAGGGCAAATTCTGTTAGGAGTAGTGTCCAAAAATGTGTTTTGCAAGAATGGGCCTCATGGTGGTGCTAGAAGAGTGAGAAATGGGTGGAGGTTGTGGTTTGGCAGCCAAGGGGTGTGTGTGCAATGTTTGGCATGTATAGGGGCAACAGTGGCGGAGATATGAGTAGAGGAAAAGTGTTAAGTGATGTCACGTGACGTCTGTGACTGACTGACAGACAGACTGTGGAGGTAGTAACTGCGACTTGACGGTCGCAACCAATATTTGTCCAATCATCACAGAACTCACACAGGGCACGTGGATTAAGTAAAGTTTCAAGTGAGACAAAGAAAGTAGCTGACATAATTGACAACTGCAACACTATCAAATTGAAGTTACATTACAAAAAAAGAAAAAAAAAACATGTGTGAATCAACTTACTGATACTGGAAATTACATTCTTCATCTTCTGGAGCTGAGGCTGTAACTTCAGGACCTTAGACGGGCAGGATTCCCAAGGCTCCCCCATCCTTCACCACCACCAAAAAAAGAAAGAAAATAAAACTCATTAAGTATACCTGGTTGTCAGGTGGTTGGACACACCAAGCTGAAGTTAGCCACCCACAGTGTTGCTGTATGGTAAAAAAGTGTAGGCTCAGTGCCTCTACCCACACACACTCATTGTAACTTCAAACTCCATTTTAACCACGAAAGATTATTTAAAAACACTCATTATTTTTTTCTGGTGACTCATACTACCCTCCTAATACGTGAGCAGGACGTGATTTTTCCATAACGTTTTTCATTTATTTTTTATATGTTTTTATTGTATTTAATCTTTTCCATTTTCCCAAATAATTACAATGAGTATGTGTGGGGAGAGGCCCTGAGCCTGGAGGGCCTGGTAACATTTACATCAAATATCTAAATACTGAATGAAGAAAATTAAAAACTGTTCAGGGTGTTCATACAAGCCTGATTAGACCATACAATGACAAAAAGTTTTTTTGAAAGTGGAATATCCCTTTAATCAATCACAGCACCCCATATTTTAAATTGACAGTTTAGAAGTGTGCAGATACGCTGGATACACTTATTCTGTTTCTATAGAGTAGGCTACTGCTGCACCAAGTAATCATCATGGACCCCCATATTGGATTCATGTTGATGTTTTATTTTCTGAATTTTAACCTTCAATACTTAAACTTTTTCCCCTGTACACCAAACCCCTTAGACGAAAATAACTGACATGTTGTGACCTTCTAGATCGGCTATTTTTTTTAGAACAGGTGTTAAACAATTTTAATTTGTGCCAGGTGTGGCAGATTGTAATTAGCACTACAGCATAGTTTGTTCACTTCAGTTTGGTCTTTGGGCACAGACAGATGTATTTTTTTGTCTGTTTGTTCGACAAAGCATTGTATGTGAGTATGTTATCTTTACCTGTGCCTTTGAACACCTCGCATTCATTTTCTGTGCATTAGGGGTGCATTAGCTGAAAATAGCAGATCTAGCAGCACAACAAGATAAGCTTGTGCTCAAGCTCAAGCTATGAAAAGGTTTAAACTGCAACACAATCTTTTTTAGCCAATATGTACTGGGGACTGGGGGGTCCCTTCATCTCTCAGCTAGTGGTTCTTGGACTAAAAATCGTTAAAGACCACTGAGCCAACTAATCACAGATCATAATTTCTATATAATCAGGGGTGTCGCACAATTATGAGCCCTGGATACAATGATTCACTCAGTTTGTGCTTAACTATTGAAAAATAGCAGATATACAAGCTCACAGCACGCGCTGCAAGCTTGTAGATCTGCATTTTTTGAAAAATCATAAAAATGTGTGCCTTTGAATATTTTCTATGTCAGTGGTGCTCAAACCTTTTCATGTGAAGGACCCCCAAAATTATATGTATTTGGCCACGGACCCCCATCTCAAAATATTTTGTTTCAGGGACCCCACGTAAAAAAAAAAAAGCAGATCTACAAGCTTGCAGTGCTGTGAGCTTGTAGATCTGCTGTTTCAATAGCTAAAGTATAAAATAATTAAGGCTCCTCCACCTTGGGCCCTAGTAACTCAGTCCCACTTTCCCTCCCTTGTGACACCCCTGTAAATAATATCAACCATACACAACTAATAAGAGCCTACTATACAGAACATAATGACCCTAAAATAATGCTATGCATAATGTAGGCTATGTTTTTTTTCCCCCTTTTTTTTTACACTGTTTAAACAAGCAATTTCACGGACCCCCTAAAGTCCGGATTCCAGGGGGTCGACGTGGACCCCCTCTTTAGCTCAAATGTTAGCTTGGTGTGTTTCTCAGTTGCTATTGAAAACGAGCCATATACAGCTACAGCCTACAGCTAGGCTACTGTATATAGCATGTTAGCTAGCTGCTAGCCCAGACCCAAGAGCATAGCCTACTACTGTGTTGAAATTTATAAACATAAGATTATCTTACATTTTTTTCCACTGTCACTCCTTCTACAAGGAATGGACCCTCAATAGACAGATTTGCAGCTTTAATTATCTAACAGCTAAGCTTCCAAAAAAACGAGCCATGCTATCCTATCTGCCTGGGCTAGCCATATAGGCTAGCCTGTAGCAGCTAGCTACCAGCCAAGTTCCCACAGCCACAACTGTGTTGACATTTATAAACATAATGAAATTATCTTACCTTTTTTGGACTTTCGCTCCTTGTACATGCTGTATTCAGAGGAGGATATGATTCCCAATCCATATTAATTAATAACAACGGGCGACGGACCGTCTCTCACTCTGTTCTCTCTCGCTTGGGGAAGGGGAGGCGGCTATTTTCAAACTTGAGAACGGCATGACGTAGCGTGTCTCCATAGCTGGAAATAGATGATGACGTATGCTTCAGCCAATCAGAGTCTCTGTCTCTCTCTCTCTCTCTCTCTCTCTCTCTCTCTCTCTCTCTCTCTCTCTCTCTCTCTCTCTAGCTCTCTCGTTCTCTCCTCTCATTGTGATCTACAAGCTCACAACACGTCGAATCGCGACGCGTTGTGAGCTTGTAGATCTGCTATTTTCAAATAGCCAAGTTTAGAATAGGTTAAAGTGGATGTATGTTTTATAATATACTCATTTATATCTGCAAAGTAATAGTAACTAAAGTTTTCAAAATTATTGTAGTAGAGTAAAAGTACAATATTTGCCTTTGAGATAATGGAGTAGAAGTGTACTGAAAATTGGAAATACTTAAGTAAAGTAAAAATACCTCAAAACTACTGTACAGTACTGTACAGTACTTAAGTAAATGTACTTTATACCACTGGAATTAATGTTAGTGGCTCTGTTTATGAACTCATTGCAACCGTCAGGTCGCAGTTACAATGAAAACCTCCACCGGCAGTCAGTCTGTCCGTCACATCACACTTTTCCCCAACTCATATCTCAGCCACCGTTGCCCCAATCCATGTCACACTTTGCACACACAGTCCTTGCCTGCCAAAGCACAACCTCCACCCTCCCAGGGACCCCCGGAGATCCAGGGACCCCCAGTGACCCCCTGGCGCCGCCGCCAAAAATGACCAAATGACACCCCAACAGGGCTGTTCACAGGGAATTCCCAGGGACCACCGACTCCTGCTGCTCCAGAACGGATGCAAAAGTGGTCGTAACTCGGGCTAGGAGCGACCGGGAGAGCCGGGGCCTGGCAGTCATTTATCTCCTGATTAGGGAGTCTTACTGGTATATATATATATGAACTCTTATAGACATATGTTTATTTGAACTCCTAAAATGTGTTGTTAATTAGTCGCAGTTTACCATGAGAAATGTCACAGATGTCCATGTGTAGTCGTGTACATGTGTACACATTTTTACGGTCTATGGGTTTGCCGCTCTGACATCATGCTCTGATGTCACTGTGACACATCACTGTGACATCACAGGTGAACTCCAAGGCGGGGTTAGAGTCATGTCATCAACATGGATCTGTCCCATTTAGCACCACCATCAGGCCGATTTTTACATGTGACCTGACTGTCGCTTATCTCGCTTATCTTCGGGAGTCTTACTGGTGACCATATAGAGATCCCTGATGTCATCAATATTAAGCACATATCTAACAGGACTTCTTGTGGGAATGCCCATATATGGAGGAAGACAGCCCATATTTGTGTGACTGGGTCAGACAGGGATCTCCATGTTTGGGAATAAAAGGGATTGTATGTATTATGTCAGATGTGATAGTCGTCATAGGACTTTTACATACCGAATAATTGAGTAAGCATATTTGGGGTCTCACAGCATATCTCCATGGATCTCCATTATGTGTACCAGTCCAGGGGTCTATAAATGGGTAACTGGTCCGATATACATCACTGGCCAGATGGCCAAGACATGGCACAACCTTGCAGTAAGCAGTAGGAGTTAGACGGTGTGTGACTATTCAATCTGTCACCTGTAACGTTACCTGTTGTCTGTGCTGATATCATATCTATGGCTTAAATCAATTGCTGGTACTTATTTTCTCACGTTCTGCATCAGACAGTATGATTGTAAAGACTATACTGTGGATGACATTGACGTCAAGTTTATTTAATCATTACGCAATTCTCTTTCATTGAGTCTGTTTAAGTCTGTGAACAGACAGATTGGCCCGATTGGTTCTAATAGCTTGCAAGTATCCAACTGTTCTTAAGTAATCTCTAAGTATTTATTCTCAAAGATTATATTCTTTTATCAACTCAGGAACTTTAAGATCATTCTCTTCAAAAGGAGGTTCAGGAATTCCCTCAACTTAAGGAAGGCTCCTAAGTTGTACCTCAGTGAATTCTGTTCATTCCATCCTGGACATATAGACTGTACACGTATGCCTGTACACTTAAATATATATTGACATTGTCTCTTGCTCTGTACCAGGCCAGATGATTGTATAGGGTGTACTGTATACATCTGTACAATTTATTTATATTTGTTAAAGGTGTGTTTATTGTGATCGTATTATTCTGTACCTACTGTATTGTACAGTACTTCTTGTCCGGTTACATGTCTCCATTCCGACATGTCTCCATTCCGACACTAACCCTATCTCTAACCCTAACCCTAAACTTAACCTCTATGGAAGTGCTGCCACTCCGACAATAAGAAGTTGATGTCGAAATGGCAGCATGTCAGAATGGAGAGCAGTCACCCTTCTGGTCCTTATCTGTAACTTAATTGTACTGCATGTTGTGCTGGCTCTGTAGGGGATGGTGTTTTCCTCTGGTGTTTCAGTCTGAGTGTATCAAATGGTGCGTTCGGAAATGCGCACCGGACTGCGCGGGCGTTTATCGTGGGCTTGCCCAGGCCTTACGGCCTGGGCATAAATATAACGATTGCATTCACCACGGCTTCGTAACTCCGCGCGGCCGGCGGAGCGCCGCGCGGCCCTGGCCCGCTGTTCGCGGGCACTCGCGCCGCTGAACTTCGCGCCGCTTGCAATGTCGTGGACAATAAAACAAGCGCACCCTTTGATACACTCTGACTGAATCACCAGTAGAAAACACTCTCTCGGCTCTGTAGAGTCCTTAAAATCAATCAAAATCAGACATTTTTTTTTATATTTCGAGGAAAAGACAAAATTCAGACGGCATCAATTATTATTATTTTATTTTTCAGATAAAAGACAGTCATTCTGACTTACTTTTTGACGCTGAGTCCAATGAGGTCCTGTTGCGTGAAAATGCTTTGGTCGATTTCTAACCCTTCTAGAGGGGCTAGATTCAAGATTCAGAGGTCATTATCAAAGCAGCATGCTGCTGTGTACTGTTAGATAAGCGTCATACGGTGTATTGTACGTGTTTTGTGCACGCACACACTGTCTGTCTGTCCGTCTGTCTGTTGCCATTGCCGCCTGAGTTTAGGCCGCAATTCTGGGGTCTTTACACAGAGATGTTCTGTTTTTTATCTACCACCTTTGCAATGCATACAGCAGTAAGGACATGTACAATTACAAGCTCTCTTTTATGCCCATATACTGTATAGTGTTCAGCAGGCACGTGCACACATTGACATCAAAGGGGGCTTGAGCCCCTGCCCTTATCTGTAAAAAGTGCCCTCTCCAGACCAAGAATGCAATTTTTACTATGGTGAAAGAAATGCAAATGCTCTCTTTCCATTCTATACCTGCAGGCAGCATTCAAGAGAATTGCACGACGCTGCGACGCGTTGTGAGCTTGCAGGTCTGCTATTTTCAATATTTTCACCAAAAGGCCCTTTTAGAAATGTCAGCCCCTACCTCTCTAACATTCTCTGCACGTCCCTGGTGTTCAGTGTCCAGGCCAGTCTGTAATGTAATCTCCAAATGTGGGCACTGTAGTGATGTCAGTCAGTGATGTCAGTTGGGCATTGTTACCATTGTGGCGACACTGTTAGTATCAGTGATGTCAGCATGCACAGAGACGGTCAGACGGACAGACATTCAGTAAATTAATAGTTAGATATAAAAGATATTGAGCTATTATAAGATCATATTTAGAACACGTATGATAAAAATAAGATGTAACTATTTGACTACATATCATATGGCACAAGGCAGATAGCGTAATAAGCAAAACTAAGAACATACATCAGCATTGATCAACATTCTGTAGAGAATCCAGGGACTCTTAATAAGTAGGACCTGTTCTGGACCCTTAAACACAGTGGTATTCTATGGATACTGTCAGTATTTCTACAATAATCAACACTAGTAAGACGCCTATGGACAAAAAGCGACCTCGCCCTTGCCATCTGTTTGGGCATATGGGAGAACAGGAGATTTACTACCAATCCAGGTGATGTAGAGTTGATGATGTCAGTGTTGGTCAGCCCCATATATAGAGATCCATGACATCAGGGATCTCCATATGGGCTGACCTGACCTGAGGTCAGGTCAGCTGAGGTCAGCTATAGACATTGAGGCATCTGTAGAACCAACCATGTGCTGTAAGACCCCAGACATGCTTACTCTGTCACTCGTTATGTGAAAGTCGTATGACGTCTATGACGTCTGAAATCATACATACAATCCCCTTTATGCCAATATGGAGATCCCTTTCTGTAGAACCAACCGTGTGCTGTGAGACCCCAGACATGCATCTGTGCGTGTCAGTATCTGTCTCTCAGTCCTTGTCCCTTTTTATGGGCATAAAAGGGATTCTATTAGTGTGGTTGCTGGTTGCCCTAACAGGGAATCATCTGGGAATCAGATGTAGGTCAGCTCTATATGGAGATCTAGGTGATGATCCAATCATCTCCATGTACTGTATGGATATCCAGGGTTTGATCTTTGATGAGGTGATGTCACGTTATATCACAATGTCAACAAATTAAGGTATTACAGAAGGAAAATATGTGACGTTTTCATAGCTAACTGCAACATTCGGTATCAAAACATAATATGACATGAATAACATAACATATGGTTTCGTAAATCTCCCAATATATTGAGTCAGTTGTTTTTTAGATATGCATCTTACTAGCAACTTACGAGTGCTGGTTTGCATTCACTGTTCTAGTGAGTCTTGAGAGTATATTGTCCAGCTTGTGTGTTTCAAGCTTCAACTGTGCTTCAACTAGAACCTCAATGAAATATGAACTCCATTTGTGTAACTCTATCAGTTGTTGTAGTAGTAAGTTTATACTTTATACTTTATACTTTACACTGAGTCAGAGGGTTGTGCAGGCTTTATTCGCTGATGTGTTACTGCACGACACTTGGTGTAGCCTCTTTACTTTGGAATGCTGACTTGTTTGCTTGCTTTATTTATAGCATGTTCAGAAAAGTATATCATGCTAGCTTACAATGTTGATTTCACATACATTCATGCATGATCGGTGCTGTACATATGTATGTGGGTGGGCAAGTTGACACTCTCGAGGTGCCAACTTGCGCCTTGTTATTTATATTAGGTCACACTTGTTGGTGGTAACTTCACCGAGAATGCTGCTCCCTCATTGGCTAGTTTCACTCACTTCTCACTTTCTTTTTTTTCACAGTTTTGTTTATTTGAGATTCAGGGCAAACATTAAACCAAGACTTGTTCGCATATTATGAGAACCATTTAATGGTCAGGTTTCTCCATTGGCTGTTGTCTTGGGCACCCCGCCTAGCTCTTTCAGACCCATATTACAGAAATTACTCTCAAAGCCACATTTAATGGTTTTGGATAAATACTCAACATTATAACAATAACAAAGTCCCATTAGAAAGCATTCTATGATCACACACTGTACATGCAATGTAATAATGCTTGCACTATAGTTACAGCATAAGCACTCATAATGCTTCATGATTATAATTACTCACTGACTTTTTTCTTTTGGCCAGGATCATCACTGGATGGAGGACTTTGCTTTCTTTTAAATACCTTTTAATATTTATAATCATTTTATACTTTTTTATATAGAACTGAAGTACTTTGCTGGGTGTTTTATTGTATTGTATATTTATGTTTGATATGCATTGACCCGAGCAAAACAAATTTCCCTTGTGGATAATGAAGATATCTAATCTAATAGTCTCTCAAAAATGGCACCAATGCCATTGTAAGCTTGTAGATCTGCTGTTTTCACATGTATCTGTGAAACCGAGTCAAACTAAATGTAACACCTTAACCCTCCTAAATTCCATGATTATTTTCGGGGGTCTCCAGTTCAAATATGATTATTTTGAGGGGTCACCGCCTGAAAAGGACGAGAGCCACTGGTTGTGAGCTTGTCGTCGATCTGCTACTTTTGAACGTATAATGTAAATCTTAAGTTATTAGTAATAACGTATTACCAAATCAAAATGAGCATAAGTAAGATCCCAGATGATATCTAGTCTCATATCAAAATCGATGTATCGATAGAACAGCCCTAAGAAGTATCCAACAGAAGTATCCATGGTATTATCAGCATCTTAGCAGCATTTTGTTCGGGCCACTCCTGTCAATCTTATGTAAATCTTAGCCAATTGGGATGGACAAAAAAATCTTAACTGATCCGACCATAGAGATGTGTACCGATTTGCATGAAATTTGGATAAAATCTGAAGGAGTAATATAAGAAAATGTGTTTTACATAAGACAACACATTAGGTAAACTTAAACACAAATTGAACACGCATGCATGTGGCTGATCAAATGAGAATGATTGAATACTGCATCTAATTTACAGCTATAGATTAACTGGCCAATCTGAGCCTTAAATGTGATTTAAATGAGATTATGTTGAGAGCTCTTTTACAGATCATTCTGAGACAAATCTGAGATGTATCTAAAAGGCTTAAATGAGCTTTAAATGAGATTATATTGAGAGCTCCTTTTTATGTAACTCTGAGCTAAATTTGAGATGCAACAATTCTGCTAAATTGAGCAACATTTGAGAAATTATTGAGATCTCCTGTAAAGCTCATCAGAGCTTCCATCTGAGGCATGTTGCTCCCCAGAAATAGAGGAGAAACAGGAGCAATAGCTGAGATCTCCTTTTTGTATCACCTTGGTCTCATTTGTGGCTTGAGAAACAAACGAGCAATAGATGAGGGCTCAATCATGGATTCTGCTTTCCTCTGGGAATGCAGCTTCCCATTGTGAACTTAACTTGTAAACTCAATGCCGCCACTATCTGGCGGAGTCAGGTTAATGAAGTGGTGCATATCAAAAACTGACAAATGCAGAAATATTAATTAGTAGACTCAATTAAAGTTGATAATGCATTGAAGTGGATTGTTTTATGTCATAATATCATTTGTAACCTCATCAGGTTACAAGTGCATCAGAATGGCACATACAGCTGTGAAAAAACCTTTTGTAACAGCAATTTCAATTGAGAAGCAAGGACCCATGACTTTGGGCATGACAATCACCTATTGCAAAGCACTCTGTCACCTTTACCAGTAGCAGTAAGAGATCATACAGAGATAAGGAACAAACTGAAGCACTGGAACCTTCAGTTGAACAGAGCAACAGAGACCACTGCTGCTACCAGGAGCAAGTGCTTGTGGCGCTGTTGCACAAGTCACCCTCACAGCAGCTCACTTCACCTGACATGCTGGAATCATGTCAATATTCGATGACACACATGGCTCTTTGAGACGCAGCCCTTCGTGATGATCTCACTGCCTCCGACTGCCACTGTGAACAGAAATACAACCAGTAAGACTCCCTAATCGGGAGATAAGCGACCGTCAGGTGACATGTATACACAAAGAGGGCTGTAAGTGGCATTGGTTCCTGAGTGTAGGGGGACGTGTAGACATAGTGTGTACCGATTTGTGTGATTTTAGGGCAAAATCTGTAGGAGCAGTGTCCAAAAATGTGTTTTGCAAGAATCGGCCTCATGGTGGCGCTAGAAGAGGGGCATGTGAGAAATGAGGGGTGGGGTCTCCGCGTTGCCTTGGCGGACGAATAGGTACCGGCCCTGGCTCTCCCGGACGCTCCTAGCCCGAGTTACGGCATTTTATGTGAGCTGCAGTGGAGGGGGTCCTCCACTGGGGGCGCCACCACTTTTGCATCCGTTCTGGAGCACCAGGAGTGGGTGGTCCCCGGGAATTCCCCGTGAGCAGCCCCGTTGGGGTGGTCATTTGGTCAGTTTAGCACATTTGGTCATTTTTTACATCTGGGGGTCCCCCAGGGACCTGGGGGTCCCTGGAGCTCCGGGGCATGGATCGGGGCAACGGTTGCGGAGATATGAGCAGGGCAAGAGTGTGACGTGTGAGGTGTGACAGACAGACTGACTGACGGACTGACTTACACTTTGTGCAGGGTTTGATAGTAAATGCGACCTATGGTCGCAATTATATATTATTGTCTGTACTTAATGCACAATGTCTTGAAAATGTAATGAACGTTCTTCTGAGCTGAAGAATGTGAAATATTTGGGTAAACAGGAGAGGCTGTGGTCTGAAGCATGAGAGGTCTGAAGCATAGACTTACCTCTTGATGAGTAGCAACGATCCTCATCCCCAGAACAGGATAGAATGCCGGCGCAATCCTCGCCTTTGCAAGTGTAGCACTTCTTACCATTGGGAGAAGAAGAGCTGACAGGAGCTGTAAGTTTAACATTTTGAAATTGTTATATTGATGATTTCTTCAACCCTGAACCTCATGTACAATCCCAAAATAACATTCACACATTTCCATAGCATGTTAAATGTCTCATGTTCTGATACTAGGACTGACAGTTGAAGTATGAGTGATGATGCATTCAATTTGCATCTTGTTTTAATTGTTTGTCTCCTGTCCGTCTTAATCCAGGGGGAATGGGGCTTATGTCTGCATGCACGCACGCAGGCACGCACACAGGCACGCACGCACACGCACGCACGCACGCACGCACGCACGCACGCACGCACACACACACACACACACACACACACACACAGTAACTCTACTTGAGAACCTCTGTATGGGGCTTTTAAGCCGTGACATCATTTTGTAGTCAGACCTCCAAGCAGATTTATTATCAATATCTGTCCCTCGCTATTTCAACAGATCCGAGACAAAAATAACGACTAAAGTATAATTCTACCACTTTCCTTTCAACAAAGAGAAGAAAAAATTGTAAATAGTAAAAATAGTAAAAATATTCACGGGCGCTGGGGCCTTTTGGCCCCAAAAGTTCTCCTCTGCCTACAAAATGATGTCAGACTTAACAGCCCCATTAGAAGACTAGAAGTTCTACTGTAGCCTAGGCTATACAGTGTGTGCGTTGCAGCTCGGCTAACGAGTCTGGCTCTTTAGTTGAGTAGTAACGCACACATCATTGGATAACGGGGTCCCGGGTTTGCCTTGCCTCCCACCCAAGGCTACATTGGTGGCAGCGGTACAAATAGGTACTGTCGGGTACTCCGTCAGTTCCTCGTTGTTGTAGACCTTAAGTCTGGTAGTCGACGACAGTCCCCCAACGCTGGTCGCGCTCGGACCCCCCAATTTCAGTCGAGCTTAGCCCCTGGCCGGTGCGCATAATCGTGCTTTCAGTTTGAGGGGACGACTGTAGGCTATATACAGTGTGTGCGTTGCAGCTCGGCTAACGAGCCTGGCTACGTATGCAGAGTGACTTGAAAGAGAGTGGTGCCAATAAGGGGTCAGAAAATGAACTGGTCACGTGACCCATGTTTCAGCTCGAGATTGACAAGCGGGCAATTTAAATAACATTGGTTTCAATAGCAGCGTCACGAATATCGGCAATTTTAGGTAAATGTGTTTTAAAGTATTGTACAGTGACAACTAAAGTCTCTGTAATATTTACTTCATTCTATTGCCAAAAAACTATGTAAAATAACGTGGTTTAAGATCATTAAAGTCGGACTGTTGCCTTTCGTTCTCCTGCTACACCATCAACATGTGGAACGCCCTTCCACAAGCCCTAAAGGAGAGCAAATCCCTAGCCTCCTTCAAAATTGGTATGAAAAGTCACCTTCAGACAGCTGCTACCCGTGACTTGTAAATAGACTAAGCCCCCATGCTCCCCCCCCCCCCCCCCTTTTCTCTTTTTTGTTTTTGATGTTATGCTTTTGAAACTGATATTATCCTAGATAAAGTACTATGTTCTATCCATCTGTCTTTCAATGTTATATGAGATACTTAAAGTGTGGTTCCTGTGGAAATAAGCCTCGGCTTTCTAGGATCTCCTTTTAGTTGACCTTGTACCAGTGATTTGTACTGTCATGAAACTGTACTTTTTTCTATTGCAAACTTCTAATAAATTCTTCAATCAATCAATCAATCAATTGTAACTGGCTATTCACTGTGTCTTCATAACGTTGTCGTTGATAACATGCACAATAGCACCACCGAGTGGCAGGTAAAAGTAAGGCAATGAAAGGCATGTTATCTCTGTTATTGATTGATTGAAGACTTTATTAGAAGTTTGCATAGGAAAAGGTACAGTTTCATGACGGTTATTAACAGCTTGCTAAGCAATTCTCGCGATACTGTCGGCTCAAAACATATTATTTTGCTCTTTCGGGATGTCAATTTAATTATATGATTTGCAAATCTTTGTTCAAACTCATTCAATTTGCAAACCTTCCATTCAGAGATTTGTCACTTTAGAAAGTTTAGATGCTACTCCCGAGCCGCCATTGGACTCGCCCCATGCAGTGAACGTACTGTAGGTGGCACTGTGGCAGAACTCTCCGTATAGGGCTCTGGTTGAGGTTGGCCACCCGGCCAAGGCTATAGTCTATAGCCTATAGATACTTACGTGTGGGATATTGGACATTGCAGAGGTCAGTGGAGCAGCACTTGCTACTTAAAAGTGTCCTGACGCTTCCCAAGTCCATTGAGCCACTAAGACCACACGCAGAAGATGCCATGCAAAACTTCATCTTAACATCTGTGTTGTTCCCACCTAAAAAGATAAACAAGATATTATCTAACATCTTAATCATACTAGAACGTTACTAGAAAGTATATTTACTGAAGTAGGCTACTGTACAATTTTGAGGGTGCCATGTCATAGTTCCGACCTCCCATTATTCCGATCCGACCACCTAAACCCAACCTTAACCCTAACCCTAACCTCAGTAAAACTAACGCTGGTGAATGCTAACTTGGTGAAATGCTAACCTGCAGTCGCTGGTGAATGCTAACCTGGTGAAATGCTAACCTGCCGACGCTGGTGAATGCTAACCTGGTGAATGTTAACCTGGTGAATGTTAACATGGTCGGACCAACGGGATGCAATTGTGACACCCACTATTGTGTGGTCACAATTGAGGTAATATTAATGTGACTAATTTAATGATGATGTATTCATTCTGTTGGCAGCCTGCCATGTGTCTTCCGAAACAGTAGGGGGCAGGGTTAGACAGTGGTTCAGCTGGGACAGTGCTTGAATACAGGGGAGCAGCCATTTTAGCGTCATTATTGTCAAGCACTGAATGAAACAACAACGTCTCTCTGTCTCATGTCATTGTTTCCTGATTTTACAGGTATGTAAGGCACAAAAGTCATACAGATGTCAGTTTTGAGTAGTTTACTAAAATAGTGGGGTTTTGAGCAGGCAGGTGCCTTTGTATTGCTAGAATACATGGTAAAAACGTCCTTGTTGTGTGAAGAGCTAAGTAGCTATATGATTAGCCTTCCAGTTGCATGGTTCACATTGGGTTTCATTGTGTCCAGCATTATAGTAATTCAGACTATCACTGTTCAGTATTATTTTGATACAGTCTCAGGGCTGATTATACAAAAGTATTATTCACTTATTGTTATTGAGTTCATTGTGTACACTTTCCTCCAGGTGCCTATTAGATTAACCAGCAAGGTTTAATTAAGAAATGTATTCCAAAATAAGCAAGGTTTAATTAAGAAATGTATTCCAAAATACATGTTCACTGTTTAAAGGTGTAATACAGTATGTGCACATTCCAGAAAGAGTGTTTATTACTGATGTGTGTGAAAGA
The DNA here is from genome assembly GCF_963921795.1 of Nannobrachium achirus. NCBI lineage: Eukaryota > Metazoa > Chordata > Actinopteri > Myctophiformes > Myctophidae > Nannobrachium > Nannobrachium achirus. The sequence continues at coordinate 50,251,683 of NC_137817.1, forward strand.
TGGACATTCTATTGAAAAGAAATACATTTATTTACAATACTGTCAAATGGACATAATAACAGCATGATGATGCTATCAGAAAATATGGGCTACATGGAAGAGATGTATTTAATAAATGATTATTGTCAAGCACTGAATGAAACAACAACGTCTCTCTGTCTCATGTCATTGTTTCCTGATTTTACAGAGTACAGAGAGTATCCAATCGAATATATCTGTATACATGGTCACCTCCTCTTCGGGACCTGTAACAGTTTTTGGGGGCTCGTTCCGGGATTGACGCACGTCAGTGATGAGTCGTCAGTCCAGTGATCACTGAACCTGTGGACCGTCAACGCCACGCAAGTCCAACGTCTGTCTACAGCCAGAGTGAGGGGCCCAGCGCCACATGAGTCCAACGTCTGTCTACATACAGCCAGAGTGAGGGACCCAGCGCCACGCCAGTCCAACGTCTGTCTACAGCCAGAGTGAGACTCAACGCCACGTCAGTCCAACGTCTGTCTACAGCCAGAGTGAGGGACTCAACGCCACGTCAGTCCAACGTCTGTCTACAGCCAGAGTGAGACTCAACGCCACGTCAGTCCAACGTCTGTCTACAGCCAGAGTGAGACTCAGCGTCACGTCACAGTCCAACCTCTGTCTATTGTCAGTGTGAGAGATTCAACATTGTCGGAGCGACTGACAAGGGTGAACGATGACGGCAAGAAAAGAGCTGGTCTGGTCGCTAAAGAAGACGCTGATGCGTCTTTCCTCTGATCAGATCTTGGAGGTTGCAAGATTCCTCCCAGCATCATCTCAAGAAGAACAAGTTAAGTGGGGTGAGCTTGATGAAGGAGATTGTTTTGATTATGTTTGTTCATTTATGTCCTCCAAATCCCTACTTGATTTAGAGGATGACGGGATGTCCACATTATTAATGTTGAACGATAAGATTCAGAAAATGATGAGAGGTCATTCCGACCATGTTCAAACCGTAGAGGAAGGGGCAGCAGGTACTATGGCTCATCCACAAACAAAACCAACTGACATACTCAATACTGGCAAAATACCCCCTGATTTATTTGAAAGTGGCCATAGTACCTCACCCTCTTCGCCTACCGGTGACTGTGTTGATTATCAGTCCACTTACACACGTACCACCAAGCCAGTCCTCTCAGCCGTTGAACAGCCACCCTCTCATAGGAGTGAGAGTTTAATGACTCTTAGAGATTTAGCACTGTTCCACCGAAAAGAGTTTAAAGTGCATGGTGGTCAGATAGGTGACACCACCACAGATATTAGCTACAGTAACATCTGCAAACAGATAGATGAGGGTTTAAAGGAACAACACACAGAGATCGAGGTTATTCGAGCGGTCATGAGGGTCATTAAGCCAGGTCATTTCAAAGACATGTTGGTCAACAAAGATGAGATGACAGTAACAGAGTTAAAGAGTTTCTTACGGTCTCACATGGGGGAGAAGGGCTCAACAGAACTCTTTCAAGAATTGATTACAGCTAGACAGTTAGAGAATGAAACACCACAACAGTTTCTGTATAGGATGGTGGGACTTAAGCAGAGGGTCATTGGCACTTCAAAGCAGGCAGATGCAGAAATTAAGTATGAGGCACACACTGTACAGAATGTATTCTTGCACACAATTTACCAGGGGCTGAGTGACAGACACGATGACATCAGGAGAGAATTAAAGCCACTTCTTTCTGACTCCTCGGTCACAGACGAAGCCATTCTCAGACAGGTAATTAAAACCACCACTGAGGAGAGTGAAAGGAGACGTCGCCTGGGTCGTAGCACGCGCACCAAAACCATCTATGCCCAAAGTGGTGAGGTGAGCTCAGAAAAGCCAGGGAACAGTAAAGAAGACTCTCACCATAAAGATAAAGATGAGGAAGTGCAAAAGCTGACCACACAAGTACAGGCCCTAACACAAATGGTCGAGTCACTGAAACAGTGGAAACTGCAGCCTGACACCCAAACGCAGGATCCGCCCCAACAGTCATGTCACTGTGCCAGTGCTCATACAAAACGGCCACCACAGAGTAAGGGGAGGCCATATGGCTGTGCTTCCTGTGTTGAACAAAACCTGACAAACTGTCTTCACTGTTTTGCATGCGGTGAAGAGGGGCACCGTGCAGTGGGGTGTTTAAAGAAACGCAAGCCGGCGGGAAACCAGCAGTGGTCACAGACGAGGGGCGACCTGTGACCAGCCACCTCACCCAGTCCCAGACAGATTTCAGTAATACTGAGCAAACGCCACACAGGCACCTTCCTACTCCCACTGACCCACTAGCCACTGACAAACCTACATCTGAGAGAGTGGCACAGCTAATTGGGAAAAAGTGCCTGCTAAAGTGTAGTATGAATGGTCATGCCATTACTGCTCTGTTTGATACAGGTGCCCAGGTTAGCCTGATAGACCGAGCCTGGAAACAGAAATACTTACCTCAGCAAGAAATCCATCCTTTGAGTGAACTGATGGGCGATTATGATCTCAATGTTTTTGCTGCCAATGGAGAAGCAATCCCCTATGATGGATGGATGGAAGTTGTGGTTGACTTGCCGGGTAACGATAATCCAAGCTATTCCATCAAAGTGCCATTCCTCGTTAGCCGAGTCAACCTCCTGAGACCCCTTTTGGGCTTTAATGTCATACAAGAGATTATTCTAAGTCAAGGAGATGAAACAGGAGCCCTACCTGTCATATGCAGCCTTCTCAAAGGGGCCATGGAAATTGAGACTGACAAAGTTGAGGCAGTAGTAAGCTTCATCCAGGCAAAGAAAAACACTAACCAGTGTGAGCAAGTCTCAGCAAAAGTAGGTCATCGTGACATTGTGATTCACCCAGGTCAGGTTGCCCACCTTAAGTTCCCAGTACCTGTAAATTTCCCTCATTCCCTTGCCCTGTTTGAACTTTGCCCCGATGATCAGCTCGAGCAGCTAGATATGGGTGATGGTCTAGTTAAAGTACACCGCACTGAAAGACCCTTCATTGAAATCCCTGTGGGCAACTCAACTATGCACAACGTGACTCTAGCCAGCCGCACAGCCCTGGGCAGCATCCAACCGATTGACAGAATAATTGAAACAGACCAAGTAAGCAGTGTTGAAGTGAATGAAGTTGGCACACCTTCTCCTGTTAAGGGGGATGGCAGAACTGACCCAGCAACACTATGGCACCCACCAGTTGACATCAGTCATCTGCATGAGGAAGAACAGGCTGTGGTGAAGCAGCTGCTCTATGAAGAGTCACAGGCATTCGCACGTGACGATGAGATAGGCTGCATTCCCAACCTTCAAATGGCGATCACTGTGAAGGATGACATTCCGGTGCAGCGTTCATATGCGTCCATACCTAAGCCACTTTATAAAGAGGTTAAAGAGTACATTCAAGACCTGCTGGCCAAAAAGTGGATCGTGAAATCAAAGTCACCCTATTCTGCTCCAGTGGTATGTGTACGTAAAAAGGATGGGACAATGAGACTCTGTGTCGACTACCGACTTCTCAACAGGAAAACTGTGCCCGACAGACACCCCCTTCCACGTATCCAGGACCTGATGAACACACTGGGCGGATACAGCTTGTTTTCAATTTTGGACCAGGGCAAAGCATATCACCAGGGGTATATATCAGAGGGATCTAGATACCTGACAGCATTTATCACCCCCTGGGGGCTCTATGAGTGGGTCCGCATCCCCTTCGGCCTCTCAAATGCCCCAGCTGCATTCCAGAGATGTATGGAGGAGGTGTTGGATTCCCTACGTGATGAGTGCTGCATCCCCTACCTGGATGATGTACTCTGCTATGCCAAATCCTTTGAGGAACATTTGGAGGGGCTGAGGCGGGTCCTAAGGGCTCTACAGCAGCATGGCATCAAGCTCAGGCCCACTAAGTGTGAGCTATTTAAGAAGGAGGTGCGCTATGTCGGGAGGCTTGTCTCAGCTGAGGGGGTGAGGATTGACCCCAAAGACATGGCAGCTGTCCAAGCACTGAGAGAAAGAACTCCAAACACTGCTGGCGATGTCCGAAAGCTGTTGGGATTTCTAAGCTATTACAGAAGCTATGTACAGGATTTTGCCAAAATTGCAAAGCCATTGTACGACCTCCTACAAGTAAAGGGAAGCCACACCACACCATCTACATCCAAAAGCAGCAAGGGAAAGGGAGGCCAGCTGTCCTCACGAACTCCTGTACAGTGGACCCAGGGACATCAAGGGGTTTTAGACTGCCTGATAAACATCTTGTCCAGCCCCCCTGTATTAGCCTACCCCAACTTCGACCTGCCATTTGTCTTACACACAGATGCATCAGCAAAAGGCCTTGGGGCGGTGTTATACCAGCGTCAGGAGGGGAAGTTGAGGGTTATAGCCTATGGGTCAAGAACACTGTCCCCTGCAGAGAAGAACTATTATATGCACTCTGGGAAGCTCGAGTTTCTTGCATTAAAGTGGGCTGTGTGCGAGAAATATCGAGACTACCTCTTCTATGCCCCCCATTTCACGGTGTATACTGACAACAACCCCCTGACCTATGTATTGAGCACCGCCAAATTGAATGCTGTAGGCCACCGATGGGTTGGGGAGTTGTCAGACTTCCACTTCGAAATCCGGTATAGGCCAGGTAGAGTCAACATCTACGCAGACACCCTCTCCAGATTGCCACTAGACATGGCTGAGTATGCTGCTGCGTGCACTGAGGAATTGTCGGAGGAGACTGTTCAAGCAACCTGGGGAGGTAGTCAGGCAGCCAAGGAAAAGGATGTGGCCTATGTTGCTGTTCTGAACCTGTCCCAGGAAAGTCCAGTGTCCTACACACTTGGGTCTGTCATAACTCATGAAGAGCTAATGAAGGCTCAGAGAGAGGACCCAGTAATATGTGAAGTCATCAAACTAAAGGAAAGTCACTCCAACCTAACAAATCAAATCAGAAAAGGTGCCACTGGCCCAGTCAAGAGGCTCCTACATGAGTGGGGAAGGCTCCAGCTTGAGAATGGACTACTGTGCAGAAAGACAATGCAGAGACGACAACTGGTCTTACCTGAAAAATACAGAGCCACTGCCCTGAAACACCTACATGATGACATGGGTCATGTGGGGACAGAGAGGGTCATTAATTTAGCCAGAGACAGATTCTATTGGCCCTACATGAAGAAAGACATTGAGACTTATGTGACAAGGAAGTGTCCATGTATTAAACAAAAGAAACCTGTGTCTCATGTCAGGGCTCCTATGGGGTCAATCACCACAACAGCACCCCTCGAACTGGTGTCCATCGATTATATGCACCTAGAGCCGAGTGTGGGAGGGTTCGAGTACATCTTGGTTGTCGTCGACCATTTTACTCGGTTTGCACAAGCCTATCCCACTCGGAATAAATCAGGCAAGACAGCGGCAGAAAAGCTATTCGATGATTACATTCCCCGGTTTGGATATCCCAGAAAGCTCCACCATGACCAGGGCCGGGAATTTGAAAATAATCTGTTCAAGACCTTGCAGCGACTCTCAGGAGTGGAGCATTCTAGAACCACACCATACCACCCACAGTGTAACCCGTCAGAAAGGTTCAATAGGACCCTTTTGCAGCTACTTCGCACTCTGAAAGATAAAGAAAAACACAGGTGGAAAGAGCACTTGCCACAGATGGTTCAAGCCTACAACTGTACAAGACATGAGGCGACCGGGTACTCACCCCACTACTTACTGTACGGCCGCCATCCTCGTCTGCCGGTAGACCTGCTATTTGGACTGGAAACGGAGGAGGAAGTCACGACTCCAAGGGGATATGCGGAAAAGTGGGCAGCGAGAATGAAAGAAAAAATTGCCTCTGAGAACAGCCGTCAGTCTAGTGCTAGAGGAAAGCTGTATTACGACCGGCATGTTAAAGGCGTGTCTCTAATGCCGGGGGACCGTGTGCTAGTCCGTAACTTGGGAGAGAGGGGAGGCCCGGGAAAATTAAGATCCTACTGGGAAGACACAGTGTATGTAATCAAAGAGCAAATGAACAGTAGTCCTGTGTACAAAGTGTGTCCTGAAAGAGGAGATGGCCGAACTCGAACCCTGCACCGAAACCTGTTACACCTTGTTAATGACTTACCTGCTGACTTACCTTCACCATCGGTACCTGAAAAGAACAGAAACTTACCTGGACCCATACCGCTGTCAGCATTACCACCTAAAGAGAAAAAAAGGGAAAAGAGAAGGTTAAACAGGAGTCCTCAAAGCGAACTGCCGGCAAACAGTGACTCATCAGAATCAGATGAGAATGATAACAGAAGTTACTGGCTCCGGATGAGAAGAGAACCTGTCAGTGAACCTTTAAGATCCATGCAAGAGTCAGAGAAAGCCCCTGTCCACACTCTCCTACATGAAGAGACATTACATGACATGCCAGACGACACAATATCCCACTCAGGGTCAGCAGATGAGGGAGAGGGATTAGAGGAAGTAGTGTCAGAAGAAGAGTATTTATCGCCTCAATTAACCAGTAACCAGTCAGGGTTTAGGCCTAGTCCAGATGCATCAACAGACCATAACATGTTGGGTCATCAGACACAGGTCTCACATTCAGGCCAGCCAGTTGACCAAGGTACTGAATCCAGAAAGTCCAACCGTGAGAAAAGGCCTGCGCTAAGGTTTACATATGAATCTTTGGGTGAACCGTCTTACCAGCCACAGGGCAGAGTTAATGTTTTAAGTGCCTATGGGGTGCCCCATATACCGGTATGGGAAATGCATTCACACCACATTCCATATCAACCACCCTACCTTGCTATGCCATACCAGTTGTTGCCCTATACTTCCTTTGTGCCTTATGGTGCCCCTATGCAGCTATATTGAAGGGTTGGGATTTAATTTATTTGATTTACGATGTCAAGAGTCACCTTTTTTCTTTGTTGGGGAGTGTGTGACACCCACTATTGTGTGGTCACAATTGAGGTAATATTAATGTGACTAATTTAATGATGATGTATTCATTCTGTTGGCAGCCTGCCATGTGTCTTCCGAAACAGTAGGGGGCAGGGTTAGACAGTGGTTCAGCTGGGACAGTGCTTGAATACAGGGGAGCAGCCATTTTAGCGTCATTATTGTCAAGCACTGAATGAAACAACAACGTCTCTCTGTCTCATGTCATTGTTTCCTGATTTTACAGGTATGTAAGGCACAAAAGTCATACAGATGTCAGTTTTGAGTAGTTTACTAAAATAGTGGGGTTTTGAGCAGGCAGGTGCCTTTGTATTGCTAGAATACATGGTAAAAACGTCCTTGTTGTGTGAAGAGCTAAGTAGCTATATGATTAGCCTTCCAGTTGCATGGTTCACATTGGGTTTCATTGTGTCCAGCATTATAGTAATTCAGACTATCACTGTTCAGTATTATTTTGATACAGTCTCAGGGCTGATTATACAAAAGTATTATTCACTTATTGTTATTGAGTTCATTGTGTACACTTTCCTCCAGGTGCCTATTAGATTAACCAGCAAGGTTTAATTAAGAAATGTATTCCAAAATAAGCAAGGTTTAATTAAGAAATGTATTCCAAAATACATGTTCACTGTTTAAAGGTGTAATACAGTATGTGCACATTCCAGAAAGAGTGTTTATTACTGATGTGTGTGAAAGATGGACATTCTATTGAAAAGAAATACATTTATTTACAATACTGTCAAATGGACATAATAACAGCATGATGATGCTATCAGAAAATATGGGCTACATGGAAGAGATGTATTTAATAAATGATTATTGTCAAGCACTGAATGAAACAACAACGTCTCTCTGTCTCATGTCATTGTTTCCTGATTTTACAGAGTACAGAGAGTATCCAATCGAATATATCTGTATACATGGTCACCTCCTCTTCGGGACCTGTAACACAATGCAGATGACGCAGTGTTGTTATGTGGCTGGCTACTAGTGGCTAGCCTGTTGCTTGCTACTTGCTAACCAAAGAAACAGGCAGAATAGGAGCACTACGAACTAGTAATCAAACACAACAAAACATGCCTGCTACTGATGTTTCATAGCGAGATCGATACGATCGCATGTTACCGCGACGGGCGACGCTATGTAGCCTACCGCGAATGTGCGCTACGGTAAGGTGGTTATTTGGAATCGCACACAAGTTCTAGGAAAACCCCACCCACGCTGCTCACAGGCCCCGACGTAATCGAGTTGAAGCGACGCTGATTCGCCGGACGGATTTCCAAACGAGGAAAACCTCTTCAATGAGAGCACCACCAGACCCCTGAATCCCTGAAACAAAAATTTAAAGGGGTGTGGCTAGCGATTCAGGGTCTGGATGGAACCAGGCTAGTATGCCATAAAAATCTATGAAAAATCTAAAATTAAAAAAGGTTTTGAATATTTCACTGCATGCACAATGAAATATATGAAAGTGAATGAAAATTATATTACAGCAGAAAATGTACTTTTACTTTTGATCTGTACTTGTAAATCTACTATTTTCAAAAGACTAGTACTTTTGGTATTATAAGTAGGCTATATTCTGGAGCCAATACTTTTGTACTTTTAATTAAGCACATTGATTACCGGACTTTTACTTGTAACATTGCGGTCAGGGCCGGATCTCCCCATAGGCAAGGGGGGGCATTGCCCCCCTAAATGCCCTGTCTGCCCCACCAAACAAGATGGCATGAAAAAATAAAAATATATATATTTCGTTTTTTTTTTTTTTTTTTTTTTTATATTATGCTACAGCTGTCGCACCACCAAAACCAACACCATTTCATTATATATACATTTTAAAAACTCCGATCGCCAATGCCATCTCTCTCCCTCTCTGCACCTCAAAAGAAGTAAAACAAATAATAATGTTCCAGCCAGGCCAGCAGCTCCGCCCCCGATATGCGTTGAATGCGTAGGAGGGAACAGCAGTCAGTCTCGTCTCGACAGACAAGTACACGCACCACTTCTGGTTGCCAACTAACTTCAGTTTTATCCAGCGCATTAAGGAACTAATCGAGAGAAGGAACAGTTTGTTTTTTAGTTGTGCTTGCAGCTTGTTTCACTTTAACTTCTGTTCTCTTTCTCTGGCTCTTTCGGTCAATATGCGTCGATTTCTGGTTTCTAAACCTCGCGACGCGAGTAGCACTGCTGCTACGGCTCCAGTCAGTCCAGAGGCAGGCTCCGAGCCGTCGTCGACTCGGGGTACAGCTGCTCCTCGACCCGACCCAAACCCTAACCCCCAATTGAGTTCCACAAGCACGGCAACAAGCTGAAAGCGTCGCCGTTCGCAACGCAGCAGCGGCCGCCGACAACAGCACACAGGGAGCAGGAGGTAGAGCTGCTGCTCCTCGACCCGACCCAAACCCTAACCCCCAATTGAGTTCCACAAGCACGGCAACACAAGCTGAAAGCTTCGCCGTACACGACGCAGCAGTGGCCGCTGCTAACAGCACTGGCTTAAGCACAACAGCACCATCACAGCCCGCTAATCTTGTGTTTCCAAAACGTCATTTTGGCAAGACAGCACGCGCATTCAGCCCGGGCTGGTACCGTGGAGGAAGACCATGGCTGGAATATTCAGTGAAGCTAGATGCGTGCTTTTGTTTTCCTTGTCGCAAATTTGGAGGAAATATAATGTCATTGTCTGTCTAGTGTCATGTCTGTCTGTCTGTCTGTCTGTCTGTCTGTCTGTCTGTCTGTCTGTCTGTCTGTCTGTCTGTCTGTCTATCTATCTAGTGTCATATCAGTGTATCAATCTATCCATCCAGTATCATATCTATCATCCATCTAGTGTCATCTCAGTGTCTCAATCTATCCAGTATCATATCTATCATCCATCTAGTCTCATATCAGTGTATCAATCTATATCTATCAGTTTATAGTATCATTTGCATTCATCTTTGTCAATCACATCAGTTTATATAGCTATCACACCAGTAACATGTCTGTCTTTTGTCATCACATTATTTATCATTTCTTTAACCTTTTGTTGTTTTTTTTGAGCGGTGGTCACAACGCTCCTATACGTGGCCGTGTGTGTGGGTCTGTCTGTCTCCGTCCGTGTCTGTATGTAGCCTAAACTTCGGCGCGTAACTAGTGCCGCACCATTTACGCCACTCGCGCAATATATACATCAAAATGTGCGGCTCGGCCGGGAATGGTGTGCTATTACCTTTCGTTCCGATCCGCCTTACCACGCCGACGTAATCGGCAAAAAACGACGCTTAATTGTCCCCATTGACTTATAATGGGACAATGCAAGAAATCACTTTCAAGTATTTTTCTCTCGTAAACCATTGGAGCTACAGTTTCAAACCTCGGAGAGGAGATTCATAATGATTTTAAGAATGAATCGAAAAATAATTACATCACTCGGCCTCATGGTGGCGCTATAACGGCCTACTTTACGTTTTGCCCCGTAACTCTTGAACCGTAGATCGGAAAATTAAAATTCTTTTTTCCCTGGATTCCTTGGGTCAAGACGCATCTCCCCATATAGGCCACGCCCATTTGCGCCAGGATAGATTTTCCGCCATCTTGAATTTTCTCCAAAACACACTTTTTGCTCCTTTTCCTACATATTTTCTTCAAATGTCACAAAAATCGGTACACATGATCTATGAGGTGGGTAAACCACCGCTCAGTTCACACGGGTGTGATTTTCTTTTTTTTTTTACTTTTTTGTGTATTTTATTTCTTAAGTTCTGTGACTTGTACTGTACACAGCATGGTGTGGTGTGTCATTGGTATAAGTGTGCCAAAATGCATAGGTTTTTATGCATTTCTGGCGTTATGACCCCCTAAAAAGGTTGCCCCCCTGGCATTTCCTCTCGCCCCACCTACTACTAGAGCTTACATCCGGCCCTGATTGCGGTATACTTCTCCCACCATTGTTACATACCCACATATGTCCTGACTGCCATTGCAGCACATTGCAGGGAAGCAGGACAGTCTTGCTGGGTGTCAGTGCAGGTCCCTGCCCCGCCCGGGGTGCACATGTAACATTTCAAGGAAGAGGCTATAGGTATAGACAATAGGTGTTAAACTGGAAGTTGTGTACTGGAAGCATAACTGAACAAACAAACCATTATAATCAAATTTCTCAAAAGACACAAATATGTTATGTTGTGAAAGCATGTTTCCAAAGATAGCTAACAGAATTTGGCTGGAATGAATGAACAAATAGGTAAGTAAGTAAGTAAGTAAGTTAGTTAGTAAATATAATTATAAGGGGCGAATAAAAAAAAAGTGAAAATAAAATCAGTAAAATAAATAAATAGATAAAATAAAAATTACCTTTTGGGAAAAGCACAACCCCAAGGATCACTATGACTACATGCATCTTGTTGTTCAACTGAAAACAAGAATTGACACACAGTCAATATAAAATCTGGTGGATTGGTGTGTTGAAGTTAGTGTAAAAAAAGGTTGAAAAAAAATTTTTTTTTGAAAAAAAAAAAAAGTTTGAAAAAAAAAAAAGGTTTAAGTCCAAAAATGTGTTAAAAAATCGACCTGATGGTGGCGCTATATGGGACAGATCCATGTCGATGAGATAAGTGTAGACATACTGTGTAGCGATTTGTGTGATTTTAGGGCAAAAACTGTAGGAGCAGTATTCAAAAATGTGTTTTAAAAAATTTGGCGGGGGTCCCTGGAGCTGCGGGGGTCCCTGGAAGGGTGGAGGTTGTGGATTGGCAGACAAGGATTGTGTGTGGAAAATTTCACATGGATAGGGGCAAAAAAGTGTGATGTGACGTGACAGACAGACTGACGGACAGACAGGCAGTGGAGGTTTTCATAGTAACTGCGACCTGACGGTCGCAATTATAATCATTAGTATTGTTTATTTTAATTATTATTATTAAGGAACTCTAGAAATCTCAGTTGGAACTATTACCCCAGTGACCCGATGCTGGATAAGCGGTTGAAGATGGATGGATGGATGGATGGATGGATTATTTTAGAGTAAGCTACTTTATTTACCATTATTGTGTACTCAATCTTCAGCAATGTACTCAATCTTCAATTCAATCTTCAATTCAAAGAAGCTTTATTGGCATGAGAACACAAACGTTTACACAGTGGTGGAAAAAGTACCTACATTTTTATAATTAAGTAAAAGTATCAATTCTGCAATGTAGAATCACTCTGTTACAAGTAAAAGTCCAGAATTAAAAATGTACTTGAGTAAAAGTACAAAAGTATTGGTATCCAAATGTACTTAAAGTACCAAAAGTAAAAGTACAAAATGTTTGGAAATAGCAGATCTACAAGCTCACAACGCGTCGCACCGCAATGCGTTGTGAGCTTGTAGATCGGCTATTTTCAAATAGCCTTGGTATAACATAGGGCTAAAGTGGTTTATGTATGTTTTAAACTTTAGTTAGAACTATGTTCTATCCGTCTGTCTTTCAATGTTATATGAGATACTTAAAGTGTGGTTCCTGTGGAAATAAGCCTCGGCTTTCTAGGATCTCCTTTTAGTTGACCTTGTACCAGTGATTTGTACTGTCATGAAACTGTACTTTTTTCTATTGCAAACTTCTAATAAATTCTTCAATCAATCAATCAGAGCTGAGTTACCAAATTAAATTATATTAAAAAGAAAGGATATTTTAAACAAAAAATCTGTAATTCTGTAAATGACAGTAAAAAATTATGGAAAACTTTGAATGAAATAATGTGTAAGAAGTCACACACTTCTCAAATGTATGTTGAATGTGCGGGTCAATTCATAACTAAGCCATATGAGGTAGCAAATTATTTTAACAACTTTTTTATTAATAAGGTTGAAGGTCTGAGATCTAATATGCAGTCAAATGATGTTGATTTAACATGCAATATAATTAACACTATAATGAGAGATAAAAAAAATTGTTTTACATTTGATAGAGTTGATCAAGACACTGTGGAGAAGATGTTACATTCTCTTGCAGATGACACATCCCCTGGTGTTGACAACTTAGATGCAAAAGTGTTTAAGATTGCAGCAAGGTTGCTTTCTAAACCAATTTGTCACATCTTTAATAGATGTATACTTAGTGGGATGTTTCCAGATCTATGGAAAGTATCTAAAATCATACCCTTACCTAAAGATAGCAAGACTGGTTTCACTGGATCCAACTGTAGACCTATTAGTATACTACCTGTGCTTAGTAAAATGCTTGAAAAAATTGTTTTTAAACAAATGTTTAGTTATTTTAATAGTAATGGATTACTTACAAATGCACAGCATGCATATAGACCAGGGCACTCTACCAGCACTGCATTAGTGCACATGACAGACAAATGGTTAAAATCTATGGACGACAGCTTACTGGTTGGGGCTGTGCTCCTGGATTTTACTGCTGCGTTTGATGTCATTGATTACAGTATTCTCATTGCTAAGCTCAAATGTTATGGTTTTTCACCCTTATCACTAGAGTGGATTGAGAGCTACCTCTATGGCAGAACACAAAGAGTATTTTTTAATGGGAGTTTTTCTTCCAGTGGGAACATATCGTGTGGCGTTCCGCAGGGGAGTTGTTTAGGTCCACTGTTATTTTCAATTTTTATAAATGATTTACCTTATGTTGTTAAAAATGCAGATTTAATTATGTATGCTGATGACTCAACATTGTTTTGTGCATCACCAACTTCACTTGTGCTGAGAGAGAATCTGCAGGTTGAGTTGAATAACATTACCAAATGGGTTAAAATGAACAAACTAGTGTTAAATATTGCTAAAACTAAAACCATCGTATTTGGGAGTCGGTATGCTCTTGCTAATGCCACTGCACTTGATTTACTTGTAGATGGAATATCAGTTGAGCAGGTAACTCGGGTCAAATTACTGGGCGTGAAATTAGATGATTTATTATCTTGGTCTGATCAGATTGATCATATTGTTGCAAAGATGGGTAGGGGCATTGCAGTTTCTAGAAAATGCTCAGCTTATGTTCCATCTTCTGTCATGAGTGAAGTTGTTCGGTCACTTGTTTTATCACACCTGGACTATTGCCCTGTTATTTGGTCTAATGCTGCTGAGAAACACATGAAGAAACTTCAAATCGCTCAGAATAGAGCAGCTCGATTGGTTCTAAATTGTTCTTTCCGTACCAATGTATGTGAGATGCATAAGCAATTATCATGGTTAACCGTAGAGGTGAAATTAAAATATAGCCTTTTGATGTTCATGCATAATGCTATGTGGAACAACACACCACACTTCTTTCATTAACAGATATTATTTTCAGGTTTCTGTCATGAACATTATACCCGTCAAGTGAGCTCAGGTCATCTGGTTGTGCCAAGTCACAACCAGAATAGTATGCTGAGAACTGTTCTTCACAGAGCTTTTTCAGCTTGGAATATGCTCCCTATAGATTTAAGACATACCAGAAGCAGATTTTCTTTTAAAAGGTTACTCAAACATAAATTGACGAGTCCTTCATAGATGTTTGTGTTCTCTACTTTTGTACCTTATTTTTATTTATGTATTTCGTGTAAACACTGTATTTGTGATTATTGGTTATTGTTCTCTGTTTTTTATGCAGAGAGATGTCACTGTTTTTGCTATTAACTCGATTTGTGTCTATTTTAGATAGCAACATTTTTCTATTGTCTGTTTTTACTGTATGAATTATTGTGTGGACCCCAGGAAGACTAGCGACCACTTGTGGAAGCTAATGGGGATCCTAATAAAGAATAAAGAATAAAGAATCAGTTATTGCTTTGTAGATTAGCATTATTGGGCTAAATGTAAAGACGCTACGCTGCGCCAACCGTGAATTCAACACAATCTGCTGTTGAGCAGTTTAACCAATTTGCTACGTACGTCTACACAAACGGTCAGATTACAAAGATAAATTGCTTAGTGAAGGCTCACGGATGTCACCATAGGGTACGCTCCAGCAGAATGTCCCGTAATGATCGTATTATTTAAAGAGGAGCATTTTAATCCGATCGGTCGTCGTTTCCTTAAAAAGGTATTAATGTATCTAAGTGCAGTACACCTCGCAACCGATGGGGTCGCATGGCTGAAAAACAACAGAAAATGACGTCTGATCGGATTAAAATGCTGTTTATTAAATGTAACCCCCCACCTGTACCCCTCGAGCTGCGTACTACGGTGGGGCGAGGCTATCACACATCTAGGTCCGTTTGGGATAGTGAATAACAGATAAATTGTACAATGACCACACAACACATCAGACGACACAGTTTGCTTTAGTTGGGTAACCAACAGGCACCCTTTTAGTTTAGCAGTTTGTAAATAGTTTGTGCACATGAAATAATTAAACAAAGGTACATTAGCCGGCAACAATAACCCCCAAAAATAATAAAAGAAAGGAAAATGTATTTAGTGATCGAATCACTTTCAGAGCTCTGTTCACTTCGAAAGTCAAGTCAATGGTCATATGGTTCAGTCGGAACCGGTCGGAACCAGACAAGAAGCCTGGTTCTGTTCCTGCGCTCCTCACGACAGGAATAGTCAAGTCAAAGTTCGTTGGAGTGCACTCTTTTCCACACGTGTTCAAGTCAGTACCAGTCGGGGGACTGGCACAATCCTACCACGACAGACAGTCCGTCTGCTCTCTCTCACAGAACGTGGTTGATGTTGGTCTTGGTCCTGGAATCATCGACTGGGTAGCTCGCCATCCGTTTCCATAGATCTCCAACCTCATCAAAAAACCTGACCTGTATTTGAAACAGGTCTTTTAGTCTATAATCTAATTCTTTATGAATTAAATACCTTCTGTATCTCTTATTCAATTCAATTCTGTTCTTTTCTTGTTGTACAACATTTTAGTTTCAATATCAACTGAGTATTGCTGAATGCAAACACTCCATGAACTTAGTTTTTAACTCTAAACCCAAATTAATGAATTTTAGAATTAATATATTCACATATGCTTGGCATAGTTTAACCAATAACTGGTTAGATACAAAATAAATGAATTAACTGCTTCAGTTCAACCAGTATATCAAGTAGAAACAATATCAAATACCTCTCATCAAATATGAACTCAAAATAACACTTTAGTGCAAAGTAAATACACATTAAGTGGGTTTCTGTCATAATACAGCACCCAAAGGCACTAATTAAACTCTCACTGTGTTTAACAGTGTTAGTAGAACACTTCAAGTCATTATCCCTTTAAAGGTCAAATGACATTCTGTTTTTACCAATCATAAAAGTCTTTGCCCTGGTCCTAAAAACATGTTTTAAAATGTTTAAACTTGAAAATCCACTTTATGGAGCCATGGTCTCTCTCTCTGTTTAGGTGTCATGAAAAACGGTCTGTCACCTGAAATACTCTATAATCACCACCAGGGGAGCCTCTCTCTCCCACTCATTCTAACAGATATTAGTATAGCTTGAGTACAATTTTGAATATTTGTACTTTACTTGAGTATTTCCAATTTTCAATTCTTATACTTCTATTCCACTACATCTCAGAGGCAAATGCACTTTATCTCTCCACTACAATCATTTGGATTTTGATTATTAATACAAATCACTCACTTCAGCCCTTATAGCCTAGGCCAGCAGTTCTCAAACTGGTACCCAAAGTGGCCACTGGCCACACACACGCACACGCACGCACGCTCACACACACACACACACACACACACACACACACACACACACACACACACACACACACACACACACACACACACACACACAGAGGTCCGCGTCTGCCCAGCTCCAACACAATGACCGAGAGATGCATGCTTGCAGACGCGATGCATGTGTTTCGCTGCTTTGCTTTGGTAGACTACAAGACACACTGTGACACACACACACACACACACACACAGAGGCTGAGCTGAGCCCTGACGAGGCACACACAAACAGCATAGAGACTCGTCGCGAGTGTTTTTTTCTTCCCCGGGACCGACGTTACCGGATCTCTGTGGTTACATCTGTACCCCCGCGGAGTTCAATTTAGATACGTTTCAATAGCTCTGCTCTGCGCTGCAGAAACACTTCACGGTCCTTCTGTAGTTATTAACATATTTTGTCTAAATGCCTCCGTTTAGAGAACCACCTATTGCTTGTGTTATCATAGCGTTTTACTGTCTGCTCTCCGAGTCGCCGTGCCCGTGTGTGTGGAGGGAGGACAGGGCAGCGTGGAGTTATAGTCGGCTGCTCCACGGAGCTCTGCTGCCCCAGGAGCAGAGCGCTGTCCTCGGCCTCGGTAATGAGGAGGGAGGCGCTGTCCAAGGACCCAGCCAGGGCGGAAAATACATAGCGATACATAGCGATTTTCACTATTTCACAAAAGCATAAACTGACTACTTGATATGAAGGATATTGATGTAAATAAGATATTTGAATGGACACATGTATTTTATATGCCCATATTTACAATTAAAGGACAATATAATGTAGAGATTACTTCCTCAAAACTTGGAGTGGAGAAATACAGACAGGGAGAGAGTAGAGCCCAGGAGGAGGAGGAGGGGGGGGTGCACTAACTGCTAGTGACGACACTGTCCGAGAGCCAATGATCAGAGCATCAGAGCCTCATTATGCAGAAATCGTCAAAAAACCACAGATAACAGGGGAACGACTGCAAGTTAAAAGTTGGTGTTTTTTTGGTGTAATTGAGGCCAGGAAACATTAAAAAAAGCATAAAAAACTCAAAATTTATTTTTGGATGTCACCACCCCTTTAAGGCCAAAAAATGTGGAATGCACCTTTAAAATGCATTTTCACCATAAGTAGTGAATAGTAACATCTCCCATTGAAAGTAGTACAAGATTGTTACAAGTGCATCTTAGGAAGATTAAATCCTGTTTTTGTTCACTTTGTAAAACAACCATCAAATAATATATTTCCCACAACACTATTAAGTAATAGCAGCAACATTTCAACAGCAAAATATCTCTCACCGAATCACATCCAATGCTCACACACTGACGACGTCTGGATTGTTCTCTCCCAACAGGGGTTTTGCCTGTGTAAACAGTGTTCTAGCTGTTAGCTACTGTATTTATGAATGAAGTTAGCATTAGCTGTTAGCAAACACAAGTGAACATGTCTGGACTTGTTTCATCTCACCGAGTGGGTTAACGTTTGGCTCACGCACCAAACGGCTGCAGGATTCTCCCCCTGGTAGTCTAACATACAGCACCACACTGTAGCAACAGTTGGTGTAACTTTTCTGTTAGCTATTTCGTTTTTATGAATGAATTTATTCTCAGCTCTGCTATCTTCTTCTTCTCATCAGACGCGCCAAACAACAAAAAGGAAGTGCTGCGTGGTGACGTCAGTTTTCACTGCGTGGTCTGTGTGTGTGCTGGTAAAACAGAGTGCTGCCCTCTAGTGTTGCTTCTAAATAACCTCTTGAACATAAATCAACAAACTAATGAGGTATTAGTTAGAAGAGGTAGATCGTTTTGTACATGTTTTAAAAATAAAACATCAACTTATTGAATTTCAATAAAAATAAAATAATGTCTTAGTTAACCTTGTTAACTCTCTTATCTTAGCAAGCTAGGTTTTCCACCTGGGTTACACCCTCCCCTCCTTAAATAACATGAGTCCCTTCATGTTCTTCTTTCAAGATATTGCTTTCAAAAGTTTCGACTATTGCTCTGTTGAAACCATCAAACACCGTTTGAACAAAAGACAGGAAAGGGTTTCCTAACTGAGGGTAAGTGAATTTCCCAGTAGGCTTTCTCTGACGTTCAGACCTACGTAAGGACTGTACGGGATCTTGTTCATTGATAGCATCTTCTGTCGTTTCTCCAGGTAACTGGTTGTCTTCCTGAGAATTATCTGCCAACTCAGCCGAGCTTGGCAAGGTGTGAGTTTGGGTTTCCTTTTCCAGTAGAGTATCATCTCCTTGATCATCAGAAACAATATGTCTTTCTTCACTTTCCATTTCCTCTTCTCTTCCTTCAGTTAGTTCCTCTGTTTCCATTTCAGGTAAGTCTGTTTCAGTTACTGTTAGATTTTCCATGTCCATTTGATCATTTTCTTCCACAGGTTCATCAGTATTTGTTTCATTTTCCACAGGTAAGTTTCCATGTAGGTTCGTATTTATTTCCTCCACAGGCGAGTTTAGAACTTCAGCTTCAGTGGTTTCGGGTAAGTTCGGTAGCTCCATTTCAGGTAGGCTTTCCATCTCACTTCCAGTTGCCGCGACATCCTCCGATGGAGACACACTGAAAGGATTTGACGATTCTCCGATTTCGGTCTCACTTTCCATAGGATGGAACAGTGTTTCAATTTCTAGAGCGATTCTATCCCCTAGAATTTCATCTTCGTCCTCTTCCGAGGATTGATGATTGTCATCCATTTGGGTGGTTTGTCTCGTTCTACGCTTAGTAGGTGTCTTTGGCTTAACAGGCTCTTCCTCAATTTCAGAGAGAACTCCGCATGGGAGTAGTAGGTCTCGGTGCAAAGTACGGGTTGGTCCATCCTGGCCCTCAGGACATACTGTATAGACCGGTAGTTCGCCCGCTCTCTTTTGTACTACATAAACAGTAGACTCCCACCGATCAGCGAGTTTGTTCTTGCCACGGAGGCGGACATTACGCACCAGCACTCTGTCTCCAATCTCCAGAGTAGATTCTCTCACTCGCATGTCAAACCTTTTTTTGTTCTTGTCAGCCACTTTCTTTGCATTTTCTGTAGCGAGTTGGTAACTTGCTTTCAGGTAAGACTTCAAGTTTTTCACATACTGCGTGTGAGTTGTGGCTGAACTTTCTTTGACTGGCAATCCAAATGCTATGTCAATCGGTAGTCGAGGTTGTCGCCCAAACATGAGCTCGTAGGGTGAAAAACCTGTGACTTCGTTCTTCGTGCAATTGTATGCATGAGTTAAAGGCTTGACATATTCACGCCACTTTGTCTTTTGTTTCTCCTGTAGAGTACCCAGCATGCTCAGTAGCGTACGGTTGTACCGTTCTACTGGGTTCCCTCGAGGGTGGTAAGGGCTTGTTCTGATTTTCTTAATTCCAACCAAGCCACAGAGTTCTTTGATGAGCAAGGATTCAAAATCACGCCCTTGGTCACTATGGAGACGTTCTGGAAATCCATAATGGATGAAAAACTGTTCCCAAAGACATCGCGCAACTGTGGTGGCTTTCTGGTCTCTAGTCGGTATAGCCACAGCATATTTGGTGAAGTGGTCAGTAATGACCAGGATATCCTTTGTGTTATGACTATCCGGCTCTAGCGACAGGAAATCCATACAGACAAGTTCCATAGGACGACTGGTTCTGATGCTGACCAGAGGTGCGGCTTTGTCTGGTTGTCTTTTCCTTTTAACACATCTCCCACAGGATTTGATCTTGGACTCCACTTCAGATGTCATTTTCGGCCAATAGAACCGAGATCTGGCCAAATCAAGAGTACGTTCTATTCCGAGATGACCCATCTCATCATGAAGACTGGTAAGTACAGAGGATCTTAACACTTGTGGAAGAACAAGTTGGTACACTGTTGTGTTGTCACACTGTCGTTTCCTGTATAACAGGCCATTCTTCAGTTCTAGCCGACTTATCTCTCTGAGCATCAGAGGAAGCTCTGGCAGCTCTGACTTTGAGCTGTCAGGTACAGGTTCTCCTGATTCAAGGAACTTGATGACGGTACAGATTACAGGATCAGCTTGCTGTAGTCTAGCCAACTCAGCTTCACTGTATTTGGGAACTGTGCAAAGGCCGTCAGAGGACCCATCCTCCTCTTCATAGGCAGCTGGGATAGCATCCGGGTGGATGGCTAAAGACTCTATGAGACAAGGGAGATGGTAACAGTTCCTCTTCTTGTACCACAATGTGATATTGACAGGTCGCCTTGACTACATCCACAGTAGCTAAGTGGTGTGATGTGAAATCATGGATTCTCATGCTTTCCTCTTGAGAAAAGGGATCATTTATCAATTCTCCATGTGGTCTTCTCGATAGACCATCCGCGTCCTGGTTCTGCTTTCCGGCACGGTATTTGATGTCAAAGGAGTAGGTGGACAGGTTGGCCAACCAACGGTAGCTGGTGGCATCCATTTTAGCAGTGGTGAGTATATATCTGAGTGGATTATTGTCAGTTACAACAGTAAAGGTGTTCCCATACAGGTAGTCATGGAATTCTTCAGTGACAGCCCATTTTAAGGCTAGGAATTCCAGCTTATGTGCTGGGTACCGTGCTTCACTTCTTGATAGTCCTCTACTTGCGTAGGCAATAACCCGATTCTGTCCATCCTGCTCCTGATACAATGCCGCTCCGAGTCCAGTTGTACTTGCGTCCGTGTGGATGACGTATTGCAATTCAGGATTAGCAAACCCTAGGACTGGGGATGACGTTAGTTTCTCAATGATTTCCTCAAAAGATTTCTGACATGCTTCTGTCCATCTTTCTCCAAATGGTTCCTTCGGATTGTGGTATTTGGTACCATCCTTGGAAACTTTGGTCATTTTCCGGGTTGGTGGATAGCCCGCCGTGAGACTCGTTAAGGGCTTCGCGATCTTTGAGTACCCTTCGACGTACCGGCGATAGTATCCAGAAAAACCTAGAAACGATCTTAGATCCTTCAGAGTCTGAGGTTTCGGCCAGGTTTTTAAGGCTTCGATTTTCTTGGGATCGGTTTCCACTCCACTTCGAGACACAATATGTCCCAGATAGCGCACTGATGTTTGGAAGAAACAGCACTTCTCTGGAGACAATTTCAGACCATTTTCTCTCAAGCGATCCAGGACTTTGGCTAAACGAGTCTCATGTTCCTCCAAGGTTTTTGAAAAGACGATGATGTCGTCAAGAAAGACTAGAACTTCGCGTAGGTTGATGTCGCCCATGCACTTTTCCATTAAGCGCTGGAATGTGCTTGGCGCGTTCGTTATCCCTTGCGGCATTCTATTCCACTCCCAAAAACCGAGAGGGCACACGAATGCTGTTTTGGCCTTGTCGCTCTCTTCCATCTCTATTTGATAGTATCCGGACTTTAAATCCATCACCGAGAACCATTGCGATCCACTGAGTGCAGAGAACGACTCTTCAAGGTTAGGTAAGGCATATGCGTCTTTAATCGTTTGAATGTTCAATTTTCGGTAGTCAACGCATAACCGAATATCACCGTTCTTCTTTTTGACAACGACTATCGGTGATGAAAATGGCGATTCCGATTCACGGATAACTCCAGCATCCAAAAGAGTTTGAAGGTGACGTCTTACAGCATCGTAGTCCTGAGGATGTATAGGACGTGGTCTCTGTTTGAAAGGTGTCTCGTCTTTGAGTTGGATTCGATGTTTGACTTTTGTCGCATGACCGAAGTCAAGATCATGATGGGAAAATACATCAGAGTAGGTATTCAGGTTTTTAGTTACTCGTGCCTTCCACTCTTCAGGAAGTGGTGAATCTCCAAAATCGAATTTGAGATTTTCATTCATGTCACATTTCTGTTCGTTTGTCTGGCTAGCAGGCTGTTGCTGACTAGCTTCAGGTTTTGAATTCACAGGAACGTTCTGGGGATCAGTGATTTTCTGGGGAACACTAAGCTTAGCAATAACACAGTTGGTTGGCAGTACAATATCATGGTTGGTTTCATTGCTTAACACAACTGGAATCTTGTGTGGGGAATGAACTGGAAGGGTAATGAGACAGCGATCAGTGAGGATTCCACCGGGTAAGGATGAAAGGGTAGGCTGTTCAAGTAAAGCCCATTTCTCATTGCTGATTCCACTGACGTTAACAAACCCTTCTAGTACAACCTTCTTGCCAGCAGGTATGATATCTGGATCACTGCTTCACAGCTTGACCAATCCAAGTTGACCATCTTGTTGGTTGTGTCTGAACTGTAGAATCTGCAGTACTTGTTGGTAACCGCAGTAAGGATTAACTGAAGGTACAGACTCACAGTATTGTGACTCGTAGAGTGTATCAAGAGTGTTAGTTCCAATCAGTACTGGCATGTCACTGTTGGAACGGACATCTGGCACTACCAAAGCAAGGGTTTCAACTTGAGGTTCAGAAGCAATGAACTCTTTGGGGAATTGGATATTCAACTGTACACAGCCAGCATAGGGGACTAAATCACCAGTGGCCCCTTCTACTTCAAGTATGTCGCTCACTGGGTGCATAGTTTGGTCTGATAAGTGCAAGTTATAAAAGGACTGCGACACAGTAGTGACTTGTGAACCGGTATCAAGTAATGAGTTGCAGTCGATTCCATTAACCTTAATGTTAGCTGAGGTCTTGCTGCCTACTAGACCTTTGGGGATTTTTCTGGTTGGTACAGTTCTGTGTTCTTTTAGTGATGCTCTGGTTTTGTGTACAGTCTCAGTTTTGGGACTTTCACAGTCTTCTGTTCCCATTTGCCCCGCAATAGGAACAGTTACTCGTTTAAATTCTCTGCTGTGTTATTCTTCTCCCAAGCTTCCTGTTTTGTTTTCAGCTCTTGTCTCTTTGCATTCACCAGTGCAGGATCTGGAGGATTACTGCAATTGGGTTTAATGTGTCCGTCCTCACCACATTGGAAACAGTACCACGGTTTTGGTCGCTTAGACACAGAGCTAAGTTTTGCTGGTGGCTGCTTCACAGTGGGTGGTTGTTCTGTTTCACTGGATGATTCTTCCTTTGGTTTATTTTTGTTCTTTGCTCCTTTGTTCTTATCAGATTTCACTTCCTTGGGTTGCATCAGGGTTGCAATCTGTGCTTGAAGAGCTACAAGCTGCTTCTGGATTTGCTGTAGTTCTGGAGGTGATTTGCTGACTGCAGCAGGTGAATGTGACTCACCTTCATCATTGTCCGAGAGGCTGACATTATGAGCTTGTGATTGAGCTTTGGTTTTGGTGAAACCTAAATGTCGCTTCATTCTGTTTGCTTTCGCTGCCTGCTTATCTTCCTCAGTGCGCAGTAGCCACAATAACTCAGAGAAGGTAGGTGGGTTTTTCGTCTTACGCTCCAGTTGAAGTTGATTAATCAGGTCATTCTCCCAACAACCTCTGCAGAACTGTTTCAAGAGCTGTGTATCTGCATCAATAGCTTTCATTTGCACAGCTTTGTTCAGAACTGTCTGCAGTCTCTGAAGATAACTTGAGGCTTTCTCTCCGGAGTTCGAGTTTTGGTTCAGGGTGAGGAATTTAGCAAATAACTCATCGCCGTCTTCAACTGTAGCATATGCGGAGTCGAGAAGTTCTAAATAAGCTCTGGGAGTTGAGTGTGGGCCTAATGACTCGACCACACTGGCAGCTGGGAACGATAGGCTGTCAACAATTTTCCTCACCAGCTGTCTATCTGAGATTGTGGGGTCTGTTATGTAGAACTCAACACTGTCTCTCCAGGTGTCATAGTCTACTTCAAAATTGGGACATGGTACCCTGCCTGAGAAAGGTCGCAACCTTGCGGTTGAATGGCTCTGTGCTGAGGAATCAGTAGTTTTCACAATGTGTTCTAAAACTAAACGTTGCACTTCAGGTGGAACAATCTGCTCGGACGGGAGCTTTGGAATGGCTTCTGATGCTACTTTAGCTGGTGTGACATTCGCAGCTACTTTTGGACTCGGGTTTAGTGATGTATCTGGTTCATTTTTCTCGGTTTCGTCATCTTCTTCACTTTCACCAGATACTCCACTGTTTGGTTCGCCAACAACATTAGTTATTCTAGCTAACCCGTCTTGCAGGATTTGTTCAAAGGATTTGCCACTAATTTTCGCCATGTTTTTGAGATCAGACAAAAACTTGTCGGTTAAGATCGTGCCTTTATCAGTAGTATATACACTTGCCAGTGCATCTACGTGGTGTACGATATTAGAATCTGTGTCACTAGTCCTGTGAAATGGCAACTTAAGAGATTCAACAGCAGTACCAGATTCAAATTCTACAATTAAGTTTTCTGGAAACTGCGGAATTTTAATTTGTCTCTCAATGGCACCGTACTGTTTCAGGTATTCAATTATTTCCTCATCTACAGTTGTATTTGACAACCCTGTGATGATTACGGAGTTTGAAACCTTGACACTTTCCTGCTCAATTATATCCATTTTTGTTCTGTTAAGTTCACCCGAAATAACCAATGTTCAAAACAATACATGCAACACAAGTCTGATGTGGTGTGGTAATCGTACAACAGTTCTATTAACCCTTTAACTCCTGGCTAGCTCGCCACTTTGTGTAACCCCCCACCTGTACCCCTCGAGCTGCGTACTACGGTGGGGCGAGGCTATCACACATCTAGGTCCGTTTGGGATAGTGAATAACAGATAAATTGTACAATGACCACACAACACATCAGACGACACAGTTTGCTTTAGTTGGGTAACCAACAGGCACCCTTTTAGTTTAGCAGTTTGTAAATAGTTTGTGCACATGAAATAATTAAACAAAGGTACATTAGCCGGCAACAATAACCCCCAAAAATAATAAAAGAAAGGAAAATGTATTTAGTGATCGAATCACTTTCAGAGCTCTGTTCACTTCGAAAGTCAAGTCAATGGTCATATGGTTCAGTCGGAACCGGTCGGAACCAGACAAGAAGCCTGGTTCTGTTCCTGCGCTCCTCACGACAGGAATAGTCAAGTCAAAGTTCGTTGGAGTGCACTCTTTTCCACACGTGTTCAAGTCAGTACCAGTCGGGGGACTGGCACAATCCTACCACGACAGACAGTCCGTCTGCTCTCTCTCACAGAACGTGGTTGATGTTGGTCTTGGTCCTGGAATCATCGACTGGGTAGCTCGCCATCCGTTTCCATAGATCTCCAACCTCATCAAAAAACCTGACCTGTATTTGAAACAGGTCTTTTAGTCTATAATCTAATTCTTTATGAATTAAATACCTTCTGTATCTCTTATTCAATTCAATTCTGTTCTTTTCTTGTTGTACAACATTTTAGTTTCAATATCAACTGAGTATTGTTGAATGCAAACACTCCATGAACTTAGTTTTTAACTCTAAACCCAAATTAATGAATTTTAGAATTAATATATTCACATATGCTTGGCATAGTTTAACCAATAACTGGTTAGATACAAAATAAATGAATTAACTGCTTCAGTTCAACCAGTATATCAAGTAGAAACAATATCAAATACCTCTCATCAAATATGAACTCAAAATAACACTTTAGTGCAAAGTAAATACACATTAACCCTCTAAGGCCCGCATTAAGAAATACTTGAAATAAAAAATTGAAAAAAATCAGATGGTGTTGTAGGAGTCCTATTCAGAGGAAAATGTAATGTTTTTTTCAAAAAAATGTTTTTGTAAGATTTTATAGCCATAAATCAAAAATCATAAATCATGCTCTAATTTACATATGGGGGATATTTTTCAAAATAATAACATATGTACATGTTCTAGACATTCTAATGATCACCAAAAAGAATAGTACAGGCATTTTACTTATGTTTTTTTGAGGTATAGCTTCCATGAAAAAGTGAGATGTTGTTCGTCAAAACTCTGGAATTTCAGCGGGTGTGGCGGGTGTGAATGTCAGCCACTGTGGGGGGTATTTATATGCAAATATTGTGGCCAATGGCATTGTAATACTAAACAATAGAATCCAATGGTGGTGTTTAGGTGGTAGGGGGAGCTAAAATAAAATGATTTAAACCTTTTTTTGGATAAAATACAAACGTTGTAATATTACAACCGTGGGCCTTAGAGGGTTAAGTGGGTTTCTGTCATAATACAGCACCCAAAGGCACTAATTAAACTCTCACTGTGTTTAACAGTGTTAGTAGAACACTTCAAGTCATTATCCCTTTAAGGCCAAAAAATGTGGAATGCACCTTTAAAATGCATTTTCACCATAAGTAGTGAATAGTAACATCTCCCATTGAAAGTAGTACAAGATTGTTACAAGTGCATCTTAGGAAGATTAAATCCCGTTTTTGTTCACTTTGTAAAACAACCATCAAATAATATATTTCCCACAACACTATTAAGTAATAGCAGCAACATTTCAACAGCAAAATATCTCTCACCGAATCACATCCAATGCTCACACACTGACGACGTCTGGATTGTTCTCTCCCAACAGGGGTTTTGCCTGTGTAAACAGTGTTCTAGCTGTTAGCTACTGTATTTATGAATGAAGTTAGCATTAGCTGTTAGCAAACACAAGTGAACATGTCTGGACTTGTTTCATCTCACCGAGTGGGTTAACGTTTGGCTCACGCACCAAACGGCTGCAGGATTCTCCCCCTGGTAGTCTAACATACAGCACCACACTGTAGCAACAGTTGGTGTAACTTTTCTGTTAGCTATTTCGTTTTTATGAATGAATTTATTCTCAGCTCTGCTATCTTCTTCTTCTCATCAGACGCGCCAAACAACAAAAAGGAAGTGCTGCGTGGTGACGTCAGTTTTCACTGCGTGGTCTGTGGGTGTGCTGGTAAAACAGAGTGCTGCCCTCTAGTGTTGCTTCTAAATAACCTCTTGAACATAAATCAACAAACTAATGAGGTATTAGTTAGAAGAGGTAGATCGTTTTGTACATGTTTTAAAAATAAAACATCAACTTATTGAATTTCAATAAAAATAAAATAATGTCTTAGTTAACCTTGTTAACTCTCTTATCTTAGTAAGCTAGGTTTTCCACCTGGGTTACATAAACAATACGAAAGATACGGGTAATTCTGCTTGAGCGTACCATACTGTGACATCTGTGAGACTTCAGTAAGCACTTTATCTTTGAAATAAGAACGTTTTTGTAGACGTACGTAGCAAATAGGTTTAACTGCTCAACACGAGGTTGAAGTGAATGTATTACGTGCGCAACAACGTGACTCTAAATTGGTCGGGCTAACAGTGCTAAATGTAGCATAATCAGTGTTTGTGTAACTTCAGTTAGAAGGATAATCTGACGGTTCTGACAGACTTAACCTCCTCGCGTTGTGAGCTTGTAGAAGAGCAAAAATAGAGTTGGGTCGCCGTTTTATTCCATGAGTAATTGTGTATAACATGCCTGCGTTAGCCTGCAGCTAGCGCTAGCTAACGTTAGCGTTAGCCGTTAGCCACACATCCAGAATAGTCTAATAAGTCAATTTTCCAACGGCGAGTGAACGATTGCATTCCGTGTCCTTCATGGATTTTTTTCCCCCTGGCTGTCAATGTTTTTATTGTCCAAAAAGAAAACGTTCTGAACGTTAAAACTAGATAGTTTTACGATCATGACAATGTTGTCAATGCTAAGTCAATGCTAAGCAGGGACAACAAAGGACTGCTCGCATCTGGCTCAAGCAGGAAACGGAACGGATCCTTTTTTTCCAAACTCGAGAAGAAGAACAGCGCCAGAACAGCGCAAGGCCGCTCCCAATCATGAAACTAGCTCGGTTACCATGTGACATGGACAGCCAATCGGCAAATAGGTCGCCTAGGTCCCCTGAATGTCTCGCCAGAAAATCATCTCTTTAAAGATCTGGTTTACACCAGATAAAAATGGGCAGCGGTACAGCTTTTAATAAGTGTACAAAGGGGGTGTGGTGTCTAGATGGTAAGTGTGTGTGTGTGTGTGTGTGTGTGTGTGTGTGTGTGTGTGTGTGTGTGTGTGTGTGTGTGTGTGTGTTGGGTCCAATCCCAAATCTCAGCTCTGCACACAGTATGGTCAGCTCAGCTGGTCAACTCTTGAGGAAAGAACTGCATTTCCCAAAATGCAGCAGCCTGCAAAGATGGCTGCTCGTTTGGGCGTTGGCTGATTTGGAGTTGAATTCACCTGAAAAGGAAGCGTGATTCCTAAACCCACCAGGCTTGAGTTAAGACCCGCCTCGCGGCAACGCGAGGACTTCCAGGAGTGGCTGAAATCCCTGCCTGACACATGGAGGGTGGATAAAGTCAGAGGCATGAAGACTTGTACTTGAGAAAAGCCTGCATTTGCACAATGCACAACTATTAATTTCTCACTACAGTGCTCAAAATAAACTGTGCTAAAAAAATCTTGAAACTGACTTATGTACTGTGCTTAATAAAGGGAAAACTTTGTAACTTTGCTAAAGAGAAAAACGTACTGAGAAAGCTATTAATTTGTCACTACTGTGCTCAAAATAAAAACTCTTACTGATTATCAGTTAAATTGTTATGGTTTGGATATGGCTTTGGGTCTATTATGCTGCGTGTATTATTGTAATGGATCAGTAGGTAGTAGGTACTTTGCACTTGAGTTCATGGGCACTTGGAGGCGGGTCTTAACTCAATCCTGGTGGGTTTAGGAATCACGCGAAAAGGAATGGTGCTGCTCATTCATTCAGTCAGTGAGCAAACAACACCGAGAGGAGAAGCTCCAGAACAACTGCTGACTCCAAGTTCCACACCAACTGAATTAGTTTCCAAGGCACCAATGGTCTGTAAATGTTCATTTTTTATCTAATGTGTTTAAAAAGCTGCTTAATGCGTTGTTTATATTATGGTTAAAAAGTTAAAAGTTTGGGTTTAGTAATCACTGCAGCCAACAAGTGTTTCAAATGAAACACCTGTTTACTAAGTTCTGGAATTGAAGTTATTTGTTTGACTGCTTTATTTGTAAAAGCCATTGATTAATTCCTTAAGGTATAATGTGAAGTTAAAAGTCTAATTTAAGTTTGGCAAAGTTAAAAGAAATGTTGAATTATTTAAAGAACTACTAGAATGTAACATTTCATGGGGTGCTATATTTACAGGTTAAAGGGTTAAGTTAAAATGTTTAACATTTAAAGATTTAAAATGTAAAAGGTTAAGTTAAAGTAACTGTCATTGACAAGGTCTGATCTTTAAGCTCAGATCAGCTATCCTTTTCTCTTTATATTCTTCTACTCCATTTAAAGGGCTTAAATGGCTGATTTAATTTAAAAAAAATGTATTTACAATGCTGACTTTAAATCATGATTGTTTAAACATTTAAGTGATTTAGTAAACAGTTTGTTAGAATATGTTTAGAATGTAACTTTAATGTCTAAAAACATTTGTCTGAAATCATTTAATTGATTTAATGTCCAAAAAGTAAAACATTTAAATACTTAATTACTTACTTGAAATACTTACCTTAAATACTTTACTTACCTTTAAAACCTTAAATTACTTACCTTAAATACTTACCTTAAATACTTGCTGTTTAAAAGTTTAAATACTTACTGTTTAAAAGTTTAATTATGTTAGATACTTACCTTTTGAATACTTACCGTTTAAAAGCTTACTTATTTGAAGAAGTTTCCTTTTCAATCATTGTTTAAAAATAGTGAGTTAGAGATGCTTTATTTGTTGAATTACAATGTTGTTAACCTTTGTTTCTCTGTGTTCGAAGGTTTACAACCTGACGATGATCAACTCAACAAAGCCAACATTAAACTGAAAAGTTGGAAAATAAAGAAGTTGAATGAGTTGAAAACCTGAGTTGTTCTCTGTCATTTGGAGCTAAAACTGTGGGAACTTAACAGTGTGTGTGTGTGTGTGTGTTTCTTTCCATTTCTTTACTTTCATTTATCTGAAGTAGAAACAATGCTACCCAGAACCTACAACCTTTATTTACACAGTCACTGCTGAGATAACATCAAACACCAAACTGCTTCGTTGGTCACTACTAGCAGAGACATACTGTACTAGTGTACAATGTACAGTTATGGTGCTTCATATTGAAGTGAGCCTAAATGAGCTGCGTTGTTCTACTTCTGTATGCTTTGTGCCAAGAATATTCTTGTTTGTAAACAGACCAATAACTGGAAATAAGTACAAGCTTATAGACCCACATGCACTGCATTTTATTCTCAGAAACTATTTGTTAAATAAAACATTCACTTTTACTCCATGTTCTTTCAATTTCAGTTTACAGTTTTAGTTAGTATTTAAAGTGTGTTTGCTAGTTTAGTTTTTATTCATATTCATTGTGATAATGCTTTGATTTTAGTTTTGTGTTAGTCACCATAGTGGCCAAATCCAATATGGCTGCCACCTGAAAACAGTTTTGGTTATAACCTTTGAACTAGATGATCTACAAACGCAAAGGTTGTGCCTATCAATTTGTTTGACAATTAGAAACATTTTGGACTACTTACTTTATTATTGAGTGTGTCTGTAGACACCTAATTTGCAAATGTCCAAGATGGCGGATATATGAAAATGAGTTATATTTTAACTTTTGACACTATTGGCAAACCTTTCGTGGCCTGGCAGCTCAGTCAGTAGATCACTTTCAACCACAAGATAATGGCTTTGATCTACTATTAAAACTCACCTGCTGCCATTTAACAATACCTTCGTACTCTAATAATGCCAAACTGTCTCCATAGACTTCCATGTAATTCATAGTGCACGGATCATGCACACCCATGCCTAGATAATGCACCACGTGTGTCCACATTGCTCACAGCTTTCAAACAAAAAAATCCGAATGGAAATCCGTTCAGGCATTCATGAGATAGCAGCCATTATGTTTTCCTAAAATGTAAACAAAGATGGCTGCCATGTTTGAAAGATGGGGTTGCTATGGGGGTTAAACATGCAATTTCGCGATCGCTATCATGCCTACTAAATGTTTTGGGGTCAAAATTTTTTTTTTGAAAAAAACATTTTTTGATTTTTTTTTTTTTTTTTTTTTCAAAAATTCTCGGGTTCCTCGGGCGTGGCAGGGTGGTACATCGCAAAATTCTCAGGTTCCTCGTTTTTGGCAGCAAATGAGTTAAGTACGGTACTGCTGCTCTACACCGCCCTCTGTAGGCCACTACATTGTACTGCTGCTAAATTCTTCTAATTCATATCCATACAAATATATAGCAGCACCGAGTGCCGCGCTGCAAGCTTGTAGATCTGCTATATATATATATATATATGGTCACCAGCACTTTCGCCTATAACTTATTCGCCTACACGCATTTGGTCCTTTCGCCTGGCATTTTCGCCTTGGAGGAGAGTCTTTTCACCTACCTGTCTGAGCCATTTCGCCTACCCTCAATTCTGCTGTCAGACTGTCCATGTTTGCAAATTATCTCTTTGTCATTTAAATATTATAGTGACTGTGACAGTGGTGTCAAGTGAATCTAACAGTTTACTTGACATTTATTATTTACATCACATTTTATTCCTAAAAAATGGCAAAATAGTTTTTTATGCCTGTTGACAGGCAAGGTTGATTCTATAGGCTATTTAGGTGTAGCATATCTTATATAGACCTATAGGTCTGTAATCACAAGACTCGTGGCTTTCTATAGGTATGCGACATGCCCGTTTAGGTGAAACACACGCTTGCGTGTGATGCGCCGTTCTATATCCTAATTGTCCAGTTATGAGACGTTTACACAGGAGCACAGTTCAGCTATTAACACTTTAACCGCCACGGGAGTCATATGACGTCACGTTTTTTACCCCCCCCGCGCTGCCACCAGCGTCAACTGACGCCGGAATGTCTTTTTTTTAATTAACACAAGATTAGGAGCATATGTATCAATGACGCTTGGATTCAGCCGTCCTGGGCCCTGGAATGACTAAAATCACCATGGTTACCATTGTGTGGCCAATCAGCTTGTGTTACCTTGTGTTACCATGGTGATTTGGTACATGACCGTCCTCCCCAGGCCTGGGATTGCTGGATGGATGGCAAGGAGCAGCAGCCATGTGTTTTTTTTTTTTCTTCTTTTTTTTTGGGGGGGGGGGGGGGGGTTAGTTTTTTCCGCGTTATTTGTAAAGATCATTTTGTTCATTCTACTCTGTGATCATATAACACGGCCAGTAATATGTCCAACTTGACAACTGGAGTGAAAGGACCCAACTGTAGAGTGAAAAGTATAGATTTCTTGAGATGGAGGAGGGGTGCTTTACTATACTACTGAGGACTACTTCTACAGCCGTTACATCTGAAAAGTTTTACTGGATCGTCATGGTTCATCGACCAGGCCACCAGGGACCACCGAGCCGCGGCGTCGCAGCGAAAAGAACTGCTATATAACGTAAGTGGTTGTTGCTAGATTGATTGATTGATACATACAGTGGTGTAGTGGCGTGTTTGGGGGGTCGCCGACGTCGCTCCGAGAGCAAGCATGAGATGAGAGATGATTATGCTCATCTCGGATCGATCGAGCAGGGCGTTTAGCTCAGCGGCGTCAGTTCAGAAAAAGCTAAGTTATGGCAACATGACTGGTGTCTTTCACGCGCGCGAGGCTCGCGTGCAAGACACCAGTCATGTTGCCATACCTTTACAACAGGCACGATTACAGTACATTTTATTATATTCCCCCTGTAGCCAAGGTATGGCAGCTGCCATAGCTTGCCATACCCAATTGACGCCTCTTTAGCTTAGCTTGGTGAGGAAGGAGGACAGATGCTCCATTTAGTGCAAAACAAACACATCCCAGCAAAACAACCACTATAAGTCACTCGCAGACGTCGCAGTCTGACCAATCCAGCGAGATGGAGATCGAAAAAGAATCCCAGTGGTAATCCTCATTGTATTTTTATAGTTTTATCGTGTTTTATTCTAAAAGTAACCCATCGAAGTGGTGCCAACGTTGTTTGCTAACTCTCTAGCCTGCTCAGATTTCCTCTCTCTCTTTCGTTCAGAAAGTGATCTCTCTCACCGTGTCTCTATGTCTCTCTACCTCTCTCTCTGCTCCACTCTCTCTCTCTCTCTCTCTCTCTTTCGTTCAGAGAGCGATCTTTCTCTCACCGTGTCTCTATGTCTCTCTACCTCTCTCTCTGCTCCACTTCTCTCTCTCTCTCTCTCTCTCTCTCTTTTTTTTTTTTTCGCTAGAGAACCAACTGCGTTAGAATAAACCTTACAGCCATGATACAAGAGAGAAAGTTGGGGAGAGAGAGATTGATTGATTGATTGATTGATTGATTGATTGATTGATTGAAGACTTTATTAGAAGTTTGCATAGGAAAAGGTACAGTTTCATGACGGTACAGTTCACTGGTACAAGGTCTACTAAAAGGAGATCCATGAAAAGACTAGGCTTATTTCCATAGTAAACCATTGCAGTATCTCATATAACATTGAATGACAGACGGATAGAACACAGTACTATGCAGTAGATATAGTCAGGAAAAAAGGGGGAAATAAAAAACAGTATAAAAACATACAGTAGGTAAATACAAAGAAGGGATTGATTGATTGATTGATTGATTGATTGATTGATTGAAGACTTTATTAGAAGTTTGCATAGGAAAAGGTACAGTTTCATGACGGTACAGTTCACTGGTACAAGGTCTACTAAAAGGAGAGCCATGAAAATACTAAGCTCATAGTGCCTTGCTGGGCTATGAGCTTGTAGATCGGCTATTAGGCATCATATGTAAATGGCAGATCTACAAGCTCATAGCGCGGTGCCGGGCTATGAGCTTGTAGATCTGCTATTTTGGAAATATATGTACCTGTGTATATAAAATGTATAGCAAATAATTATATATACCTTATGGTAATTATGTTTTTTTTTTCATAATTACTCTTACTTGCAGTTGCCTGGTCTGGATTCTAACATGGTGAAGTTTGTCGCAGTTGGCTTGACTTTGTCAATACAAACATTTCCATATGAATGTACATCAATTTTTATTTAATTTTATGTATTATGACTTTTAATTGCTCAGGGTAGTTTGACCGTTTTAGTTTGAAGTGACTAAAATGATGATTGCAATGGAACACATCTACAACTATACTGAAGTGAAACAGCAATGTAAAGTTTTTTTTTATCTTTATCAGAGTTTTTATCTTTATTTTGAGATGTCTGATGTCTAACTGAAGGCTTGAATAAAAAATCCCAGGTCAAAACACAGTGGATTCTACTCTGTCTCTCCTTCATCCTGGGAAGATGAAAAAAGAGCCTCTGTCAGTCTCCTGGCTTCTTCCACTTTCCTGCCTTATAACTAGACCACGGTACAACTTTTTTTAACTTTTTTTTTACAGCATTATGGCCGGCACCCTGTTCTTCATTTAGAGGTACTGTGTGTTCTTGTACCATTTACCAATTTGTTTGTAGGGCTTCTGAAAGTTTTTTTTCTTTGACCTCAATTATCTCAGAAAGTAAATTTCTGATGCTGTTTTTTCATCTGTGCAGCTTTCGCTCTCCCTCAGGTTTCTCCACAGCAGAACACTTTTTATGGACGAAAATTTTATGGTGAAAACTAGGGTTCCGGCTCTAGTTTCTCTGAAATTTTTGGCAATTTTCGTACATCCTACTATTTTCAATTTATTCCGTCAGAAATCAATGGGCCTCTATGGTGGCAAGGGTTTTACCCTTAAAACCCTTAACATTGTGGCAGTCAAAGTGTTAAAACTCAGCATTGTTTATTGATTACACGGGAGTATTTCCCAAATCATGAATATATGAACAGCAAATGCATAAAAGTAACACAGGATACAAGCCTCTATTTTGCGATGTTTTAAGTCGCTCCACGACAGACAGGAATCAGTGTCCAGCCAAAACAAGCTTGGCTGCCCACCGGAGAATTCTGAGGAGTTCCTTATCTAACCAGTCTATATATCATTTCAGTCCAGCATGTGTGCTGGAGCGGCCCTTCTTTCTCTGATTGGCCAGTAGTGCTCAGCGCACACTCTAAAGAGATATCGTTGTTTGAGGCTTAAAGGAATAGTTCACACATTTTTACACATTAATCCCTCCTTGATCACTCTTAGTGATCACTCAGTTTAAAATGTTGAACACAGTTTTATCATTTCATGTAACATGCTGAGTATTGAACAATAACATTGTTTTGCTAAATCTTAGGTAATCATTTGGGTTGGTCCCACAGATTCCTTTACAAGCTTTACAGAATAAAATTGCATCTGACTAAATGTGTAACATTGAATATATTTTTCTTTGTTGCATCTTCAGAGAGACAGACGGGTCACTTGCTGGTCCCTAGATTGGATTCCGTACCCCAACATTCCAAAATATCACCCATTGCCACTTTAATATTTTACATGGCATTGAGACAAAAGAAATAAGGGTTCCCTTCCAGAGAACACAGCCAGACCCATCTCCCTCCTTGTATCCTCCACACCAGGACTTGGTGTGTGTGTGTGTGTGTGTGTGTGTGTGTGTGTGTGTGTGTGTGTGTGTGTGTGTGTGTGTGTGTGTGTGTGTGTGTGTGTGTGTGTATGTGAGCTCCATGTGCAAAGGGGACTGCACATTGTGTATTGCCCCTCCTTGATCAGAGATAACATGTATAAGTCTAGAGAGTGTTTGAGCCATTGTTTTGTTCAGCGGAATCTTTAGGTGCTATTACTATGATAGGGGTGACAAAATGTGATGTGATGAGTGAGGAGTGTCACTATGTTAAAAACTAAGGCAATAGACTGTGAACTTGAACTCTTTTAACCCCCATGTCCTCTCTATGGTCCTCTATATATCCGGGACTACAAACTCCAGCTGTACTGTAATACTTAAACAAAAACAAAACAAAACAAAAAAAACATGGACAAAGGAACAACAAGGCTGTATTATCTACTGACATAACGAGAAAGTAGGGAGTAAAATATTACAGGAAAGCAAAAAGTTTAACCCCCCCTTTTATGACTCACATAAAAGCGAATAACAAGACTTGTTAATCTTTACCCCAATTAAAATATTTATAGCTGGGGAATATTGTATCTTTATACCTCCCTCCTTGACATGCCAGTAATGGCATGGCACATGTATAAATATATTACTTCGTTTAACTCATAGAGCACATAGGTTTGTTTACCCCATCATCGAATAACTAACAAAGTACAGGGAGACACCGCACCATGGGTGAACTTATTGACAGGGTCACAAATGCACCTGTCAATACAACATTATCAATTATTGTCCTCAATGTGAAAACAGCACAAATCCAAGTTTACTATAGGCAACCGTCACAATGTTGTACCACAAACCTGGGACCCTTCAGGATTTAGCCGTAAGCTGGAGGTCTTTTTTATGATTAGACCTGTAGGGCAGTTGTATTCTCTGAGAGACCCACCGCACACCCACACAACCAAGGCGTATATTCCTTATCAAATTGCACTGAAGTTCTTTAATTTAATCTGTACACTTGAGTCCTTATAATCACGGCCTAAGCCATCAGAGCGTACGTTACGCCTCAAGCAGTTGTTGGGACATTTTTGGCTCCCAGAAAGAAGAATGGCACGGTGGCCAGACAACAGCAAACCTCACCAGCTTTTTTTCCTGCACAACCAGAATAACGGCAGCATCAAACAGCATGATAAATTGAATAATAGTTGGCTGCCAAGTGAAACTACAATTTGTACTGTTACACTTAGGACAAAAATAAAAATAAAAATCTTTTAAAATAACCCAACATGGTGTGTGTGCCCACGTAATCCTTCAGATCTGTCCATAAATAAATGACTACAACTAGAATTAAATAAATGACTGCAACTAGAATTATCCCAGAGGTAGGCATTTCATCACAGTTCCGGAATTGTTTTCTGACAAAATAATTAACATAACTTACAGGAAATGGGTGTTTTCACATGCCCTCATTGGCAGCAACAATACAAGTTAGTGGCAAGCAGTACAGTAACGACCAGTGTTGCCAGATTTTGCGAGAGAAATAAGCAACAAGGTGTACAAAAATAACACTTGAAAGTGATTTTATACGTATAACGGGAAAAAATCTCGGAGGTGTCAATAGAGGAATTGGAAATACTAATTAAAAGAACACTATAACGTAACACTGGCATGGCAATGTTCTATATATATATATATATCCGTAAGGTAGCTGAAAACGTGCAAGCACTTACTCAAAACAACTTATGTTACAATAGACTATAACAAATACTCATGAGACACAGAGGTCACACCCGGCTTGAAAGGTCCATAAAATAAATGGGATACATAGATGCAACTCAGGAAGAAACACCATTTGGCCATGTATACATCAGGAGGAGAGCGCCATTTCTCACCCTTTCTTACTTATAGAACAGCATATACCAAACTACCGCACTTAAAACATACTAGCAGATCATATAAATGTCTCAATTCATTACGTTGCCCATCAGGACTATAGTATATTGACCCTCCTGGACAAACAAAGTAAAATAAAACAATAAAAAAAAATAACAAAGACCCTCTCTAACTGTGGTTCATGACATTTCAGTTATATATAAAATAAATGTCGCTATTCAAACATCTTATTTTTCATCAGTATTGCTCATGTAACCTGGTGTGGTTCGGCTTATCCATTATAATTATAAAATCTAAATGATTTATCACACTTTAGTTATTCACCTCTACATTGCAATAAACGAATGTTTGTACTTTTTCCACAACTACTCATTAGAAAAGAGTGGCCCCCTATGCTGCGAACCAGATCCCATCACTCGCAAAGAGCCTTTCTAAAGACTCAACTTGTCCGCAAACGTCCCATCTCTAAGGAAGACCTGGTGAAAATTTACCGGGGGCATAGAATGTCAATAAAACCCTGACCTCTGGCCGGGGACTGGGGAGGGAGTCGGGGAGATGGGTGGGTTATTGCTCCGAGTCTAATGATCATTATAACACTGTCCCGACATCAAAACATGAGAGATTTTTTACTATGGGGTGTCATTAAAACTTTGTTGACACGGCACATTTGAAAAAGAAAAAGATGGCCCTACTTTTTCAAAAAGGTTACAGACAACCTCCTTTATAAAATTCAATGAACTTAAATTATCAAAAACAAACAAACAACAACAACAAAAAAATAAAACAATAATAATAATAATAAAACTTAAAACTATAAAAGAAATATCGTGTCATTAGCAGATCTATGCATATACTGTAGTTGTAATCATCATAGGGAGAGAGAGCTTTTGCAACATCTACAGGGGGGGGGGGGGGGGGTCATATAGCCTAAGAGT
This sequence comes from Nannobrachium achirus, assembly GCF_963921795.1. Taxonomy (NCBI): domain Eukaryota; kingdom Metazoa; phylum Chordata; class Actinopteri; order Myctophiformes; family Myctophidae; genus Nannobrachium; species Nannobrachium achirus. The sequence goes on from NC_137817.1 coordinate 50,290,355, forward strand.
GGGCATTTTTACCATGTTCCCTCCACTGTCGAGGCTGATTAAATGACACAAGCTGAAAAGTTAGGAGACAGCAAACCCATGGATAACTGTCCACTTAAGTTGAATAACTTCTACAAAACGGTTAGGGCTCATAAAACACAAACAAAATGAAACAAAATACAACAATACAACAATTGCCAAACAAAAACAACAACGTAGTCAGATGGTCCAACCAGGCATGTGTACGTAACTTACACATTTCAAACACACATGACATTTCTCTATAATAAGCCCTTTGCTTCTACACGTCTTCTGCCCCATATGGGTACATAACAAACACAAATAAAGAGATAAAATAAAAGAACAACAAAACCTTATATATAATAACTAAAAATCACAGTAAGCAACAGAGGTATGTTGCCTACGCCTACAATACAGTATAGTCACTGTGCCAGATATTCGTTTTCATGGCAGTTCTACAAGCGTGTCTCCCCTATTCTAAATTATCTGCCTGGAAGGAAGAGAAAAAAAAAAAATAATAATAATAATAAATAAATAAGTGCTTGCCCTAAACTATACAGCTCTGTTTGCATCGCGGGATTTATATAACACTTGTGAACGCCAATCTGCAAGCACACAACATGCAATTATTATTTCCTTTAAAATGTTATATCATCTATAAATTACAGCTTTGATTGTTTTGATCTGAGGCTAATAAATCCAATACTCATTGGTCAGTGGGCCGTTGGTGAGGCAGTCACTAATGCCATAGGCCACTTTTGAGATTCTTGTCAAGCAGCCAGACAGCTGTCACTCTGGGCTCTTACGAGTTAAATAGACTACAGCTCTGTTAGGAGTAGGCTTACATTGTGATTGTTGTTGAATCAAATGAGTTTATTTCTCATCATTATGGGGACTGATACTACACATAACCCGAACAAGTGGTTACAATGATGGGGGGTAGAGTTCGCTTATAGAAGTACCACTAAAAGGTTTTAAACCCACAGAAACTCATTGGCTTGTTTGCATTGGGGCCCCTTTGTACTTGATTAAAAAATAATTATAAAAATAAAATAGAAATCGAGTATTAACAAGGACACACTTTGCACAGCGCCAGGACCCATAGTAATAAAAAAAATAAAAGAATATCATCTATGAAGGGTAATGGGTGAGTTTTTTTCTATTAATTATCATTATTGCTGTCACTGCTGTCTTTATGCTAGGCAGTTACATAGATCATCATACTCCTTGCACCCGACACAGACGTACACACATCCTGGCCATTCCTCACATACACAGACAAAGACAAACACACTTCCCACTAACTGACTAACAGCTGACAGTCATGTTACAATCTCTCATATACACACACTTTATCAATCAATTGTCCCCAACACTATAACACCCTTCATTCAATCTATAAAGTATAACAGTCGTTTACACATACGAGGTTTCGTTAGTGACAGGAGGAATGCAGAGGAATCTTCCCCTGCGCTCCTTCCCATACACATGCACTCACTCCCAGACAAACATCACTAACGAGTTTCGCTCACCCTCTCTCTCTCTCTCTCTCTCTCTCTCTTTCCTTCTCTCTCTCTCTTTCTTTCTCTCTCTCTCTCTCTCTCTCTCTCTCTCTCTCTCTCTCTCTCTTCACTCACTCACTCAAACACAAATACACACTATGTAGGCCTACACACACAAACATTTAACACTTAACAAGACTTTTGACAAACACATGTATTTTGTGTTCACCGATCTTCAAGATTCAGTTCAGATACCCAAAAAACCATTCTCAACCATTTTCAAAACGCAACAACACAACAGATCCGGTGGCATTTGACCTTGTTCTGGACAGCCGCATTCACACTGGTTTGGACTGCAGATTAAAGCACCCTTTCCCTTAAACATTTCGTCACAGTCATGTCATAAGAGTATCTGTTCTTCAAAAAGTATGTTTGTTTTCACCATAAGGGTGGTGACGTGGAAATCCTACATAATTTCTCGCCTTTACGACTAGAACGCAGCGGAATTGAAGACTCACAAAAAAATCTGTTCACTTTGCTTCAGATGCAATATAAAATGACACAAAAAGGCTTATGTACAGCGCTATAACATTCACACATCAGCAAAGCAAAAAGATAGATTTCCCTGCCCCCCTCTCAGTTCATTATTAAATTACTAAAACTCCTTTTCTCCTGCGCTCATTAAATGCCAAAGACCTTATCTCTTACCACAGCAATAAAACAAAGAGGCCTCTATGCCCTCAGCAGCTGTACGTGTCTCAGGGCCATGCACCGGCCATGCACCTACGGTACAGTCTACTAAAACAAAAACAAAAAAGAATCACACCCAATGTGAAGTGAGCGGTGGTCGTGCTTGCATAACATCTTCAGACTTGGATTTAAGTCTAGGATGTACAGGCTATGCTACACACACACACTTTGCTATGGCAAAACGCAGAGAAAAAAAGCTACAGACATACGCACAGCCACCTACAGGAGCGGTTTGCACCGCTCAAAAAAAACAAATTCACTTCATAACGGTTAAAACTTTACATGATGGTCTTGCCTTCAGTTTGCCCTTATGGTCACTGCCCAAAAAGGTTGACCTTACTCAGCAGTACATAGACATAGTTATAGTTAGTCATGTCTTATGACAAACAACATGGTGGTATAAGGAAGACTCTAGAGACTGGACATCAATCCAACAGGGCCACCCATTATGCCTAATGGCTGCTGTTGTACCAGACATGTGACTATGGGTGGCTGTCAAGGTGAGAATATTGGTCCCATTAGTCCGACGGGGCAGCAGTCCGACGGTGGTTAGGGTTATTGTTAGTGTTAGCGTTAGAGTTAGTGTTAGGTTCACAAAAAGTGTAAACAATCTGGAATCATCTTGTGGTCCCTGGTTGGCAGAAAATATTTTGAAATATGCCTACATATCAATTTGGGAGTCCTGTACAGAGTTACCGGAAAAGTCCTCCTCCTCAGGACCTCCATTCACAGGTCCTACTGGTGACCACCCTAGTGGACACGAATGATGGAGGTGACCAAACTCATGACAATGCCAGCATTCTGCGTTCCGCAGTAAACGTGCGTATTGCTGCGTGTTAAGACCCTGATGTTGCTGCTTTCCTCTCCTCCTTAAACCTCTTTGTGTAGGTCCTCTAAACACAGAGTTTTGCATTGGGTAAGTATTTTGATAATACATGGAGGAAGGTGGGTCTATCATTGGCCAATCTCAAATCATGCACCTAGCAAAGGCTACATCTTGGGCAGCTGTGTCCTTCTCCTCTTGAAGTTTTTTCTTCTTTCGCTCTAATTCCTGTAGTTGTAAGAGTGCTATTTTATGCGTAATTTCCGTTGTGCTCTCTGATTTTGTGTTATTTTCCTTGATGTATCTGTTGTAGTGGTGAAGCACAACAGCTTGCCATTCAGCCTGGGGTTTGACACTTAGTCCAGCGACATCCGCTAGGGTGTCACATAATTTGTCAGGGAGGCCTGTAAGAACCATGTCACGAAAGATTTGAACATGGGTATCATCTCGGTCATAATGTGAGCACATTGTATGGAAGTAATGGCTCTGGGCACGCGTAATATAGTCGTGAATGTTCTCATCAGGTTTCATTCTAAGCGTACGCATTAAGGCCACATCCGTCTTCATGGGAAACTCTAAACGGAGTGCATCCCAAAATCGTGTGCAGACTGGGGCAAGCAAAGATGTGTCTGCTATCTGCATGGTTCCTGCATTATTTTCAAATCGAGTTAACCACATAGTGCCTTTGATTCGACCCAAAATGGCCCGAAGATCTCTCACTGCAACTTCCTCATGGGCTGTCAAGCGGTTTAATTCTGTTATCCACACATTAGCACCACTAGACAGAGAGGGTAACTTGCACACGTAGGCTTCAAGATCCAGGAGTGACCATGGCTCATAAACCTGTCTGCCTATGTGATGGTCAAAGTTTACTGGAAACTGGCCACTGGGTACTTTGGTGTTTTCCTCGAAGGACAGTTTGTGCTCTGCATCACCATGGCTCAACATTGTTGGTAGCTCATGCAAGCTGGACTGTGAGCTAAGGACAGATTTATGCCTTGGAATGTGCACACCGGAGCTGGACTCCTCCAGTATGTCAGCCTGTTGTGGTGATGTAATAGGGATTATCAAGCCCTCAATTATGTTCCCTGCAGGGGCAAGGCGAAGCAGATTTTGACACACTTCCTGCACCATGCTACTGGCATGCTGCAAGATTTCTTGCTGTTCTAGAATGTGCTTGAACAGCTCAGGGATGGTTAACCCAACCTTAACGTGTGTGGTACTCACACTGTCACTGCCTATGTCCACCTCATTGTTGTTTGTCACTTCGACAGGATTTGTGACAACAAAGCCCTCACAAGCATGAGTAGGAGGAGGTGGACAGAGTGTGGACAGAGACACTGGCGCTTCACATGCCATCTGGGCCTCAGATTTCTTTTCAGGGGAAGTCAATAAAAGGTTATTATAAAAAAGATTAGAAACGTGATAGCGCTTCTCAGCGTTTTTCTCTGTACTGCTAGAAAATACAGTTCTCTTCTTATCTTCATTGGCAAACCACCAGCGCTCCTCCTCAAATTTATGTATTTGGCGTATTTGATCCCTTGTGACAGGCCAATGGTGGGGGTCAGTCTGTCCACAGCCACATTCACGGTTAAGATCAGAATTCCTTCATTCTTCCATTCTGTCAATAAGAGATTGGTCTGATGAACAAGGGAAATAGCCTTTTTCCCATGTGTGGAGTCAAGGCTCCTTTCATATACAGCGAACTGCTGTTCAAAGGTAGTGGCCATGATGAAGATTTCACAGGATTGAACAGAAATCTGTCAAGAGGCTCTTTCAGATAATCTGCTCTTCCACCCAACAGTGTTTCACTCAAAACACAAACAGTCTTAAACAGTGTTTAACTCAAACACAAACAGTTTTAAACAGTGTTTAACTCAAACACAAACAGTCTTAAACAGCGTTTAACTCTAAACACAAAAAGTCTTAAACAGTGTTTTACTCTAAACACAAAAAGTCTTAAACAGTGTTTTACTCTAAACACAAAAAGTCTTAAACAGTGTTTTACTCTAAACACAAAAAGTCTTAAACAGTGTTTTACTCTAAACACAAAAAGTCTTAACCAGTGTTTTACTCTAAACACAAAAAGTCTTAAACATTTTCTTTTATCTAAAACTACACCAGGCAAATCTACACCCTATGACCTCAAAGTATTACTGGTAAATGTGATCTCAGACATGCAAATCTACACAGGATATCAGATGCTGTTCCCAATTCATGTCATTATCTTAACACTTTAATAAAAAATACTATCATTGACCTAAATTTGGTATAATGCAGTTTTCGTACAATACTTTACATGGTACAATTAACTATACTAAGCATATAACATGCATTTTTTCAGGGATCCCTAAATTGTACCATCAAATATTGCTAAAAAAACCTGCGGATGGGTCCCCAATGGACCGAAAAGTCTCCTGGACTGGGCGCCTGGACTCCGAACAGGATAGACGTCGAGGGTCACCAGCTGATGCGCCGTTCTATATCCTAATTGTCCAGTTATGAGACGTTTACACAGGAGCACAGTTCAGCTATTAAAACTCAGCATTGTTTATTGATTACACAGGAGTATTTCCCAAATCATGAATATATGAACAGCAAATGCATAAAAGTAACACAGAATACAAGCCTCTATTTTGCGATGTTTTAAGTCGCTCCACGACAGACAGGAATCAGTGTCCAGCCAAAACAAGCTTGGCTGCCCACCGGAGAATTCTGAGGAGTTCCTTATCTAACCAGTCTATATATCATTTCAGTCCAGCATGTGTGCTGGAGCGGCCCTTCTTTCTCTGATTGGCCAGTAGTGCTCAGCGCACACTCTAAAGAGATATCGTTGTTTGAGGCTTAAAGGAATAGTTCACACATTTTTACACATTACGTGGATGTGAATGTTTGTCAAAGTACGGCCGGCGGGCCCGCCGGCGGGCCGAGAACTGATAAGAGGTTAAAAAAGGTGTACATCATTGAGCTCACAGTACCCTGGGAGGACTCAGTGGATGAGGCTTACGAGCGGAAACACCTACGCTATGCAGAGCTCGCGGCTGAAGCACAACAGCGCGGCTGGAACACTGAAGTCCGCCCAGTGGAGGTGGGATGCAGAGGGTTTGTGGCAAGATCTACAACCAGGCTCTTTGCAGACCTGGGAATTAGAGGCCAAAGCCAGCGTTCAGCCATCAAAGCTGCATCGGAGGCAGCCGAAAGAAGCAGCCAGTGGCTTTTCATGAGGACATTGAGGAGGAAGGACCCCTGCTGGGCCCCAAAGTAACCAAGCTAGATAGCGTTCGTATACTGTAGGTATATACGATTTGTTCTTTGTTCTGGATTGATATCTCTATGCAGTTGATGCATTGATGTTGATTAAGTCCCATGAGGAGGTGGCATAACGCTATCCTCATGCTTAATCACTTTGATTGTTGTATTGCTTATTGCTTTTTGTATTGCTTTGCTTGTTGTGGGTCGCTTTGGATTTGGAGCTTCCAGTTTGGGTATTGATGTTGATTAAGTCCCATGAGGAGGTGGCATAACACTATCCTCATGCTTAATCACTTTGATTGTTGTATTGCTTATTGCTTAGTGTATTGCTTTGCTTGTTGTGGGTCGCTTTGGATTTGAAGCTTCCAGTTTGGGTATTGATGTTGATTAAGTCCCATGAGGAGGTGGCTTAACGCTATCCTCATGCTTAATCACTTTGATGGTTGTATTGCGTATTGCTTATTGTATTGCTTTGCTTGTTGTGGGTCGCTTGGAGCTTCCAGTTTGGGCATTGAGCTTCTGCTAAATGCCTAAACTGGAGCCAGGAGGTATGCGGTCAGCCTATAGGCTTGACTCAGGGAAAAGGACGCCCCTGTCTTGCACAGTCCCATGAGAAGTCTGCCATCCATAAGATGAACGATACTCTCATGATTAATTGGAAATGACGCAAGTTCTGGACTCATGACCCTGAGCTGGCCGCCTCCGGAGAGGGTGTATAGTGTATAATGGCCGAAACACCCTAAGACCTGGAGGAACACTACTGATGATGCGTCCTAGATTGAAAACTAACCCCAGCCCCCCCCTCCCTTGCATCCGTCATTCACCACCAAGATGACACACACACACACACACACACACTCTCACACGCATGTGCCTGCACAAAGGAAATTAACATCTTATCCTGTGTTTTGTAAAACTATATATTAAACCTGGGCCGTTATCGGCGTTATCGTGCTGCGTTAACGCGAGACTCTTGTCGGCGGTAAAAAAAAATATTGTCGTTAATCGCGGATCAAAGTTGGGTCTGGGAGCTGCATGCGCAATGACTGAGCGCAGCGCAGGCAGTCTACTGCCATCTTACCTGATTTAGACATCTCTGAATCAGAGACGTCTTCTGATTGGCTGTCACTGTGTCACAGCACTGTGCTTTACGCGTGATTCTTAAACCCACCAGGATTGAGTTAAGACCCGCCACTAGTACAGTATGTCTCTGCTAGTAGTGACCAACGAAGCAGTTTGGTGTTTGATGTTATCTCAGCAGTGACTGTGTAAATAAAGGTTGTAGGTTCTGGGTAGCAGGAATCTTTCTTTATCTAAATAATGACGCATATCTCTCAAAAATCCCCTAAGGATGCCCAAATAAATTTAAAATAAATAAAAACACAAAAGACATAGGCACATTTGAAGTTATAATCAGTGTCTCCCTCTACACCAGGGGTCCTCAATAGGCGGACCGCGGTCCATGTCCGGACCCAGGCGCACCTCCGTCCGGACCGCGGCACATTTCTGAGAAATCTCCGCACAGTTGTATCTGACGATCGGACTGACTGTGTGTGATTTGTGTTTGTGTGTGCGTGGGTGTGTATGTGCTCATTCGCTCAAACACATACACAGGCTCACAAGACACACCCCTACGCCAATTTGCAAGCCCACAAAGCGTAGCGGGTGCAACGTGCTGTGGGCTTGTAGATCAAAGGTTTTCCTTCCCTCCGAAGCAGCGCTCTCCATGCTGCTCCCCCCTCCCCTCCCCTCTCCACACACTCATGCCGCTCGCTGCCTGAAAAAGTTGCTAAAACCTCTTGGAAACCATTGCTCCCACTGGATTAATAACTTAGAGATCTTCTACCTTTGGCTGTTCAATTGGAGAGGACAACAGCAACACATTAATATCCACGATGTAAGGCTCCAACTGCTTGCATTAGACGAGAAATGGTCGCGAAACTCGCGATGCGTGATCATGCGTCTTTAACAATGTGATGTGTCGTCGCATTATTGCCAGCTATCCTAGGCTGTGTTAGGTTAATAACTATGACTCGTTGACCCTGATTTGACTGGCCATTTGACATAGGCAACCAGCACAGTCTGGCTTGTGCAGTAGTGTGTCAACTGAATGTCAAGTAATCCTCTCCCCCTCACGCTAAGTTTCACTTTATTTTCCATTCTGAACGACAAGCCTAATATTGCATTCATGCTCTTTAGTTTCCAATAATTAAACTATAAGCCAGTGTTTTATTGCTACTCAATAAATGTAAATAATGTAGCCTACTCTACATGCATAAATAATTATCCATTCATACATCCATCCATCTTCAACCGCTTATCCAGCATCGGGTAGCAGGGGTAACAGTTCCAACTGAGATTTCCAAAGTTCCAAATAATAATAATAATAATTAAAATAAACAATTCTAATGATTATAAAATAAACATACATACATACAGTACATACTGTATACATGTATCCGCCTTATTTCGCCTTCGCCTTTTTTTTCGGACCCGGACCTGTTTCAAAAAAATATTTCTGGACCTTCAAGATTTGTATTTGAGGACCCCTGCTCTACACCCTCTACTTCCTTCTGCTTCCCTCGACTTCGGGACCACGCCTCTTTGTTCCGTCACAGCGGCGGCTCGTTTCAGTCAGTGAGACAGGCAGACAGACAGGCAGGGACTGGGAGACAGACAGACAGTCACCCCCCTCCCCTCTGCCTGTTTCTGCAGGACTCTCCAGTCTGCACTGAGAGAGTGAACGATTAGTGAAATAATTGTTTAATGTTCTGATTGTGTGTACTTTAGCCTACTTCAGTAGTAGCAGAGACACATTGCAGACTGTTTGATTGCGTGACTGTTTGTGTTCGCGGCTCGCTGCACGCCCGGACATCACCGCAATGTGTAAAGTAACTATACGTATATTTACTCAAGTAGTCCTACTGTACTCAAGTACAATGTTGAGGTATTTGTACTTGGATATTTCCAATTTCCAATACTTTCACTTCTACTACACTACATCTATCTCTGAGGCAAATACTGTACACCATTAAAATTATTTGAAAGCTTTAGCTACTACAGTACCTTTTCCTATGCAAACTTCTAATAAAGTCTTTAATCAATCAAAACAGAAATACATTATAATATAAAATTATACCTTGGCTGTTTTAAACTAGCCGATCTGCAAGCTGCACGTCACGTCCTAGGCGACTGTCATGCGAGAATGATATGAGAGTACTTTTACTTGAGTAAAATATCTTTTCCACCATTGCGATCTCGCACGGCCCACGGCCCAGTCACTCGCGTTTGTGAAGGACCAGATAATAACTACTTTAGCCCTATTATACCTTGGCTGTTTGAAACTAGCCGATCTGCAAGCTCACAATTGTGAGCTTGTACTGTAGATTGGCCACTGCGTGACTGTCCATGCGTGCGAGAATGATATGAGAGTACTTTTACTTAAGTAAATATGAGTATCTTTTCCAGTCGAGCTCGTCACTTGGCTCGCACAGCCCACGGCCCCGTCACTCGCGTTTGTGAAGCACCTTTTAATAACTAATTCCAGTGGAATACATTTGTCTACCTTCTTTTGGGTGAGTTAATCCAATCTCGTGTCATTGTTTGGTCCAGAGGTAGAGAACACATGAATCGAGAGGCAGGGGGAAAAACGGGAGGAGAGAGAGAGGAAAAAAAAAAAAAAACATCCAGTCAAGCACCGAGGCAACTCCAGCATTTGGCCGAAACGAGCGCCCATCTCGGCTTGGTGTTTCTCAGTGCCTCGCTAGAGAACCGGGCCGCGAAGAGACACGCCCCCCAGGCTAGTAAAATACGTGCATGCTACACTATATAATGGATACGGAAAAAACGGCTTATTGATTCTTTATAAAAAATTGCAAGTGTATAGCATTCATGTTGTTGTTCATGTCAATTAAGAAAGTTAAGAGTTCACTTTATTAGAAAGAGTGTAAAATATTGTAATTTCCAAGGCATTTTCCCCATTCTTTTCAATGGGATCACGTGATGTTGCTCTGCTTCCATACGTCATGGTTTTGCTCGGCCATTCCCGAGCTCGTGGAGGAGGAGTTTTGAAAAAGTAGGACATTGGAATCTCCGTCTGAATACAACTCTGAAAACAGGCAAGACAACTATATGGTTGCATTGGCAAATATTTTCACAACTACCTAACAATTAAATTGGGACAAAGTAGATGTTATTCTGCTACCCTGTCTTTAATTGCGATTAATTTAGTTAACTCGGACAGCACTAATATATATATATATATATATACGGTATATATATATATATATATATATATATATATATATATATATATATATATATATATATACTGTATATATACTGTATATATATATATATATATATATATATATATACTGTATATATATATATAAACTAGGGCTGGGATGCGATAAAAATTTTAATCTAATTAACTACAAGCTCTGTGATTAATTAATCGCAATTAACCGCATTTTAATCACACATCGATATTTGACCCGAGAAGCATTTTTTTTACGTAAAACACATTTTGTTGTATGAGTGAATCAACAAGTGAGTTTTTTAAATCTAAATTTCGCATCCACTGGGCCAAGCAAAGCGCTCTGATCGGCTACTTCTTGATTGATTGATTGATTGAAGAATTTATTAGAAGTTTGCAATAGAAAAAAGTACAGTTTCATGACAGTACAAATCACTGGTACAAGGTCAACTAAAAGGAGATCCTAGAAAGCCGAGGCTTATTTCCACAGGAACCACACTTTAAGTATCTCATATAACATTGAAAGACAGACGGATAGAACATAGTACTTTATCTAGGATAATATCAGTTTCAAAAGCATAACATCAAATACAAAAGGCAGAATACAAAGAAAAGGGGGGGGGGAGCATGGGGGCTTAGTCTATTTACAAGTCACGGGTAGCTGCTGTCTGAAGGTGACTTTTCATACCAATTTTGAAGGAGGCTAGGGATTTGCTCTCCTTTAGGGCTTGTGGAAGGGCGTTCCACATGTTGATGGTATAGCAGGAGAACTAGTTAGCGCCTTGTTTAGTGTTAAATCTACGCTGATGATGATTAGTGGAGCTGCCTCTGGTGTTATGATCGTGAACATCCTTGACCTTTAAGAAGTAGTTTGTCAGGTACATGGGAATCTTGGAGGTGTAGTGTATCTTGTACACCAGGCCCATTGCAAGATGCTGTACTCTGTCAGCTACTTTGAGCCACCCCACGCTTTCGTGGTGATGCTCGGTAAGGTGGGTCAGAGGAGGGAGACCAAGCACAACCCTAATTAGTTTATTTTGGGCTGAATCTCTCCCTTTGCATCTTTGAATCTTTGAATCTTCTCCCTTTGCTTTTGTTGTCTCTTCTTGGTTGATGCATCGCTATGATCAGTATGCCCAAAACTGAAGGTTCTGTGGTGCAAAAACTAAGTGTGATTAAAATGCGTTAATTTTTTTAATCGCGTTAATTTTCTGTAATTAATTAATCGCAATTAATCAGTTAAAGTCCCAGCCTTAATATAAACACAATTGATGATTTCAACAGCACAAATTAGAGCACATCCAGAACTAAAGAATGAGACCCTTTTCCCTGATTTGGAGACAAAGAATTTGGGGTGCAAGGCTCAGCAAAACTATAATTTAAAATATCTCAAAAAATGATAAAAGCACAAATTGAAATTATACAATTCATGGCACAATTCAGCACAAATCCAGCACTAAAGAATGACACCATTTTTATATATGTTTTTATCATATGGGGTGCCAACTTCACGGAGGTTTGGCACGACGGTTTGTGCATTGGTCTGATGAGTGGGAGCCCCAGGTTCAATCCCCGCTTCTGTGCATCAATTCAGTCCAGTTTGTTGAGTGCTCAGTGGTGCTTCATGCAACCATGAATGAGAGCCCCTTTTTAAATGCAATTCTGCATATGAGGGGGGTGTTAAGAACAAAATCACAACAGCCAATCAGACAGGGAGGGTAGAAGGTAGAGAGTGACAACACAAAACTAGGCTAAAACATAAAAACAAGAACCCAGAGAGATGAAAATAAGGAGATTTAAGTGCAACAAAAGTACAGGAAAGGACAACAAATATGTATTAACACAGCACTGTAAAACCAGACTGGTCTGGTTTGATCACAATGACACACGTCAACTCACTGCAAGATATTCCAAATACCCCAGATCAGGGGTCTTCAACGTTTTCAGGCCGGGGACCCCCAAACTGATGGGTAGATGGAGCAGGGACCCCCTACCACCTCGTAGGGTGGGGGGGTCGGGGCTACGACCCATTTTTTATTTTAAACAAGTACAAGTTACAGCGAGCAGGGTGGGCCGTACCACTACCATTTCTAAACATACTACTCATTAACTGAGAACAAATGTCAATAATATCAACAATCTGTCATTGCATAGTAATCATGTATTCAAGCTATTCAAAATGGATAGAATCATGATTTATTTTTTAACATAAATGTGGAAAATGGCAAAAAAAAAAAGAAAAAAGAAAAATTGAAATCTTTTTTTTATTTATTTTTATCAAGCAATAATTTCGCGGACCCCCTGCAGTACCTCCGCGGACCCCCTAGGTGTCGCGGACCCCCTGTTGAAGACCCCTGCCCCAGATAGTGTGTTCATTCATGAAAATAGAAAAACTGTTACTATCTTTAAAATAGTCTGCCCATTTGATTTGATTTCATATGGACACTTGTTTTACACCTAAGCCTATGATAATTGTTTTACACCTAAGCCTATGATAATATCATCCTTTGATGGAAGATACAGTATTATGGCCTTAATTGGGATATAACTGTCAATGTATTGTCTGGGCCACATTCGCAAACTTGTGCTCTGTGGCCTGCACAAGAGGATTGCAAAAGACAAATGCAAAACAAGTTGGATAAATACTGTTCTGTCTCAGCTATCACAGGCAGTCTGTCTATCTGGAGAAGACGATGTTTCATTTATCCTTGAGTAGCTAAAGGAAAAATAATCATCTGTCAAATGTCTGTGTATAGTCATCATAGTGTTATCTTTCCTCTGTGTTAATAAGCAATTGTTCAGCAGTTGTATCTGGTATGACCGTATAATGTAACATTCCTCTGATCAGTGTTTGGATACATCTGTATTGCGCTTGCTGTGAAGAACTGAAGATCCAAATAAAATAATTCAAATGTAAAACCACTATGTATGTCACACGTAACTCTGTCCTCATTAATAAAGTGTCAGTTCTTTGTTCACATTCTGAAGACACATTTCATACGTTGATCTGGATACAACTGTTAAGACAATGGACATTTAGTTTAGTTTAGTTTAGTTTATTTGATCATCATATTTTCATACAGGTCATACATTCATATTCACATTACAGGTCATACATTCATATTCACATTTAAAGGGTCACTGATTGTTGTGGAGGACAGAATCAACATTCAATCAATCAATCAATCAATCAAAAGTCGGCCTGTCTATCATTATGCAAGAAGATGCACACAGCTCTGCTGCAGCAGCTGCACACATGGTGAGCAGAATGATAGAATTAATTATCAACCAAAATATTGATATACCTAGCGGTGACACTTCAACGATGTGTACTTTATACTAGTAAGACACCCAAGGGTGGAATGCGACCTCAGGGTGACATGCAACCTCGCCCTAAAGGGCGAGGTCGCGCCAATTCTTGACAATCTGGCCAACCACAGCGTTTCTCTGACTTTCCATCAGGCCTGTTGGTTTTCACACTCCAGTGCGGCGTTCATGCGCTGCAAGTCCTTGTCCACAGCCCTACGGTCCTGGTGGCCCTTGGTATTGTTGATATTCTGGAAACGCTGCCATTGACTTGCACCAATTTTGTGAGGATATCAACCCTAGGAGACACGGGGAGAACACGCCAACCCAACCTAGGGTGTGAGCGATAGGGCCCTGACTATGTTATGTCAAAACATGCCCATATGTGGACATTACCAAATATGGGCATTTCCAGATGTCCTTAATATTGATAACATTGGGACAGGGATCTCCATATATGGGCATAAAACGTATGTTAATTAGTAAAGCCAAGCTTGGGTTTGATGCCTTGGGATTTCTATATTTGGACATAAGTGTATACCCAATAGGTCATCATCTGGAAAGGTAGGGTGTAAATCAGAGTAAAGCAGGCTTTTGAGCTAGTTAGGGCCAGAGATTGATGACATCAGAAATCCCCATATATGGGCATAAAGGGATTTTGCTTTTGGGAATGCCCATCTATGGCATTTTAATTTTATTTTATCCTTTATTAATAAAAAATACGTATGTATCCATATACATATGGAGTTCAATATTGATGTTTTTGGAGAAGGTATGTTGTAAATGTATGCTACTTAGTAAGGGTTGGCGCATATTGACACATATAGTGTTATCCACATCTCCATGTTAGGACTCATATATGGGCATAAAAAGTATGTCATGTGACATCACTTCCTGTACAGACAGTCAGCCATTGACTCCGGATTAACAATGGCTACTGTCTATGACGGTAGTCCCATATGACATATTGGACTAGACTATCTCCATATATAGTGTTATCCACATCTCCATGTTTAGACAGCCAATGACTCCGGCCTAACAATGGCTACTTTCTATGACGGTAGTCCCATATGACATGATGGACTGGACTATCTCCATATATAGTGTTATCCACATTTCGTGTAGCCGCCCTGTACAGGAGGTGATGTCACAACTCGCTGACATCACACTGACATCACACTGACATCACAGAGGATACGGACGGTCACGAGGATACGGAAGGAAGGACACTCAAGCGACACGGTTCTTCAGAGTATATGCGACCTTCGGTCGCAATAACATAGGCCTATATGATGGTTCATAATGGCAGAGAATAAATGCACTGCTTGAGTCTAGTTTGTATCTCCAGGTGTTCTCAAGAATATTACTAGTAAGACACCCGAGGGTGGAATGCGACCTCAGGGTGACATGCAACCTCGCCCTAAAGGGCGAGGTCGCGCCAATTCTTGACAATCTGGCCAACCACAGCGTTTCTCTGACGATTCTAGTTGTTGTCATTCTGGGGGGAGTTTGTTCATGTTTTTGTGAGGGTATCAACCCTAGGAGACACGGGGAGAACACGCAAACTCCACACAGAAAGGCCCTATCGCTCACACCCTAGGTTCGGTTGGCGATAGGGCCTTTCTGTGTGGAGTTTGCCTAAACATGGAGATGTGGTACTGAAGGACTCATATATGGGCATAAAAAGTATGTCATGTGACATCACTTCCTGTACAGACAGTCAGACAGACAGCCATTGACTCCGACCTAACAATGGCTACTGTCTATGACGGTAGTCCCATATGACATGATGTACTAGACTATCTCCATATATAGTGTTATCCACATCTCCATGTTTAGGCCAAACAGATTCGCTCCATTTCTCCATGTATAGGTCCAAATGCCCAACGTTGAGCTTGACAACGAAACGTTCTTAACACAGCAGCCCCCATATTTACTTTAGAAAATATGTTAAATTCTAAGTACGTTTCGAGTACCGGTTTGATACAAGAGCGAATAAGCACTACACTTCTGGAATCATGTGCGTCGACTTAAAGTTGGATCCAGGCCTAATAACTTTATTTGGCCGCACTGTTGCCACCTCCTTGTTACATTTTCTTTTCTCCAGGTGGATGGACATTCTTTCATGGACATCCTTTCATAGGTGATCTAAGTCCAGCCGCCCGTATCAGATCAGAGGATCAGATCTCCATGTTTAGGCAAACTCCACACAGACTTTCTGTGTGGAGTTTGCCTAAACATGGAGATGTGGTACAGAAGGACTCATATATGGGCATAAAAAGTATGTCATGTAACATCACTTCCTGTACAGACAGTCAGACAGACAGACAGCCATTGACTCCGACCTAACAATAGCTACTGTCTATGACGGTAGTTCCATATGACATATTGGACTAGACTATCTCCATATATAGTGTTATCCACATCTCCATGTTAGGACTCATATATGGGCATAAAAAGTATGTCATGTGACATCACTTCCTGTACAGACAGTCAGCCATTGACTCCGGATTAACAATGGCTACTGTCTATGACGGTAGTCCCATATGACATATTGGACTAGACTATCTCCATATATAGTGTTATCCACATCTCCATGTTTAGACAGCCAATGACTCCGGCCTAACAATGGCTACTTTCTATGACGGTAGTCCCATATGACATGATGGACTGGACTATCTCCATATATAGTGTTATCCACATTTCGTGTAGCCGCCCTGTACAGGAAGTGATGTCACAACTCGCTGACATCACACTGACATCACAGAGGATACGGACGGTCACGAGGATACGGAAGGAAGGACACTCAAGCGACACGGTTCTTCAGAGTATATGCGACCTTCGGTCGCAATCATTTGTTGCTGGCCAAAAAACGAGGCTCATTTAATGTTATTCTTTATTATTATTTTCTTTTTCATAAATGCTTTGCCTTTAAAGTGTTGCTTTGTGCGTAACAGATCCAGTTTATTTCTCCTTGTCAATAACAGTACTTTATTCACAGCCAAAATTTTTTATCGTTAACAAAAATTAGTAACAAGAAACCAACTGGGTCAACGGGGTTCAGCAGCTTAAATGCTTAATATTGGTTCCTGCACACACAGAATGACCTACATGTTAAAAACAAAAAAAACAACAACACAATACAATAACACAACCACTGGTAACACACTGAGGAAGATTTGGAGATGTAAACCAACATGGTCATACAACCTGAGAACCATGTAGGTCTACCAGCATGTAGACAACTACATTTCAAGACAAATTCAAGTTAACGGTAATTAATAATTGTAATTATTACCATTTTATTGCATAATACCTGCGATCAGTTTATGCAGGTATGTACTCAAATGGTACAGTAAAAAAGTATTATTGTGAAACAGTGCCTTCAGGCTGCGCATTTTTGAATGACCGAAGTGGTAATCTGACTGTACCAGATGGTGGCGGCATTGTCAAGTTTACAATGCAGCTTCTCATTGTGATTGTGAACTCAACTTGTGAAGTCAATGCCGCCACTATCTTGCGTAGTCAGGTTAAAGAAGTGGTGCATATCAAAAATGGACAACTGCCGAAATATTAATTATTGAAGTTGATAATGCATTGCTGTGGCTTGTTTTATGTCATATTTTCATTGTAACCTGAAAGTACAACACAATGACAAAGGGTTAGGGTTAGGGTTTGGTTTAGGCGAAGCAACAAGGACCCATGCCGTCTGAGAAATAACCTATTTTAAAGTATAGCAGTAAGAGCTCATACAGAGATAAGGAGTAAACTGAAGCAGTGGAAAGGTTCAGTTGAACAGAGCAACAGAGACCACTGCTGCTACCAGGAGCAAAAGGCTAACAGCAGTGCCTGTGTGGCCGGCAGTGCCTGTGCCGCTGGCAGTGCCTGTGCCGCTGGAAGTGCCTGTGCCGCTGGAAGCGCCTGTGCCGCTGGCAGTGCCTGTGCCGCTGGAAGTGCCTGTGCCGCTGGCAGTGCCTGTGCCGCTGGAAGCGCCTGTGCCGCTGGAAGTGCCTGTGCCGTTGGCAGTGCTTGTGTCACCCTCACAGCAGCTCACTTCACCTGGCATGCCTGGAATATCCGATGACACACACAGGCTCTTTGAGACGCAGCCCTTTGTGATGATCTCACTGCCTCCGGCTGCCACTGTGAACAGAAATAAAACTATATATTATTGTCTGTACATAATGCTCCTTGTCTAGAGAAATTATTGAACGTTCTTCAGAGCTGATTAATGTGAAATATTTGGGTAAACAGGAGAGGCTGTGGTCTGAAGCTAGACGTATTACCTCTTGTTGAGATGCAACGATCCTCTTGCTACTCATAAGTGTTGTGCCGCTTCCCAAGTTCCATGAGCCACTAAGACCACATCCAGAAGATGTCATGCAAGACTTCATCTTAACATCTGTGTTCATCCCACCTAAAAAACAAACAAGATATTATCCACTGCCAACTAACATATTAATCACATTAGAAAGTTCTGCTAATGCCTCACACAAATTAAATGCAGAGTTTATACTGTACCTCAAGTACATTTACTCAAGAACTGTACAATTTTGAGGATATTTATGCTTTGCAATTTCCAGTACTTTTACTTCTACTCCACTAAATCTCAGAGGCAAATATCGTACCTTTACTCCACTACAATTATTTGAAAACTTTAGTTACTAGTTACTTTGTAGATTTTGATTACAATAAAACACATTCACCACACTTCAACCCGAAATAAACTTGGCTATTTGAAAATAGCCGATCTACAGATCAATCTAAATATTAATGTTAATTTTCTTCTTTATTATAATTTATGCACTCAGCACCAGATTCTCTGTTCAGGTCAGGCCAGTTAACCTGAACCCCACAGAGAATCTGTCTTGTGTTGTCAAGAGGAAGATGAGAGACACCAGACTCAACTACACAGATGAGCTTAACTAGTTCACAGCCAAATCGCCAAACGTCGCCATTTTGAGGAGGGTGAGGCAGCCAGATCGCCCAACGTCGCCTTGGGGATCATTTTCTGATCATTTTGGTATTTTTTTGACATTTTTTGAGCTATAAATGACCTTTCTAGCTTAATTTTAGTCTAAAGTTACATATTCGAAGGAAGTGACATCATCGATGACGTAACCCGGAAGTCGTTCGGCCATAACATAGAATGGGCCTTTTTACAGCATTGAATGTTGACGTTTTTCTTATCAAACTTTACCATTTGTAGACCGATTTTCATTCGGAAAAAAATGGCTGGACTGACAGATTGGTCACTCAAGAGCAAAAACGAGTGTAAATGGCGTGCGCACGACGTTCGGATCGTGTTTTATAGCTCCCGTTCGGCGGACCGGGAGACATAATGGCCGCCAATGGGCGCCGCCATTATGGGTCTACTGCTGTCCACTCGCTAGTCCAGACTCTAGGAGATTATCGTTGGGCACACTCTAGTGGATAGTACTAGTACTACATTCAACAACAATATGATCCCTGTTGGGTTAGATTAAAGCTAACTTGGAAATTAATAAAATTCCTGGCAGTATAGGCGCACAAGCCTATTGTAAATGGCTGGGAGAGAGTTTTAAGGCCTCTATCAAAGCAAACCTGGGCTTCCATAACACCTCAGCAGTACCACAGGCTGACCATTTTCCTGCCACGCCCATTGATGAGTATTCCAGTGCATGCATACATTAACATAACATTTCAAAAGTTTGACATTTCTGTATTATACATCCTTGTTTTGAGTGGTCGGCTGGTCGCGTGTAATATTCTAATATTTTGAGATATGTATTTTTTAGGGCTGGGATGCGATTAAACATTTTAATCTAATTAATTACAGGCTCTGTGATTAATTAATCGCAATTAATCGGCATTTTAATCGCACATCGATATTTGACCTGAGAAGCATTTTTTTCAAGTAAAACTCATTTTGTTGTACGAGTGAATCAACGAGTGAGTTTTTTAAATCTAAATTTCGCATCCACTGGGCCAAGCAAAGCACTCTGATCGGCTACTTCTCCCTTTGCGTTTGTTGTCTCTTCTTGGTTGGTGCATCACTATGATCGGTTTGCCCGAAACTGAAGGTTCTGTGGTGCAAAAACTAAGTGCGATTAAAATGTGTTAATTTTTTTAATCGCGTTAATTTTCTGTAATTAATTAATCGCAATTAATCAGTTAAAGTCCCAGCCTTAGTATTTTTGTTTTTTATGAGCTGTAGCCTATGCCATAATAATCTAAATTAAAACAAAAAAGGTTTTGACTGCATATTTCACTGCATACACAATGAATCTAGAATATATGAAAGTTTAAAATTATATTACAGAAGAAAATTAACTTTTACATAATATTCATTTTTCTTTTAGATTGATACAAGCCCACAACGCTAGATAATAGGGGCTAACGATACATTTTAACAACGATACGATACCCATCACGATATGGTTAACGATACGATACATGGACGATATTGGTTAATTCATGGCGATACAATTCGATTCAATGATTTAAAATCGATATAGTAACTATTTAGCAAAGAAATTAAATCTCTGTAAAACGTGTAAAAATCCATTATTATGGAAGTAAACGCTGTGATTATTTAGCATGGACACATGGACATTATATTTCAACACATATGGACAAACCCACCTTGACATGAACAAAGAGATTACACACATTTATCGATAGACCAAGAGTAGCTATATGGCATGGAAAAGTAATTGGACCCCTCTTTTTCATTTTCTCTCTTATTAAAATTGCCAAATACAAGGCACAAATACTTAGTTTCCATACAATCGATTATCTGCATTGCAAAACGATTCGATACCGATTACCGCATTTTAAAACAATTAGATACTATACAAAGCCAAAACAGTACAATATTTTACTTTTGCAAATGATTGGCCTATAGCAGATCATTGCAAATTAAAGACTTTTACACAATTTATAACTAGTACTTTTGGTACTGTAAGTTGGCTATATTCTGGAGCCAATACCTTTGTACTTTTACTCAAGCAAATTTTGATTACCAGACTTTTACTTGTAACAGAAGTATATCTGTATTGTGGTATAGATATAGATACCTTTATTATCCCGAGGGGGAAAATCAGTTGCCCGGAGGCAGCACAGCAGTTTAAGGTTATTTGTTACCTCTTATTACATACCCACAGATGTCCTGACTACCATTGCAGCACATTGCTGGGAAGCAGGACAGTCTTGCTGAGTGTCAGTGCAGGTCCCTGGCCCGACCGGGGTGCACATGTAACATTTCAAGGCAGAGGCTATAAGTATAGACAACAGGTGTTAAACTTAACACACCATTCATGTGTATTGGAAAAATGACTTTCTGAACAAACAAACAATAATCAAGTTTCTCAAAAGAAACAAATATGTTTGTTGTGAATGCATGTTTGCAACGATAGCTAACAGAAATGGGTGGAATGAATGAACAGATAGCTAGTTAAGTAAGTAAGTAAGTAAGTAAGTAAGTTGGTTAGTAAATATAAGAAAGGAAAGGAAAGTGAAAATAAAATGTAAAGCCCCAACATCAGTAAAATAAATACATATAGATAAAATAAAAATTACCTTTTGGGAAAAGCACAACCCCAAGGATCACTATGACTACAGGCATCTTGTTGTTCAACTGAAAAACATGGGCACTGCTTTTAATAAGTCTACCAAGGGGGTGTGGTGTCTAGATGGTGTGTGTGTGTGTGTGTGTGTGTGTGTGTGTGTGTGTGTGTGTGTGTGTGTGTGTGTGTGTGTGTGTGTGTGTGGACAGGGAAATACTACTTTGAGGGGACCTCATGTCCCCACAAAGACAGTACAATCCTTGCACACTACCTTGTGGGTACTTATTAATACGTCCCCATAAGGTCTTTAGGGGTTAGGTTAAGGGTTAGGGTTAGGGTTTAGGGTTAGGGTTAAAATGAATGGAATGTCCCCATAAAGATAGTAGACTATGAGTAATGTCCCCACAAAGTAGCAAATGCAAACCTGTGTGTGTGTGTGTGTGTGTGTGTGTGTGTGTGTGTGTGTGTGTGTGTGTGTGTGTGTGTGTGTGTGTGCGCGTGTGTGTGTGCGTGTGTGAAAAAGTAGAAACAATGCTACCCAGAACCCACAACCTTTATTTACAGTCACTGAGACTTGCTAGATGACGTAATGTTGATAGTATGTGAAATACAGTAAACCATCTTTATGTCTCTCTGTCGTGTGTTGACTTCTGCTTTCATCCTACACTGCTTCAAGGCCTTTATAAATGATGTAGTTACAGTATAAGCCAGGTCTCTGTCAATGTCTTCTGTCATCTCTTCATCTCTTCAATCGCTTTCTGCAAAAATAATGCAGTATATAGTTTTAATGTAATTTTGTTTAATAAACTACATTAATTCAAGACTTTAAAACAAATATGCGATAAATAAATAAATCATACTGTACCTCAATACTTCATAATCCAAATACCAAATAACTACATAGATGTGATTGAATATGTGTATGGTTTCACACTGTTATTTTAAAATCAGTGCTCTTATTACATTCCACAGACCAGAAGACAGAGTGCGCTGGCCACGTTCAGGTGTTTAGACAGATATCTGGTGTTGTGTTTATAGACGGTTGCGTGCCCTCTCAAATGAGCCCTTGCCCGGTCGGGCAAAGCAAACTTCACCTGCCGGAAGGTTTTATTTACCTGCTGGGAGCAGGTGGGCAAGCCTTAGTGTCAATGCCTGCTTGATTATTGACTGGACTCCTCTCGGGTTACAACTGTGTGCTGTTGTACTGATTACATGCCTACTTATATGGACTCAAATGATGTTTCTGTTTGCTCGCTCATTATATGCTGTTCACCTGCCAGTACCGGCCTCATCACATTCTCCTCCCTTCTGTGGTTAGTTTTCTGTTCCACCCTTTTGCCCTGCGTGGCTTTGAGTTTTTGATTATTATTCATTCTCGTCGTTATGGGATTCCAAATCCAACTGTTAACACTGGGTGAAAAGAGGGATTAATGGACCTCTATGGGCACTGGCAGATGCATTTGCCACTGTGTGTGCTGGGCGTCTACCCACATCATTGTACATTTACCCCCCCCCCCCCCCCCCCTCCCCCCCCAACCACATACACATACACACACACGCACACACGCATGCACGCACGCACGCACGCACGCACGCACGCACGCACCACACACACACACACACACACACACACACACACACACACACACACACACACACACACACACACACACACACTGTCTCTCTCTAAATTAAAATTAAAGTTTAGTTTTAGGTTTGAATGGGCTATCTGCAAAGTAACTAGTAACTAAAGTTTTCAAATAATTGTAGTGGAGTAAAAGTACAATATTTGCATCCGAGATAGAAGTAAAAGTACTGGTAATTGTAAATACTCAAAATGTCTGGCCATATCAAGCCAACAATAACTGTTTATCATCACATAGGCCTATAACCGATCACAAGTGGTTGAAATATATAGTTATCCTTATAGTTATTGTTCTTGTTGGCGTGATATGGCCATAAGTAGTGGTCATAAGTAGTATAAAGTAACTAATTACATTTAAAAGTACTAAGTACTTGCATTCCGTATACTTTATAAACAATAGATGTTTTGTCCTTATGTAAAATTAAGAGTATCATAGCCTACTAATGATCGCCATTGATATTTTTATAGCAATAATACTTGACCAAAGTATCAACACTGCAATATAGGAAAACTCTGTTACAAGTTAAAGTCCGGAATTCAAAATGTATTTGAGTAAAAGTATGAAAGTGTTACAAGTAAAAGTACAAAATGTTTGACCCACGGGTGGGTCGTGATTATAGCATAGTAAATTGATTGATTGAATAATTTATCAGACAGAAATGCAAAACAGTCAAGTACATTGGTGTAGCCGACTTTATTATTCTTTGTTATGCTAAAGAAAACAACAAGTGAACCCAGCTTAATATTGACTATGTCAATTATTTTTTTCCCCCCAATGACCTATGAAGTGGTAACCTGACTGCGCCAGTTGGTGGCGGCATTGAGTTCACAAGTCATTGCCAAGTTCACAATGCAGCTTCCCATTGTGAAATATTAATTATTAAAGTTGATAATGCATTGAAGTGGCTTTTTATGTCATATTTTCACTGTAACCTCAGAGTACAACACAATGACAAAGCTGACATTTCAATGGCGAAGCAACAGGGACCCATGCCTTTGGGCCTGAAAAATAACCTATTGCAAAGCACTCACTGTCACCTGTATCAGTAGCAGTAAGACATCATACACAGATAAGGAGCAAACTGAAGGCTGGAACCTTCAGTTGAACAGAGCAACAGAGGCCACTGCTGCTACCAGGAGCCAGAGGCTGCAGTGCTTGTGGCGCTGTTGCACAAGTCACCCTCACAGCAGCTCACTTCACCTGGCATGCCTGGAATCATGTCAATATCCGATGGCACACACAGGCTCTTTGAGACGCAGCCCTTCATGATGAACCCTCCGGCTGCCACTGTGAACAGAAAGAAAACATTTTATTGTCTGTACTAAAAGCACAATGTCTAGAAAAATAATTGAACGTTCTGCTGAGCTGAAGAATGTGAAATATTTGGGTAAACAGGAGAGGCTGTGGTTTGAAGCCATAGACTTACCTCTCATTGAAAAGCAATGATCCTCATCACCAGAACAGAATAGAATGTCGGCGCAATCCTCGCCTTTGCAAGTGTAGCACTTCTTACCATTGGGAGAAGAAGAGCTGGCAGGAGCTGTAAGTTTAACATTTTGAAATTGTTATATTGATGATGTCTTCAACCCTGAACCTCATGTATGACAACATAACAGTCACATATATCAACGGCACGTTAAACCACAAGTTTATTACAGTTGGCCTCTAATAATGTCTTATTGTCTTAAGTTGTGATACTAGGACTGACAGTTGAAGTAAGGGCCCTAAAGATGAGCAGCGGTTGCCGCGGGGGCTCCCGCTAGGATCAGCGGTGGCAGACGCGGTCCTGCCGCATTGCCTGCCGCACCGATACGACGATGTTCTATTTTTCCTGCACGGTGAAAATGAATGCATGGATAAATAACAGTAATATTCTCTTCTGGGCGTCCCTGGCACAAAATCTTTTCAGAAGGGCGTGTGCAATCAAATACATATCAGTTTTGGGGGTCTTCTCAACGTTTGAGCCAATGAGAGCCACTGAAGACTAGAGGTGTTATACCGTAGATACTTACGTGTGGGATATTGGACATTGCAGAGGTCAGTGGAGCAGCACTCGGTACTTATAAGTGTGCTGAAGGTTCCATAGTTCAAAGAGCCTCTAAGACCACACCCAGCAGATGCCATGCAAGACTTCTTCTTCTCATCTATGTTGATCCGACCTAAAAAACGATATTAATCCCACTGCCAACTAACGTCTTAATCATACTAGAAAGTTCTGCTAATGCCTCACAAAAATGAAATGCAGAGGTTATAGGCCTACTGTACCTCAAGTACATTTACTCAAGTACTGTACACTTTTGAGCAGTTTAAGGTTATTTGTTACCTCTTATTACGTACCCACAGATGTCCTGGCTACCATTGCAGCACATTGCTGGGAAGCAGGACAGTCTTGCTGGGTTTCAGTGCAGGTCCCTGGCCTGCACTGAAACACCATGCATGTGTATTGGAAGCATGACTTTCTGAACAAACAAACAATTATAATCAATTTCTCAAAAGACACAAATATGTTATGTTGTGAAAGCATGTTTGCGAAGATAGCTAACAGAAGTTGGGTGGAATGAATGAACAAATAAGTTAGTAAGTAAGTTAGTAAATATAATTATAAGGGTCGAACAAAGGAAAAATGTTAAGCCCCAACATCAGTCAAATAAATAAATTGATGAAATAAAAATTACCTTTTGGGAAAAGCACAACCCCAAGGATCACTATGACTACATGCATATTGTTGTTCAACTGAAAAAAATGGGCAACCCCCGGTACAGCTTTTAACTCTTATACTGCTTTGGACGTTCCTGTTCGCCCCAATTTTATTGAGTGAGGACGGCCAATACGGCCGTTCGTTCGTTTGATGTTTTTTATGGATTATGATAAAAGCGGTCCTTGCGCAACTTGTGAATCTATAATTGGTCGTCGGGGTCTTTTGAGAACAGCCGGAAACCGTTCATAAAAAAAAAAAGTAAACAGACTGTCCTGGCTCCGCCTGCCCAGAGCGACTCTGCGCCTGCCTAGCTGCTACTAGCCTTGAGGGACTATATTGTTTTATGCATCGGGCTGTTAGTAGAGAAAGAGAGAGAGAAACGTTGGTAAAAGCGATCATTTTGTCGGAAATCAGTTGTTTTATAGTATTAGTAGTATAGTAATTGTAGTAGGTAGTAGTATTTAGCAGTACTAGAATATTGAGATGTATTAGGCCAAGTACTAGGCCCTGCTCAGTATCAATCCGCCGAAGCAAAGCGACCATCCCCCACCACCCCACGGCCGAGGTCGCACAGCAGATCCACGTTAGGAAAGTTTCGACAACAAACTTTGTTAGAATTAGGATTACAAACCTACCCGCGTTGGTGACCCAGGACCAGGCAGCGCCCACCACGAATGGTGGTGGTGGTCGTGATGATGATGATGATGATGATGAAGAAGAAGAGAAAAAGATTCCTGTAGTGTAGCCGTTGGCTTTGAAGAGAAATATTCCATTTCTTGGTGCCGTTGGTCGCGAAGAACCGGGTCAAAAAGTGCATCAAGAGCCTCCTGATATCCCGATATGGACTCGGAGACCCCCGCCATACCTGACACCCCCGCCGTTCGTTCCTGAGAGTGAGACCCCCGCGCTGGATCGGCACGGCACAGTGGACACACATCTCGGGCGCAGTATAGACCACCGCCCGCCGTGACCGCCGCCACCCATTCAACAGCCAGACGTACAGAGGCAGAGACTCACTGGACGATGGCCATGATTCTACTGTCCAGAGTGGTAAGACTTAGACTTAAATCCAGTGCATCTGCATGTATGTATAGTATACTGTATGTGAATCGCTTCAGGCTTTCCACTGCATCCGTGAGGAAGTCTGGTTTGATTGACAAGCCTAAAGTCTGGTCTGGTCAGACGTGATCTCTATTGCGAATACACCAGTGGGATCCGGTCTAGAGCCCGCCTACTGCATCCGGTTATTTACACGCACACATAGACTACATGCAAGAAACGTTTCCGTATCCGGAACGGATCAGCAACTTGATCCAAGCATAGAGTTAGGATCCAAGTGCATATGCGTTTGTTTTTGCTACACAGGGCACACGTGGATTTCCTATTACGCGCGTGCACATACCGCATGTAGTGTACGGTGCACGGCACAGGTTAGCATTTAGCCAGCTACTATGATTATTTGATGGGATTTTAGGATTTAGTGGCTTAGTTTGTGTGTGCGTGCGTACGATGCGTGTGTGTGAGAGAGAGAGAGAGGTTTCTTTTTACGTGTGGTGCACGTGCGGTGCACGCGCGTGCACATACAGTGTGCGTTGCACGCGCGTGATCGTACTGTGCACGTGTACGGTGCACACCCGCACACCCGTAGCCTTTCAATTCAATTCAATTCAAAGGAGCTTTATTGGCATGAGAAAATATAGTTTACATTGCCAAAGCAAGTGTTATAAATAAAAACAGTTGAAAATGGGGAAGATAGCCTATACAGTTGGAGGAAGTACAGCTTTGTGTAAACAGAGCTATGTTGCATTGTGACATTTTATATATACATACAGGATATAAAGGGCATTTCACTGTGACAGTAAATGCATGGTAACTATTTACTATATCTGCATTTTATGTATTACATTATGAACTTATTGTAAGTCACTCATATTTGCTAATGTCAAAATTGTAAATTGATTTGTTTACATATAAACTATTTGATATTTTCCTGGCTATGATTTTAGATGATGAGTCGGATGGAGAGGTGCCGGGGACTCCTTGTGTTCTTAGGTCTATACCGTTTGGAGGTAATAGAGGTAAGGAGAAAACAAAAACTGATGCATTTTGTATAATTCTATAGCATTTTAGAGTAGATACAGCTATCTGTTTGTTCAATGCTTTTATCATTTACATCATAATGTCATGGACCTGTCTGAGACATGCTGGGTGTGTAAATAATTGATTTCATTTTGTGCACATCATTGCGACCGTTAGGGAGCAGTTTACTACCAAAACCTCCACCGGCCGTCCGTCCGTCCGTCACACGTCACACCTTTGTTTGTGTACGGTGTGATGTCATATATCTTCAGTATCTGTACGTTGCTGTGGCAACAGTCTGTTGTTGCTGGTCTGTTAGTGTACGTTAGCAACCACCTTAGCAACCATGGTTTTACCCTAGCAACCAACTGTTTCCCCTAGCAACCAACTGTTTACCATAGCAACCATGTTTTTTTACCCTAGCAACCAACTGGGCATAAAAGGGATTCTGTTAGGGATCTCCATATATGGGCATAAAAGGGATTCTGTTAGGGATCTCCATATATGGGTATAAAAGGGATTCTGTTAGGGATCTCCATATATGGGCATAAAAGGGATTCTGTTAGCTGTTAGTGATCTCCATATATGGGCATAAAAGGGATGCTGTTAGGGATCTCCATATATGGGCATAAAAGGGATTCTGTTAGGGATCTCCATATATGGGCATGAAAGGGATTATGTTAGGGATCTCCATATATGGGCATAAAAGGGATTGTATCCCAGATGATGCCCTGTTAGGAGATCCACACTAACAGAATCCATATATGGTCCTACCGACAGCTGCTATAAGCCAACCCTGGCGATAAGGTCTGAGTCGAAGAAATGCTTCTTTCCTGGCAAGAATTGCCCCTTTATACTGTAGGGCTCGTTTGTGTATTGTATGACATCACGCCACATCATCGGCTGAGGACTGTGTGATGTCATCATATCTCCATATATGGAGACATAAGTTGCTCATGCCCAAATATGGGCTGGTGAGGTCAGACTTAGTGTGATGCGTAGGTTATCTCCATATGGAGATTCAACTTCAATGAGTAACCATGGCAAACTGTCAACTGCCCGTATGTCTTGATAATTGGTAAAACAAACTTTTGGCCTATTTGTGGAGATAAGCGACCAACGGTCGCTTATCTCCCGATTAGGGAGTCTTACTGGTGTTTACTAGTTTATATTTTACTACTGTGATTTCAGAAGAGTCAAGTGCGGCACAGCCTACTTCTTCATTGCCACATCGTGGTCGTCCAAGGACAAGGATAGGTAAAGAACAAAAACCTTTTTTCTGTAAATCAGACTTAGACATCAAAGGGGGCTTGAGCCCATGCCCTTTATCCATCTGTAAAAAGTGCCCTCTCCAGACAATGAATTCTGTTTTTACATAATTACTAGTATATACTGTATAGAATGTTAGAGAGGCAGGGGCTGAAATGTCTAAAACAGCCTTTTGATGAAAATAGTAGGCCCCCAACCTCCACGCATTCTGCTGTGACGCGTTGTGAGCTTGGAGGTGTACTATTTTTCATGTATTTTATTGCGACCGCTAGGTTTCAGTCGTTTCAGTCGTTTCAGTCGTAGTCTTTTATTCAAAAGACTACGACTGAAACAAAATCAAAATTTGCTGTCAAAAACAACACTGCTTACTCGTAGTAATTATGTATTTGTATAATTTACAGATCGACCATGGGCTCGTGTAGGGGTAGGGGTGCAGAGTTCAGCAGACCTGGGGGAGCCCTTCCGGAGGAGCCTGGCTGGAGTGAAACAGAATGGAGCCCCAGAGACATTGAATTCACTGCAGTCCCTGGACCTGCTGCACTTTGTAGGCGCCCTTGGAATAAAAGTGTACCTATCAATGGAAATATCTTGGTTTGGTTTGTACAGTTCACAGAATTTGGAGACAAGATAGTCTAGAACTGGGCGTATTTTGAACATCCTGTCACCACTCTTTGCATCTGGACCTGTGTTATCTAACAGTTCCAGGTAGTCCACTGGATCTTGGGACTTGAGAGCACCAGCATGATAGCATTAGAAGCGGGTGTGAAATATGGGATAAAATCTTATATTCTCTGTGATTCAGGTACAGGTTACTGTTTCAATATGAAACCCTACTGTGGAGAATCTGTTTCCCTGCTTGAGACGGTTGAATTCCTCCTTGATGGGCTAGCAGGTTATGGATATCGATTATTTATGGATAATTGTATCACACACACACACACACACACACACACACACACACACACACACACACACATGCACACACACCCACGCACGCACGCACGCACACACACCCGCACGCACGCACGCACACATATACACTCTGTAGACATGTAGTGGTTGAGGCCTGTGTAAGTGCAGGTAGGCCACAACCTTTTTCCATTTGCAGTATTACAATTGAGTTCTAGTGTCTAAAATGTTGTTTTATATTTTATTTTCATTTTCATCAATCATTTGTACTGTACTTCAACCTAAAAAGAACCCTGAAAGCAGAAGCAGGATTCAGGCTGAATCTCATGTCACTGTGTCAATGTTCTGCACTGCTCCTTACTACTGCTCTTACTTCTCTTACACACTAAAAGTGTGTAAAAAGCACTTGTTTTTATTTTTTTTTTAATTTGTTTGTAAACAACCACTGAGCATAGGTGTGATGTTACTGTGTGATGTTACTGCCAACACTAAAGGATAAAGAGAGATTTCTGCCTGAAAATGTCGCCTTCACAAAAATGCATTTTTCTCAGCTTTATGTTCTCAAAGAGCTGTTTTTTAGGCCATATTCAGCAGCTTCTAGCTAATGAATAGAACATGATAAAAACACGAAATCTTTTTCTGTTGCAAAGTAGACATTCTATTCTTCGTTGCCATATAATTGTTGTCTTTATAGTCAAAGCCAATTTTCTCCAGTAGGCCTTCAAAGATGAGCGACAATTCTCAAATTTAGCTGGCAGTGGATGGAGCTTTTTGTTAAATTCTGTGGCAGTAAAAGAGTTAATAAGTCTAGTTAGTCTACAAAGGGGGTGTGGTGTCTACTGTCTAGTGTGTGTGTGTGTGTGTGTGTGTGTGTGTGTGTGTGTGTGTGTGTGTGTGTGTGTGTGTGTGTGTGTGTGTGTGTGGTAGTAGTAGTAGTAGTAGTAGTAGTAGTAGGGATAACTTTCCATTTCTTTCAAATTTAATTCAGATTTAATCTTTCAATCCTTCAGATTTAATTCAAATTTCAAGCAAATTGATACACATTATCTCTATAGTCATGTGATCAATCGGGTAAGATAAACAACTAGAGTTTGCAGGAGTGGCCAGTTTTTAACAAAATGCCTCAAATCATGAACGCAACATCTGATTGCAGTGAAACTTTGCACCCACGTTCACACTACGTTGAGGAACAAATGCCACCCTTTTAACATGGGAGTGTGAGATATCGTGACATAGCATCTGTTCAAGGGTTCTTTCGACATGGGTGAATGTTAACCTGGTGAAATGCTAACCTGCCGACGCGGGTGAGTACCTACCTGCCGACGTGGGTGAATGTTAACCTCTATGCCTAAACCTAACCCAAACCCTAACCTCAGTAACCGTGACACGGGTGAGTAGCTAAACTGCTGACGCTCATAGTCGAAAGAATGACTCGGCGAGCGAGATTTCCCGTTTTAACATTGCCCTATTATAGCGCCACCAGGATCTGGTTTTTCATATTCCATTCAGCTTGGCGCATTCCGAACATTGCTGGCCCACATTGGAGACCCGTGCTACAAAATGGTAATACTTAGGTTTGCATTTCCTCTTGCACAGGTTCATGTGCTTACAGTTTTTCACGATTGTTAACACACAAACATTAAAAATTCAGGAAAATTTGCACAACCTTCACATGTACCTCTCGCTCAACCCGATTTGGCACTACTTCACACTCCTTATCTGCATTAGACTGACTTTCCTTCTTTACACTCTGATGTCAATTACACATCACCTTTTGTTGTCCAAACACTACACACAATGTTCAGTTGTTGCACACACTTCCCACGTAAAATCTCAATGCATCAACCTACAACACACAAATATTCAAATCTCTACACATTCAGGTCTGATGTCAAGCTTGTTGTCCAAACACTAAACACTGTCACAAATGGCAAAACATAGCCTGTGATATAGATGAGGCCCTCTGGCCAGACAGGAACCAGAGGCGAGATGCCCAGCCTAAATCATGTACCAAAATAAAACTTCTTTTGGCTGCATATTTGCCGTTATTGTATTGAGAAATGTGTGTTCATCGTGAACAAACTGTAACTTACAGTATTCTCATGCTAAAATAACAGTAGACCGTGTGCAATCAGGATGTGTGTGAGCTATGACTACATATCCTCTGTCGACCTTGAGAATTAATTTTTTAAAGACCCTCTCTGTCTTGAAATGTGACAAGAAGAGCTGTTTTGAAATTAGAAAAACTGTTCTATCTTTGAAATAGTCTGCCCATTTGATTTGTATATGGACACTTGTTTTACACCCAAGCTTATGATATATCATCCTTTGATGGAACATACAGTATTATGGCCTTGATAACTGTCAACTTTGTCTGGGCCACATTCACAAATGTGTGCTCCCGATCTATCTGTATTGCGCATTCTGTGCAGATCCTCACATATGTACTGTAACTCTGTCCTTATGAATAAAGTGACAGTTCAGTGTCTTTGTTCACATTCTGGAGACACATTTGATACATTGATTTGGATACAGACATTTAAAAGGGCACAGCTTGTTGTGGAGCACAGAAACAACATTTAATTAATCAATCAATCAATCAATCAATCAATCAATCAATCAATCAATCAATCACAGTCTGCCTCCCTGCTTATTATGCAAGAATCGACACACTAGCTCTACTGCACAGAGAAAAAATGCACTGCTTGAGTCTAGTTTGTATCTCCAGGTGTTCTCAAGAATATTATCATTTGTTGCTCAACAAAATTACAAATGAGGCTCATTTAATGTTATCCTGACCTTTATTTTATTTTTTTGCATGATACCTGCGATCAGTGTATGCAGGTATTCATGGCTTGCATGTGTAGTCCAAATGGTCCAACACAGGTGTTTCTATTTGTCTGATTGGCCTAGAACTAATGTTCTATGCCAATCAGAGCACCTGTGTTGGTCCTCAACATGGCTGGTGTAGTACTACAAATGCAACCCACTTGCATAATGCTTACTGTATATTCAGTGCATTGCAAGACCTTGTTTCCAATGACCATTGAAGTGGTAATCTGACTCTGCCAGATGGTGGTGGCATTGAGTTCACATTCATGGGAAGCTGCATTGTGACTCAGGTTATTGAAGTGGTGCATATCAAAAACTGACAACTGCCGAAATATTCATTATTAGACTCATTTAAAGTTGATTGAAGTGGCTTGTTTTATGTCATTTTCATTGTAACCTCAGAGAAAAAAACATTGTGTAACAGAAATTTCAAATTGCGAAGCAAGGACCCATGACTTTGGGCATGACAATCACGTATTGCAATGCACTCTGTCACCTTTACCAGTAGCAGTAAGAGATCAAACTGAAGCAGTGGAACCTTCAGTTGAACAGAGCAACAGAGACCACTGCTGCTACCAGGAGCAAGAGGCTGACAGCAGTGCTTGTGGCGCTGTTGCACAAGTCACCCTCACAGCAGCTCACTTGCCCGGACATGCCTGGAACTGTGTCAATTTTCGATGACACACACAGGCTCTTTGAGACGCAGCCCTTCATGATGATTTCAGCGTATCCTAATGACGCTGTGAACATAAATAAAACATTTTATTGTCTCTGCTATAAATGCACAATGTCTAGAAACATAATTGAACGTTCTTCTGAGCTGAAGAATGTGAAATATAGGAGAGGCTGTGGTTTGAAGCCATAAACGTATTACCTCTGGCTGAGATGCAACGATCCTCATCCCCAGAACAGGATAGAATGTCGGAGCAATCCTGGCTTTTGCAAGTGTAGCACTTCTTACCATTGGGAGAAGAAGATCTGACAGGAGCTGTAAGTTTAACATTTTGAAATTGTTATATTGATGATTTCTTCAACAGTGTATGTGCACTGTTAGAATTTTTTAAATACAATCTTGAAAGAATATATATATATACACACGCACACGCGCACGCACGCACGCACGCACGCACGCACGCACACACACACACACACACACACACACACACACACACACACACACTGTTTTATATAGTTTTCCATTTAGATTTTTGAAAATACAATCCTGAAAATCCTGAAATAAATAATCAAACAATACATAATTACAATAACTACACTCATATTCTCTTCTCGGGGTCCCTGGCACAATCTTTATAGACGGACATGTGCGATAAAATAGATATAGATACTTACGTGTGGCATATTGTACATTGCAGAGGTCAGTGGAGCAGCACTTGCTACTTATATGTGTCCTTGCGATTCCATAGTTCATTGAGCCACTAAGACAATCAGAAGATGGCATGCAAGACTTTGCCTTAACATCCACGTTAATCCCACCTAAAAAAACAAAACAAAAAAACAACCAAAACAAAAACCAAGATATTACCCACTGCCATGGGTGAGATGGGTGAAAATACTGATTGCACGTCAGAATTTCAAAGAATACATTGACCATACAAGCAGTGTTTTTCATGGCATTTGTATTAGTAGTAGCCGAGTAGGCAGCCTAATTTGTGTGCAGGCCAAGACAACTTGATGTCCATCCGTCCCCCCCGCTTACCTCGCCCAAATTGGTATTCATTTTGTGTTAATTTGACAATAAAATTATATTAAACATATATATGTGTTTTGCATTTAAAATAAAGAAAGCATTTTGATACAAATCTAGTTTGATTGTCTTAATCATAATAGAACGTTCTGCAAATGCCTCACAGTATAACCTCAGAGGTGTACCTCTTATTACATACCCGCATATGACCTGATTGTCATAGCAGCACATTGCTGGGAAGCCGGACAGTCTTGCTGGGTTTCAGTGCAGGTTCCCAATCCCGTGGCGACCCCCGGCATGCACTCGTAACATTTCAGGGCAGAGGCTATAGACAACAAGTGGGCGTTTAAAAACAAATAAACCAACCAACCAACCAACCAACCAACCAACCAAACAAACAAACAAACAAACAAACAAACAAGTACGTACATACATACATACATACATACATACATACATACATACATACATACATACATACATACATAAAGGGGGAACGAAGAAAAACATAAAAATGTAAAGAAAATAAAAAATAACTTACCTTTTGGGAAAAGCACAACCCCAAGGATCACTATGACTACATGCATCTTGTTTTTCAACTGAAAGAATGGGCAGTGGTGCAGCTTTTAATAAGTCTACAAAGGGGGTGTGGTCTCTAGATGGTGTGGGGGGGATAACTTTCCATTTCTGGGAAATTTCTTTACTTTCATTTCTCTAAAGTTCGATTTCTTTTCTTTCATTTCTCTGAAGTAGAAACAATGCCATAGAACCCACAACACAAGTAATCAACAAACTATAGGCCTAATATAAAAACGGGTCAAACATTGGCCAAATTGTCAAATAATAAGAAAGAGAAACTACAACGCCTCACGCTGCGAGGTGTTGTGAGCTTGAGTATTGGCTATACAATCAATGTTTATCTGTGGAACTAATATAAATATAATGCCCTACTAAAAATGTAAATTGTGCAGGGCCCATGGGTCTATTGGCCCTATCTTACCCCTTATATGCCTAAACTTTTTGGGGATTTTTTTACTATTTTGAAAGAACCTTTTAAAATAGGGAAAATAGACAGATTGTCTCCGTCAGGCTGAAAGGCATATCGACTATGTTTTGCACCCTGTCCATCCGTGTCCGTCCGTCTGTGAACAGCTAATCTCCGGCACTGTTAGGCCGTTCAAATTGGTACACAGTATTCATCGTCATTAAACGAAGACTTTTCATATTCCGTCCTGATTAGCTTGACTTGTGCCAACCAATTGGGACCCATATTTACCCAGCTATTTCAGATGTTCCTCAATATCAGCTTTGTCCCCCAGACTTGGAAAACGGCAACTATTGTCCCGGATGCCCAAAACTGCTCAGGCCAAATTGCCAAATGATTTTAGACCAATTGCCCTCACTCCTCTATTAAGCTAACAGCTAAGTCCATGGACCCCATGCAGTTTGCTTATAGACATAGGCAAGAGGATGCCACTCTTACTCTGTTGGATAAAATACATAAACAAGCCTAAAACATATGTCTGTGAACTCTTTATGGACTTCTCTGCTTTTAACACTGTCCAACCCCATCTTCTCCTAATACACCTATGTGACCTGAACATCAGTATTAACCTCATTTTGTGGATCAGGGAGTTTCTGAGAGAGAGATACCCCAACGCGTCTGTATTAATAACACCTTCTCTGACAGCCTTGTTTTCAACACTGGTATTCGACAGGGATGTGTTGTATCCCCTCTTTTATTCTCCCTATACACAAATGAGTTGAAATATAACAACACAGAGTTTTCTCTTATAGTACGCTGACAATATGGCCTTTGTTGCCCGTCTGCAGGATGTCTCCAGTCCCTCCTACTCCCTGCACATCGACCACATTGCTACGTGGTTTGAGGGCAGCTTCCTTGACCTTAATGTTACTAAGACCAATAAGGAGCTGTGTTTGGGAGGGGGCTCAGGGTCCATCTTCATATCATAATTGGGGAGGAAGTGGAGCAGGTCACTGATTTTAAGTATTTGGGAGCAATAATAGATAATAAACTCACCTTCCAGACCAATGCAGATAGCATTTACAAGAAGGCAAGGCAGCGGCTTTACCTTCTCAGACAGCTAGGAAGTTTTAATGCCAGCGAACACTTACCCTTACCATGGTCTATACACACCCTCTTCGCCCCTCATTTGAGCTGTTACCATCGGGCAGGAGGCTTAGAGTACCACTAGCGAAGAAGAAGGGTTACAAGACATCATTTGTGCCAAATGCTGTGGATATTTTAAATAAGGAAATGTTTGAATAGTTTCAACCCCCACAGCCCTTGATCACTGTTGCACTGTGTATATGTCATGGGATGCATTTTATATAGTTTTAATGCATTGTGTATTTTATGTATGTTTTATTGTTGTATATCTATAATCTGACTGCCTCTGTGCCAAAGACACATTTCCATTTTATGAAAAATGTGATGGACAATAAAGTTTGTATCTTATCTTATCTTACAGAGTGCAATTTCCATGCTACTTTGCATGCACATTCCCACTAGGCAGAGGAATAAATGCCATTTAGATTTTTCTTTCTTTTCTTTTTTTATAATAGGCCTTTTCATATTCCATTCCGAGCATTGCTGGCCCACAATAACCTACCTGACCTGGTGGAGACCTGTGCTCCGAGGAGCACTTTTCCTTGTATTTGTTATGTTTTTTTTTTTCAAATGAGCTAAAAAAAAAAAAGGGGTAAGGCGGCCTGCAAGATAGGGCTTGACTGATCTCACTCACTGATGTCTAAAGGTACATTGTGCAATGAACATGATTAAACCTGCGTGTGTTCATGGGAGCAGGGTGGTGTGTGTGTGTGTGTGTGTGTGTGTTTCCATTTCTTTGCTTTCATTTCTCTGAAGTAAACAATGCCATAGAACCCTATGGTGTTATGCGGTCTGGTTTTAACCAAGCTAATAGAACCCATGCACAACAAAAGTTATCAACAATGGCTCTGGGGTAGAGAAATCGTCATTAGAACACGGAGGTGCTATATAAATGCACCATTCATGCACCAGAAATCGTCATTAGAACACGGAGGTGCTATATAAATGCACCATTCATGGACCATTTATATAGCAGGGGCTAATTTGTAATTTTTTGGAATTCCTTTCTCTTTCATTTCTCTGCAGTTGAAACATTGGTATCCGTCAGACAATGAGTCACGCTCTGGATAATGTGGATATATGGAAGTTGGATAGGTGTTCTTCTGCTTTTGGCGCAGATGTGGTTGAAAAGACCTACAGAATGCAGGATTTGTATGGGCCTTTGGTTTTATTTGTGCCAACGGTAATACTTAATAAGTGTTTCCATTTCCTCTTGCAAAGGTGCATTAACCAAAGTTTTCGAGCTGTTATACCAGCAGGCAGGAGGCTTAACCCTGCAAGGCCCAGCGTAGCTTTTTGGCAACATTTTTATTTGATAAAAAAAAGAGCTAAATACATTTTTTTCTTGTTCTTTTTTCACATTAACAACACCATTGGATCCTATTGTTTAGAATTACAATGTCATTGGCCACGATATTTGCATATAAATACCCCCCACAGAGGCTGACATTCACACCCCGACAGAGGCTAACATTCTGGACGAACAACATCTCACTTTTTCACTGAAGCTATTCCTCACAAAAAACACAAGTAAAATGCCTGTAATAATTTTTTGGGTGATCATTAGAATGTCTAGAACATGTACATAATATTATTGTGAAAAATATCCCCAAAATGTAAATTAGCGCATGATTTATGATTTATGTCTATAAAATCTTGTGTTTTATTGTTGTATACTGACTGACTGCCTGTGTGCCAAAGACAACTTTTCAATTTAGGCTGAATGTTATTGAGGATAAAGTGCTCTTGTCTTATTCTCATGCTGAAATACAGTAGACAGTGTGCAATCAGGATGTGTGAGCTACTGTATAAGACTAACATCTCTAAACTTGAGTCATATTATCTTCTGTCAACCTTGAGAATGTCATCCTTTTTTTTAACCCCCCTTTCTGCAGTCTTGAAATGTGACAAGGGCTGATAAATAAGAAATACAGACTAAATATAAATAAAAGAAATAGAACTTTAACTAAAGAATATGGAATCCGGAGGTGATGTAGGTAGAAATCCTTGCAGCTTTATTCAGAGAAGCATCAAAAACAAAGTCCAGGAATGGCATAGAATCAAGTAAAAAGGACACAAGGTCCTAAGCACTGACCTACCTCACGGCGGCCAGGCTCAAACTCAGTTCCAACATCAAGAATAAAGTGACCTTAAATACAGTTTCAATACACAAAGTCATGGCCTACTCAGACAGACAAATGGTTTAAACAGGAAGACACAGTGATACAGTACTGTAAATATATGTCATGCATTGATCAGGCAGGGAACAAATAGGTCAAGAGAAGTTTACATCTAGGTGTGACATCCTCAGGCCAGTCACAGCAGATTGCAGAGTGACAGATGGTCTGGAGGAGACAATTAACATTTTAGTTTTTAAGTTCACCTTGATATTAAACAAACTATTACATGTTTAAACAAAGATATCTATTTATCAAGGGCTGTGCCTCAGACCCCTAGGGTAGATACCCTCACAAAAAACATGCATAGCCTGGTCTCTACTGCATACCCCCATGGGCAGCTGGGGCGCCTGATGAATTAACTGGACGATGGCGCACGGATCGTGCACCATCATGATGGACACAAACGCGCCCACGTTAAAAGTTTTAAAAATCGTGACAATCGAGGTTTTTCGGGGCAGTCAATTTAGAAAATAACAGATCTACAAGCTCACAATGCATCACAGTGTAAACGGGGTGTGAGCTATTTTCAAATAGTCAATGTATCTATGGTACGTTTCATGTTGTATTTAAACTGATTTTAAGCTAAGTTCACTAATTTAGCTGGGGACCACATGGAACCCCCTCAAGGACCCCTGATCTAAATGTGCGCGTGTGTGTGTGTGTGTGTGTATGTGTGTGTGTGTGTGTGTGTGTGTGTGTGTGTGTGTGTGTGTGTGTGTGTGTGCGTGCGCGCGCGCGCGCGTGCGCACGCAGTATTATATCAGTATTATATCTACAGAGATCAGAGGTCAACTACAGATACAGTATAAGGTCATATAAAACATCCTCAACTCAGAGGTTCTTTCAAGGACCCCCAGTTTGTCAGGCATGATTAGGCCATGTGGACCCTCCATATACTAACTCTGAGGCTGGATTTAGACTGCAGTCTAGCCTAAATCTGATTTATTTCTCAAATCCAATCTTTTGGCCTGACTGTTCACAGAACTTCACACATGCAGCATTTGTAACGACGTAGGCGTCATGACTTTTCTCTCTTTGTGTTTTTGCATTTTTTAAATGTCCTCTGACATTGCAGATATTTGTGAACCCATGTTCTTCATGCCGTGAGTTATGTCTTCATATATTGCCTTAATTGTTCCTGTACATTTCTCCCCCACAAAGTGCCAGGAGACGTTGAATTTATCCGTTTGTCCACTGAAAGCTGCTCGACATTTCTTCTGTAGTGTAAAGTAAGCTATGCTGAACTATTGTTTTATTTTCATTACACCCTCAAAATGCAATTCTCGGACATCAGTGGCGCTCAGGTTAAGCTGCAAGTGATGTTTTGGACGGTAGCCAGATAAGACGACCTCTTTTCAAGTCGACCTTAACCGCAGAAAAGTCACTCGGGAAGTGTCGACCCCCAGTCTAGGAAATCACGACCTAAAAAATTGGAAGTGTCACCCCCAGTATAGGGAATCCCCGACCTCAAGAAAATCAAGAAAATTGGAAATCTCATCCCCCAGTATATGAAAACCCGACCGGTTATAATATTTTCTCTTGGAGTGCATAGCCGTGTGTAATGGTCACCGTTTGACAGGTAACACCTGTCACAATCAATATAATATTTAAATGACAAAGGGATAATATGCAAACATGAACAGTCTGACTGCAGAATTGAGCGTAGACATACAGATTAGAGCTTTGGAATCAGGTGCGTCCAAATAATAATAATTAATTAATTGATACGTGCACTGCGCAAATAGGTCATGAGTCATGATGTCCCGATATATATCATAGCATTTGATTTTGAATATTATCATAGGCTTACTGCTGCTTAGCTCTGGTCCATAGCGTTAGTGGAGAACTCAACTAACGCTATATGGACCAGAGCTAACTGCTGCTATGCTTTATGGTGAAGAAGGTTTGTAAAAATTGTAGATAGGATATGCAGCAAAATTGTTCTGGAGGGAGGCGCGCAGATCAACCCCGCAAGCATAAACTTTCTGTATCTGGTTCTGGTGCGCTCTCCTTTGCTCTGTGCCAAATTATGTCTGTCTGTCTACCTGTCTGCCTGTCTGACACACAGACAGACATGTGGCAGCCTGCATCACGTGTCATCATTGCCTCGTTAAAGACACTCGACTTTATTTTAAACCAGGCAAAATGGATTTTGGATTGATGTAGGCTTAAGCGAAGGAGCGCTGTCTTTGCTGCCTGTATCAACGCGAGTGAGTGGTGCGCTCTGCAGAGGCGTCAATTGGGTATGTATGGCAAGCTATAGCAGCTGCATACCTTGGCTACAGGGGGACATAATAAAATGTACTTTTCATCGTGCCTGTTTATGGCAACATGACTGGTACTAGTCATGTTGCCATATCTTAGCTTTTTCTGAACTGATGCCACTGGCGCTCTGAGCTGCCCAGTCTGTGCTCTGCATGTGCCTCAAAGAGAGGACGCATCGGAGAGAAATAACATCGTGCTTTAGGAGGACGGGGCTGTGGACTTTTTGCCCTGTGCAAAGCCCTAATGATTCCAATATTTCTAACTTCTAATCTGTATGGAGTGGCAGTGCATAGGATAACAGTCTGAGGGTTACTACAACTTCCTATCATTGACCTTTTGAACTATTTCTCCTTGTGTGTGTGTGTGTGTGTGTGTGTGTGTGTGTGTGTGTGTGTGTGTGTGTGTGTGTGTGTGTGTGTGTGTGTGTGTGTGTGTGTGTGTAAGAAGAGTACTCACGTATGAACGATGTTATAATAACTGGTCTGAAGATTAAACCACGGTCTTACTCGCATGCCCTGACAAGGGAGAAGAGAGTAGACAGTACAGATCATGAGGAATCAACAGAGGAGCAGGTAACTACATTCCTTCTTGGCAAAAGCATATCCATAGACAAAAACAACATTGAGGCCTGCCATACTCTACCAACAAGGAACCCACAGGATAATCCTGCTGTGATTGTACGCTTTGCAAATATAGTCTAGGCTGGATTTCAGAAAAGGTGCTTATTTACAGTGCTGAAGGCAAATCGTGTTAATTTATTACATACATGTTTTCTAGGGGTATTAAGGGCCGCTGAATCCAAATCTGC
Organism: Nannobrachium achirus; assembly: GCF_963921795.1. Lineage (NCBI taxonomy): Eukaryota > Metazoa > Chordata > Actinopteri > Myctophiformes > Myctophidae > Nannobrachium > Nannobrachium achirus. The sequence goes on from NC_137817.1 coordinate 50,332,315, forward strand.
TGTATGTAAAGCTCAAAAATGGCCGCTAAGCCCTCAAAACGGGCAATTTAAAGATGGCGGCTGAAACATAATAAAACACATATATGTTTGACTAAACCGGGGGTCAGCAACCCGCGGCTCTAGAGCCGCATGCGGCTCTTTAGCGCCACCCTAGTGGCTCCCTGGAGCTTTTTCAAAAATGTATTAAGGGAAAAAATATATATAATTTTGTTTTAATATGGTTTCTGTAGGTCGTGTAGGAGGACAAACATGACACAAACACTCTTAATGCTTTCCAATGCTGTATAAATGTGTAGAATAAATATTAAATGTAATGCTCATTATGTATTTGTAGCCTACTTAGTCATTTTGACAGTAGGCTAATATTATATCTCCAAGTTTCAAATTTGTATATATATTTTTTTTTTTCCGCAAAGTAGACTGGCGCACAAAAGTAGTGAAAACAGTAGATCTACAAGCACACAACGCCTCGCGGTGCGAGGCGTTGTGTGCTTGTAGATCGGTTGTTTTCACTAGTTTAGTTCATTTTGTAAATGATAAATGGGTGGGTGACGTGACGTAGCGTTTTCGCTGTCCTCGGTGTCAAACATGTATAAATAAAAAATATATTTGTCAAAAACCTTCTGAATATTGTGCAGGACATTAAGCTTTATGTGAACTTACTCAAGATTAAAACATTTCATTCCTCATTTCTTCAGAATCTTCAACCAAACATGGTAAATGTCATCTGGTGTGACTGTCCCGACCTTGTTTCTCAAAGTGGGAACTTGAATAAAACTAAGAAAAAGAATTGCTAAAATTCATTTAAAAATGAATTTAGGCAAAAAAAAAATGTCTATTTGTGAGCCTATATCTTTTCAAAGTCCAAGCATAATGTTTTCAGTCATTTCTGATCAAAAAGATTTTGTCCCCCAAACCAAAATCATCTGGTGTGACACTAGTTTGGAAAAATTAAACAGGCAATAATTTGGACACCTACTGGGCTAGAGAGGTCCTTCTTCTGTAAGGCTATTCAGCACTCCCAGCACAACTGCAAGACAGGTGTCTGAGGTGAGTTATGATTTTAACATTTTCATGAAATGCCATCTTGTTGAAACTTTGACAAGTGTGGCACTTCTGGATGTCATCTGGTGTGACACCTTTTTCATTAATAAAGCAAAAGTTATTTGAAACTTTGGTCATAATTACATGTAAATCTAGGTTGTTTTGTTATAGCTAGCATGTTGTTAGCATGCTAATGTGTACCTGGTAGCCTCAAGGTAGTCCTAAATGCAGAAAACGTCATCTGGTGTGACACTTCGTCATCTGGTCTGACATATCTGCTTGTCACGCCAGATGACTTGATTGTCACACCAGATGATATATACTGTATTTTCCCACAGACATAACAATAAATAACAAGTCCCATGTTTCTTTTGTCCATTTAAAACATTTTAACATGTTTAAAACAACGTTTTAAACATTTTTACATAATTTAATTTAGCTTCATTCGGTGATACAGCAAATTCATCAGACAGAGCAGAAACCCCTTCACAGAAACCTAAACCTTATATTGTGGTAACACTTTATAATAACTATCCGTTATAAGCAGTTAATATAAGACACTTGACAACAGAAAATGGGTGGTACAGAAAATGTGATTTTATTATTTCCAAAATACACAAACATACTGTATAGTGATGAATGAATGGATATGGAGGAAGGGCATAAACAAAACCATAGCTGTTCTTATCCTTACTTGGATACAGCAAAACAAAAAAAAAGAAGGAAAAAAAGTAGGACTACTAGTTATAGATTTAGCACAATTCAAATAAATTGATTAATTTGGACAAATTGCACATTGCACATAGCTTGCTTGCAAACAGTCTAGGTCCTGCTAGCTCAACCACCACACTTTAGCATAGCAAATATAGACAACAAAATACATTTTTTTAAAGAACATATAAATGAATTCTGGCCAACTAAATTGATACAAGATTAATTAATATTGCACTGTATAGACACATAATGAGAGAGAGCATCCAACCCAATGAAATGGTCTTGCATATAAACTTTTCTGAGAACTATGCATGTAAACTAAACACAGAGATTCAGGCGTTTCATTTTGGTGGCAATAGGCAGCAGGCAACAGTGCATACCGGAGTTGCCTACTCAGTCAGTGGCTCCCAGTGCTATGCCACCATTTCACAGTCCTTACGCCATGATGAGCGTGCTGTGTGGGCACACATCAAGCCAGTTATTGATGATTTCCGAGGAAAACAAGACAATGCAATTGACACCCTGCATGTCCTCAGTGATGGGCCAGCAACCCAGTACCGGAATCGCACAAACTGCTTCCTCATGAGCAGCATTCCTTATACATGGGGATTCAAGAGGGTCACCTGGAACTTTTCAGAGCGTTCCCATGGAAAGGGCGCACCTGATGGTGTGGGAGGGGTGCTGAAGCGTAAGGCAGACATGTATGTCCTCGGAGGCAGTGACCTACAAACACAGAGGGATCTGTGTGAGTATTTACAGAAGTCCTCTGAAAAAGTCACTGTCATGTGGATCGAAGAAGAGAAGATATCCAACATGGATGAAATGGTCCCTCCATCAGTGCGTCCAGTGACTGGCATCAGCACTACGCACCAGGTTCTTTCTATCTTCCCGGGAAAGATAGTTTACAGAGACCTGAGTTGTTTCTGCCAGTTTCCTCAGATCTGCACCTGTCACAACCCACGGAAATTACAGTTCGACCAAGTCTCCAGGGCTGAGGTGCCAGGTGACAAGACAAGTGATGAGTAAAGTAGGGGTGGGACGATATTGCTATCTCACGATACGATATCTATCACGATATTAGGCTCTCGATAACAATAATATCACGATATTCGATATATTGCGATATTCAATATATTGCAAGAAATGTCATCAACGATATATCACGATATCTGTAACTGAAAATGAAAAAAATAAGTATAAAGGCAAAAATCTGGAATTACACATTTATTCCATAATCGTACACATTATTGTACCAACAAACATATTTCAGTGCATCTTGCTTCCTTACAGAGTCAACAGAACCCTAAACAAACACTGACTGCAACATTGCAACTTGCCCACAATTTGTCTGTCCATAACAAACAATGCGTACTATCCATAACTAAAAATGTAGTGACAATGTCATTGAAAAGAAGCATAAGATACATAGAGTAGGCCTACAATGGTGAATGAATGAAAATAATTGTAGATCACTAGTTTTAAATATCTCGATAGAAATGAGAGAATGACACTTGCCTATTTTATCTATAGGCTATTTTGTGTAGACTAGATTGCCTTACGCTCAATGACAAGGCAGACAATGACAGATGGACAGAAAGCGCTGAGGAGAGCATACTGTAAACCTGGACAGATTTCAATGCTTAGCAGCCAAGGATCACACATTGTTTTAAATGTGGGCCTGATAATAAGTAAAGATTATCAAGTAACATCAGTAACTTCTTTTAAACGTTTAGTTCTTTACAGTCTTCAGTGCAAGATAAGACAAAGATAAGAGAAACATATATAAATAATAAACTTGACACTAAAAGTGCTGGCAATTAAATGCCAAGTTAACCTGGACACAGTGCTTTCTGAACAGTAGCACTAACTGTTTATGTAAACGTGGACTGGACCCATTTCAGTGCTTTGCAAGTATTTTCAACACCTTGCTTTACGTAAACTTGGACCCATCTCAGTTCTTACTAGTGCAAGTAAAGTATAACAATAAAGAAACAAGAATAAAAATGTAATGAAATCCTGAGGACATACTAAACTAGTGAAGTGACCTCCTTTTTGTTTAACCTGTGGCCTCCTTGGCCTCCTTTTTGTCCTTAATTTTAAGGACATAATTCTTTTTGATGAACAACAGCTGATCAGTGTGCTCAGGGGTGATTGCACTCCTCTGAGCGGTGATGATGTCACCAGCAGTGGAAAATACTCTCTCAGATGGAACGCTAGTTCCAGGGACACACAGATACCTTTTGGCCATCTTTGCCAGGAGTGGGTACCTGTGTGCCTCCTTTGCCCACCAAGCAAACGGATCACCATCCAGTTGGAGAGATTTAGCATCCCTGTACAGCTTGACCTCCTCTTCAGCAGTGGCTGTAGGTGTCAACCTGGAGGGGGGAGAACTGACAGTCTTGAAAGTTTTTCCAAGAAGGCGATCTAGCGCAGATCGCTTCTTTGGTGGTGGTGGCGCATCCTCCTCCATAGCAGCAGCACTCCCCTCAGCAGCAGAGCTGCCCTCAGCGGCAGCAGCAGCACTCCCCTCAGCCGCAGCAGTCACCTCTGAGTCTGCACATCCTCCCTCACCTTCTGCATCCTCCTCCTGTAAGACAAAAACATTGGCACAGAGTGGCACACCTTCATTATTACTGTATATCACACAATGAAAACATCACACATTTTTTTATTAATTTTCAAATATTGTATTGAATGTATATCCAACAGTAGTTGGTTTAATGGCACAATACAATTTAAATGACCTGCTGTTTAGTGTTGCTACTGTTGTAATTACCATAATGGCAGCAGCCTTTGACACCACCATGGCATAGGTCTCCTCCACCTCTCGAGGTGGCAAGAAAGGCATATCCTTGAACCTGGGGTCTAAGGCACTTGCCACGTGGAGGAAGCTTTTGTCCCTGGCAGACGTGTAGCGCTTTGCTAGATCTCCATGGACGGCATTCTTCAGCCCTCTGACAACAGGGGGATCCACACCAGAGCTGGCCGTGTCACTCAGCAGTTGAGTCAGAAGAGGAGCGATGATGGAGACTGTGGCGCTCTTCTCCTCACACATGCTTTTGGTTGCCACCAGCATTGGCTCCAGGGCTTCAACAACTGCTTCAGCATTGCTCAGGTCTCCTTCAGTCAGGTTGCAGATGTCAGTAGCATTCTTTCTGACCTTTAAAGAAAGAACAGGACAGAGCAGAAAAGAATGGAACTTCCATTAAAACCATTGTTAATAAAAATGAAGAACAGGACATAACAGAATAGAACTTCCATTAAAACCATTGTTAAAGAAAAATAAAATACAGTATTAACATTTTATTATGTATTCTAAATTCATCATGTAAATTAGTATTTATAATATAGTAGGCTGCTACTATTTATTTATCTATTTATTAATATTTTAGGCTGTAACCTAATTATCACAATGTTCTAAACAACAAACATCACACATTATGGATGATTCATACAATTCATTCACAATATAGAATTAAGCAACTTACCTCTGGAGACAAGAGGGCAGCAGTGACAGCAGGCTGTTGCTCAAGGAACCTCTGGAGCATCTCATAGGCACTGTTCCAGCGGACAACAACATCAGTGATGAGCTTGTTGTGTTTAAGGCCAAGACAGGTCTGGTTCTTCTTCAGGGCTGCAGCTGATTGATTGAATACTGTATTAGTACTAGTTTGCATAGGAAATAAATACCTGACAGTACAGTTCAAGGAGCTATAGTCAACTTTTGCATTGTAGGGCCACAATTTGTTTACATCCTAGTCTATAGACTAGAATGTAAACAAAGTGTCGGTCTGACAATGGCCAAAATGATTATTTTATCATTATTTTACGCTTTTTTTATAGAAACACATTATGATGAAGCTTATTCTTTTATAAAATATTTTCGAAACATTATTTTTATTTTAGCATCCGTTTTTCAAGAAAAAGATGACTATAGCTCCTTTCAGTAAAGCCCTGCTTCATCACACAAGACTGTCACACAAAGCTAGTAAAAATAGCAGATCTACAAGCACACAACGCCTCCTTTTTTATACATACATAAAATGATAGACATACAATATGAAGAAAAATTAAAAAAATATAATGGGCCTTTTTTTTACCTGCTGGGGGGCTTCTGTGGAAGTAGCCTGTAATCCTCCGGACTTTTCCAAGCAGTTGAGCAATGTTGGGCAGCTTTAGGGCACGCTGGACGGCAAGATTCAACACATGAGCAAAGCACCGAACGTGTTGATAACCAGTAATCTCAACTGCGAGGCACATATTGGACGCGTTGTCGGTAACCACGGCTGGGTCTTTGTCTGTGAGCTTCCATTCTTCTGTAGCCTTCTTTAACTCTCTTGCCAAGTTGACGCCAGAGTGTGACTCATCCATCTCCCGAGTTTGAAGGACGAAGTTTTGTTGCTGCCAGAACGCATCAATGCAGTGACCCGTAATGGTTAGAAAAGACTCAGTGGCTCTTGAAGTCCAACCATCGCAGGTTAGTGACACTCGATCAGCAGCCTTCAATTCTTCTTCCACCTTTTCTCTGGTTTCTGCATACAATGCGGGGATGACGACTTCTGTGAAGTGTCGACGAGACGGTATCTCATACCTTGGCTCGAGTACCTTCATCATGTTGACAAAACCGTTGCATTCCACGACACTGTACGGGCGTAGGTCCTTACAGATGAACACGCCGATAGCTTTGGTTATCTCTTGATGCCTTGGAGACCCAAAGGGAAGCTTTGCTTTTGCTTTAAAGGAGTCAGTGATCGTAGGCTGATTTGGGCGAACTATTTTGACCCCCGTCGCTAGCTCGGGTCCATGATGATGGTCAAGGTGGCTCTGCAGATTCGACGTGTTGCTGGTGTATTTTACCTTGTGATGGCAGTGCCTGCAGATTGCATGTGTTTTGTCCAGTGTTCCGTCATCATTCTCATAAAAGCCAAAGTGGGTCCAGACTTTACTATGAAACTTTGCCGGTGGATCTTTTATTTGCCTCTCCGAGAGGGAGAGGCTCTCCCTCTCGCTGTTCGCAGCCATCCTGTGTGTGTGTGTGTTCGCTTCGCTCGCTCGTTCGTTCGTTCATTCAGTTAGCTTGCTACTTGATACTAGCTACACGCTGTTGTGTTCACAAAGGAAGAAGCTAGGGTAGACGGTGTACTTCCGCCCGGCCGATTTGAGCCTTGTTTATTTGATTAGCGCCACCGGAGGACCAGCAGCAGCAAAGAGCAAAGTAGTGTACTGCACTCTGTGGCACCAGGCGAATTCATAGAGCTCATGGACGTTCTAATAAATTATCGATATTTGCACGGCAATTTACCGATAATTATCGCGGGCGATAATACCGATAATATCGAAATATCGATATTTTGTCCCACCCCTATGAGTAAGTATAACTAAATCATTCTCTTTGCCAATTTTATGATACCTGTAATTGTACCTGTTTAATGACAATAAAGTAACTTATGTCATCCATTCATTCCTTTTCTTCCTTAACTAAGTGGTGGCCCATCTGCGGAACTGCCCCCTTCCCAGGTCAGCTGCAGGCCCAAAACAGCTTCCGGAGCTCAGTGAGTATAACATACTTGGCAAACTTGAGGACTTGCTAGTAATTACATTTTACTACTAAAAACAATCTACCTGACAAATAAATTACATTTAAATGTCTCCTCTACTCAGGTGCTGGACACAAGTGCATCTATTGGAGAGGCCCAAGCTGAGGATTCAGACACCTCCTCAGATGAATACACACAAGGACAGTTTGTCATAATCAAATATGAGGGAAAGCCATATGTGGGGCAGATTGTTACCATTAATAAGGAGGGGCTAGAGATAAACTGCATGAATCAACTTGGAAAAATGAAAAATGGTTTTGTCTGGCCAAAGGGGCGAGACTGCATTTTCTACAAAGAGCAGGAAGTTGTCTGTGGCATAGCAGAACCGCAACAGGGCAAACGGTTTGCTACCCTCACCAAATGTGACTGGCTGATGTACAATACAGTCTAAATGTCTATACCCTCACCAAATGTGACTGGCTGATGTACAATGCAGTCTAAATGTCTATTCTAATCTAATCTAATACTTTTGTACTTTCACTCACTGGACTGGACAATGAGGTAAGGTAGGACCCGAGACAAACGAGGCGAAAATAGCTGATCTACAAGCTCTCAACGCATTGTGCTGCGAGAGCTTGTAGATCAGCTATTTTCGGAGTTGCACAACCCAGCACTCTTTAGCTAGTGGAGATGTGGTGTAACGACATGATTCGTAAATAAATTTGTTCAACTCAAAATGCTGTGTTCAAGTTCAGGAGACTTCGGAAAAAAGTAATACACCTGAATGCTGAGTTGTTTCCAATAATTGGTGTTAATAAAATGTTGCCTTGGCTCCCAGTGTGGCTATGCACCTTATTGTCTCTTTAAGATCCTTCTGCCGTGGGCCGGCAGAAGACTTAGGTGTGCGTAGCATTCCTGTGCACATCCTCATCATCCATCTACTACTACAATTCTTTGTTATCCTATGTTAAGGCCCAACAATACTATCCTGTTCAGAAATATTAAGGCCATGTTATTTAATGTTAAAGCAATTGTACTGTTGCTGTTTTTCCTGGGTAATTGTTTAATTAATCAGTAAAGTTCAGTACTCACTAATAGGTAGGTTAAAACACAGTTTGCTTTGACACATGAAGATATGGTCATCTGGTGTGACACTAAGTCATCTGGTGTGACATTCCAAATAGTGAGAAATCATACCTTTATTAATGATGAAACCGAAAAAAATGTGTATGGTTTACATAGAAAATAGTATCAGGAAGAGTCACAAATATTTGTGTAATTTTAAAGAAAGTTTTTGTCAGAATAAAATTAAAATATGTTGAAAGATCGACAACATGGGCCTCACACAGAGTGTTGATTATGAAAAAAATATACAGATTCAATTAATTTTCACAAAACTATAGTGGATCACAGGTTAGTTATGATAAAGGACTTTGATAAAGTGAGTAACTTAAAAAAGGTGTACTCCATTTTCATTTTATGAACAATTATTGTCATGTCACACCAGATGACGGTTTTAGGCACAAGTACAGCAAACTGCTCAATAAAGTCTGATTCCAATAAAATATCTAAAAACAAAATGTGTTTCCATAAAGTTGAGAGTGAGTAGAACAAAAGTAAATAATTTTTATGCCTGCTATTTAAAGTTTTTAAAAAAACATGTTTTTTGGGGCGTCACGTCACTGACCCATATACAAAACGAAGGCTTTTATATTTTTTTGCGGCTCCAGACAGATTTGTTTTTAGTTTCTTTAGTCCAATATGGCTCTTTCAACATTTTGGGTTGCCGACCCCTGGATAAACAATGTAGAAAATTGACTGAAATGTCATTTTTCATGTTTTCATACATGGGGAATACAATGAAATATTCTGATTTAAGATCAATTGTGAAGGAGCCACTTTTATATCATTTATATTGTGAAAAATAGCCTTAGTCCACGCCCTTAAGGATATTTCACGCCAATCAGTCTAAAAACACCAAATATTACCCAGATGTAGCCCAGGGCATGCTCTAATGATTTAGCTATGGTACCCAAGCCAGTGTCCTTTGGGGTCACATAGTTGCCAAATCCAATATGGCCGCCACCTGAAAACATTGTTTTGTTTTAAACTTTGAACCAGATGATCTACAAATGCAGACTTGGTGTCTATTTCAGGTTGTTTGACTATTAGAAAAATTAGGAATACTTATCTTTACGATTGGGCGTGTCTGGACACCTAATTTGCATATGTCTATGATGACAGATATGTGAAAATGCCACAAGATCATGGCTTCGTGGGTCCTTCACTATTGATCTTAAATCAGAATATTTCATTTTATTCCCCATGTATGAAAACATAAAAAAGGACATTTCAGTACATTTTCTACATTGTTTAGTCAAACATATATGTGTTTTATTATGTTTCAGCATAGTGGTGGCCGCCATCTTTAAATGGCCCGTTTTGAAGGCTTAGCGGCCATTTTTGAGCTTTACATACAGCAGATTTGGATTCAGCAGCCCTTAATACCCCTAGAAAACATGTATGTAATAAATTAACACGATTTGCCTTCGGGGTTAAGATTTTGGGAAATCTGACCTAGTCTAATAGGAAGTATAAAGTTGATCTGCTTAAGCAAGGCAGAAATTTGAAGGGCTTAAATGTTTACATCAATGAGCATCTTACAAAGAAAAATGGTGAAATTGCAAAGAAAGCAAGGTTCCTCAGGAAGCAGGGAAAGATACAGTCTACTTGGTCAGCCAACTGCAAGGTGTTCATAAAAATGAATGGGCAAGCAGAGCAAGCCAAAGTAATGTGCATCAGGAATATTGAGCAGTTGGACACATTTGTCTGATTCTGGAATCTGCAAGCTGTACGGTTAATGGTTAATGTTATGTTAAAAGGGTATCATAAAGTAATGTATTTAACACTGTATTATCTATACCTTTATTTAAATTAGACACGTTTAACATGCTGGAAATTGAACAGGACATAGATCCAGATCATAACCTCTTTAACAATATCAATACAAACTGCTCTTACTATACAGAGGAGCAGTTTAATAAAACTTTTAAGTATGAAAATGGAATCTCAATTATTCACTTTAATGGACGTAGCTTATATAAAAGTTTCAAAAGTATAAGAGATTATTTAAATAAGTTTAAAACCCCTTTTAATGTCATTGCTATTTCAGAATCATGGCTCAAAGATGATAGAGGATTAGACTTTGTTTTACCTGGATATGAACTTAATAGAGAGAACAAAAATGCAGGAGGGGTGGCTCTCTTTGTAGACAAAAGACTGATCTATAAGGTTGTTGAAACCATGTCAGTAGCTATCGATGAGGTAATGGAGTGTATCACTATTGAAATATGTTTGGAAAAAATGAAAAATGTGATTGTTAGTTGTGTGTATAGAACACCAGGATCCAACATTGAAACATTTATGTACAATATGGAAAGGTTGTTTTCTAATACACAACAAAAGGTAAATTTTATCTGTGGAGATTACAACATTGATTTGTTAAATCCCAACAAGCATAAATTGACAGATGAATTTAGTGAATTAATGTACAGCATGGGGCTCTTTCCATCAATTACAAAGCCAAGTAGAATAACATCTCATTGTGCCACTCTGATTGATAATATATTTACAAATAATATGGAAGAAAATATTGTGAGTGGTTTACTAATGAACGACATTAGTGATCACCTGCCTGTATTTATAATATATGACTGTAATCGTAAGGAAAGGAAGGAGTATAAGGAGATTAAATACAGGAGAGTGAGAACTGAGGAAACTGTATCCATGTTTAAAAGGGATTTGATGAATTATAATTGGAAGAATGTATATGATGAAGTAAATGTTAATATACTGTAGCGTATGATTTATTCTTAGATACATTCATGACCTTATACGATAAAAACTGCCCATTAAAACAATATAGTAGTAACAACAAGTACTCAGAAAGTCCTTGGATAACAAAGGGCCTGCAAAATGCCTGTAAGAAAAAGAATACGCTATATAGGACATTTATAAAACATAGGACAAAAGAGTCAGAGCTAAAATATAAAAAATACAAGAATAAATTAACGAATATTATGAGAGTATGTAAGAAGAATTATTATACAAAAATACTAGAGAATAGCAAACATAATATTAAAGGTATGTGGACTATATTAAACAGTATTATTAAAAACGGACAAACCAAAACAAGCTTTCCAGAACATTTTAATGATGGTGATACAACAATTAGTAATATGAATGATGTGGTTGATGGCTTCAATGAGTTCTTTGTTAATGTGGGTCCAAAGCTTGCACAAGAAATTACGAATGCACTGCCTGAGAAGAGTTGTGATGACTATATAGAGAGGAATCCAAATTCAATCTATTTAGGAACTGTAGAAAAGAAGGAAATCATGGATATTGTAATTAAGTGTAAAGAAAAAACCTCCACTGATTGGAATGACATTGACATGCATTTAGTAAAGAAAGTAATCGATGGAATAGCAGATCCATTAACCCATATTTGTAATATATCTTTTAAAACAGGAATATTTCCAGGAAAAATGAAGACTGCCAAAGTCATCCCAATTTATAAAGCTGGTGACAAACATACAATTACTAACTATAGACCTGTATCCTTACTATCTCAGTTTTCAAAGATTCTTGAAAAGGTTTTTGTTGCGAGACTGGACAATTTTATTGAAAATAATGAATTGTTAATGGACAGTCAATATGGTTTTAGATCTGCCAGATCAACATCAATGGCTTTAACAGAGTTAGTTGAGGAAATAACAGAAAATATCCATAACGGAAAATATGCAGTGGGCATTTTTATTGACTTAAAAAAAGCATTCGACACAATTGATCATGTAATACTTCTTAGAAAAATGGAAGCATATGGTGTCAGAGGGGTGGCTTTTGACTGGCTGAAAAGCTATATTGAAAACAGGCAACAATTTGTACAGATGGGTCAGCATAAGTCTAGGTGTCTTGACATTTCCTTTGGTGTCCCCCAGGGGTCAGTCTTGGGACCTAAACTGTTTATTTTATATATTAATGATATTTGTAGAGTCTCGCATGAATTAAATTTTGTTGTTTTCGCTGACGACACTAATATGTTTTGTTCCGGGGAGGACCTGCAACACCTTATAGATGTGGTAAATAAGGAGATGAGGAAAATAAAATGCTGGTTTGATACAAACAAATTATCCTTAAATTTAAATAAAACAAAGTTCATGGTCTTTGGGAACCGTAAGATTTATGGAAATATTCATGTGGAAATTGAAGATATGGTGATAGAAAGGGTGTATGAAAACAAGTTCTTGGGTGTTATATTAGACCATAAACTATGCTGGAAACCCCACATAAGTTACCTGTGTTCAAAGATGTCCAGGAGCATTGGCATCTTGGCCAGAACTAAACACATATTGAATTTTAAAGCCTTGCATACTCTATATTGTGCACTTATACTACCATACTTGAATTATTGTGTAGAAGTATGGGGAAACACCTATAAGAGCGCTCTAAAAATGATATGCACTCTACAAAAAAGAGCAATAAGGATAGTGCACAATGTTGGGTATCTTGAGCACACAAATTCATTGTTTTTACAGTCAAAGATTTTAAAATTTATGGACCTAGTTAAATTTAGATCAATGCAGATGGTTTACAAAGCACGGAAATCTTTGCTTCCAAGAAACTTACAAAATATGTTTAAGGATAAAGAAGAGGGAAGGTATGATTTAAGAACAAAGGAAGATTTAGAGCAACCTTTTGCACGCACTACCCAAAAAAGTATGTGCATTTCAGTCTGCGGTGTCCATTTGTGGAATGCACTGCAGGAGGACATAAGACAAAGCATTAGTATGCCACAATTTAAAAATAGATATAAAAAAAGCATTTTTAATATTTACAGAAATGAGGACATTTCAAATTGTTGGGGATGATAGAAAGGATACTGAATTGATATGTCAAGTGAAGTACAAATATGAGGGAACTTGGTTCAACTATTTGTTTTTCGTTTTACTTTTAATATATACTGTATATTTTGTTTTATATACTGTATAAAACTGTAAAGGAGGGGTAGGATATTATAAGCATCAGCTTCGTCCTACTCCTTTTCGAACACATTTACGATTTATTGTTCATTGAGATGATTGGAATTGTTTTTATATTATATTTTTACTATTGTTTTATTGTTACATTTTACTGTATGAAGTTCGAGAAAAAAAAAAAGAAAAAAAAAGAAAAGAAAGTATTACAGTACTATATACTGTATATACTATGTCATGTTCATCTTTAATTGCTGTGACTCATTTACAGCCAAAAGCCTTATTTGAAAATAGCTGATCTATAAGCATCACACACTCAAAGCGGATATGACTTCTCTCTCTCTCTCTCTCTCTCTCTCTCTCTCTCACACACACACACACACACACACACACACACACACACACACACACACACACACACACACACACACACACACACACACACACACACACCTTACCTGTGTTGTACCTTAAACTTGGACGTTTTCTTTGTTTTTTTTTTGCTTATTTTAGTTTGTTTGAGCCTCACAGACACACTGGAGTGTTCCAGTTTCTAACAAAGTCAGCCTAAACAGTTTAATATCATATCATATCTTTTTCAAAATGACCATAGGGTACTTGAGAGCAATATTCTGCTGACCACTAGGCAGGAATGCAAGTGCTAATGGCCCCATTCATAGCTTGACAACTTTGATGTGTGTGTGTGTCCATCTTCTTCTTCTTCTTTTTAAGTTATGCCTTTATATGGACACACACCCATCAAAGTTGTAAAGCTATGAATGGGGCCATTAGCACTTGATGCTTATAGATCAGCTATTTTCAAATAAGGCTTTTGGCTGTAAATGGTTTAGTGTCCTTCCAAAGACAGGAACTGATGTAGTTGCTGCACTAAGCATTTATATATTGTCACTCTTCATTGTTCTTTCTGCCCTTATGCTCTGAGAGAGTGCGTGCATAACTGTCCAGTCCTAGCTGGGGTGACTTTTCTGCGGTCCTGGGGTGGGTTTTCCTGGGTGGGTTTTCTCTGGTCCTGGGATGACTTCTCCCAACCCTAGGGTGACTATTCCGTGCCCTGGGGTGACATTTCCAATTTAAAAAAGGGATGACTTTGAAAAGGGATGACTCTTCTGGCATTCTTTTGGACAGTTTCATACATGATGTGACTTGGCTCGTTAGATCAGGTTACTGCGTTCAGACTGAGACTATGGGGTTATCTTTGTGCCATAATTAATTCGTATTCGTACTTTTCCTTTTTTTTAACTCGTAAACATTTTCACCAAAAAAATTACACGTAAACAAATTAATTTGAAAAAAATATCCGTAAAAAAAAAAAAGTATGAATGTTTTTTTGGAAGCTGCAGTGATTATTATGCCAAAACTAAAAAAACAAGCCAAAATACGAATATTTTCTTACTGTTTTACGATTTGTTTTTTTGGTTACTTCATCACGAATGCTTTCATCATCTGCACGACTACGAATCTCAGTCAGCAGTTAGGAAACTGCCAAAAATCACATGATAGGCAGAGAGCCAATGATGTGAGGCCTGTCCCACTAGCCAATCAAAAGGCTCCGGAGTTGGCATGGCAACCAGCTGTTGCCATGTCTTCTAAAAGTGAGTACTCTGGGCTTTCTTATCCATACTTTTAGCTAATTCCATCACCAGTCCCTATGGAAGTCTAAATGCTCAAAAAATAATACATAAATACTACAATGAAATGAAATAAAATAAATAACAAAATGATATAAATAAAAAATACATAGTTCTATAGATCTAGGGAGTCATCCATATGTTTTCAGATCTATATGCCCATCCCCATGTTCTATTAATAGATCTATGGAGTCATCATATGTTTTATTGTACTTATTTTAAATAAAGGGGCCTCGGCATCGGCCGAGGGACCCCCCGGGGACCCCCTGGAGCTCTGGGGACTCCCGCGGACCCCCTGGGTCTCCGAAGGGGCCCAAAAATAGGAGCGGCACTTTCATGGGAAATTCTGGACTTTGACCGTGCTCCATGGGTGACGGGACCGGGGCAAACGTGACAGCGCGGCCCCCCGGTACTGCAGCGCACATAAAAACCCATAACTCGGGCTAGGAGAGACCGTTCGAGACGGGACCGGTACCCACACGTCCGGCTCGGGGCCCCGGAGCCGGCCGTGGCGGAGCGCCACCTGGTGGCTGAACGCCGGTACTGCAGGCGGGTAAAAAAGGCAGTAGCTCTGCCACCGGGAGAGACAGGGCCGGCTGCAGGGGGGTCCCCCGAGGGGTACCCCACCCCGGACGGACGGACGGACCAAAAAGGAAGTGCCCTTCGCCAAACAGGAAGTGCCTCTATATCTCATGAACCGTTTGTCGTACAGACGTGTGGGTGGCGTTATATGACTTGATTAAGAGTCCTTGACCTTAATTGGTGCAACAGGAAGTGCCCTTTGCCAAACAGGAAGTGCCTCTATATCTCATGAACCGTTTGTCGTACAGACGCGTGGGTTGCGTCATATGACTTGATTAGGAGTCCTTGACCTTAATTGGTGCAACAGGAAGTGCCCTTCGCCAAACTGGAAGTGCCTCTATATCTCATGAACCGGTTGTCGTACAGACGCGTGGGTTGCGTCATATGACTTGATTAGGAGTCCTTGACCTTAATTGGTGCAACAGGAAGTGCCCTTCGCCAAACAGGAAGTCCCTCTATATCTCATGAACCATTGGTCGTACAGACGCGTGGGTGGCCTCATATCACTTGATTAGGAGTCCTTGACCTTAATTGTTGCAACAGGAAGTGCCCTTCGCCAAACATGAAGTGCCTCTATATCTCATGAACCGTTTGTCGTACAGACGCGTGGGTGGCGTCATATCACATGATTAAGAGTCCTTGACCTTAATTGGTGCAACAGGAAGTGCCCTTCGCCAAACAGGAAGTGCCCCTATATATCATCAACCCGTTTGTCGTACAGATGCGTGGGTGGCATCATATCACATGATTAAGAGTCCTTAACCTTAATTGGTGCTTCCTTCGTCAAACAGGAAGTGCCCCTATATATCATCAACCCGTTTGTCGTACAGACGCGTGGGTGGCGTCATATCACATGATTAAGAGTCCTTAACCTTAATTGGTGCTTCCTTCGCCAAACAGGAAGTACCCTCGCCAAACAGGAAGTGCCTCTATATCTCATGAACCGTTTGTCGTGCAGATTCGTGGGTTGTGTCATAAGACTTGATTAAGAGTCCTTAACCTTAATTGGTGCTTCTTTCGCCACACAGGAAGTGCCCTTTGCAAAACAGGAAGTACCTCTATATCTCATGAACCGTTTGTCATACACGTGTGGGTGGTGTCATATGACTTGATTAAGAGTCCTTCAGCTTAATTGGTTTAACTAGCCCTGCATCCTCTTCTGATTGGCTGCTGCCCCTTGTGACGTGGGTAGAGCTGCGAGGGCCCGGTCATCACTGCTGAAGGACTCTTAATCAAGTCGTATGACACCACCCACAAGTGTATGACAAACGGTTCATGAGATATAGAGGTACTTCCTGTTTGTCAAAGGGCACTTCCTGTTTGGTGAAGGAAGCACCAATTAAGGTTAAGGACTCTTAATCAAGTCTTATGACACAACCCCCGCGTCTATACGACAAACGGTTCATGAGATATAGAGGCACTTCCTGTTTGGCAAGGGTACTTCCTGTTTGGCGAAGGAAGCACCAATTAAGGTTAAGGACTCTTAAGCATGTGATATGACGCCACCCACGCATCTGTATGACAAAAGGTGCAGGAGATATAGAGGCACTTCCTGTTTGGCGAAGGGCACTTCCTGTTGCACCAATTAAGGTCAAGGACTCCTAATCAAGTAATATGAGGCCACCCACGCGTCTATACGACAAACGGTTCATGGGATATAGAGGCACTTCCTGTTTGGCGAAGGGCACTTCCTGTTGCACCAATTAAGGTCAAGGACTCCTAATCAAGTCATATGACACAACACACGCGTCTGTACGACAAACGGTTCATGAGATATAGAGGCACTTCCTGTTTACAGTTTACAGTTTACAGTTTAGGCATTTAGCAGACGCTTTTAATCCAAATCGACTTACAATAAGCAGATACAACATCGCAATAATAAACAAGATAATAGGTCAGTACATTAACAGCAATATAACAATGTAAATGGATATCTATCTATAGAAAAACACAATATAATCAAGTTCTAAAGAAACCTAACAAACAAAGTTAACTAGCTTCATGTATGGTCATTGATTTTACTGTAGTGCTAAGGGTTTAGGTGGAGTCTGAAAAGGTGAGTCTTCAGTCCACGGCGAAAGGTAGCGAGTGAGTCCGTTGTTCTAAGTGCGACAGGGAGTTTATTCCACAACTTGGGAGCCAAGAGGGCAAACTGTCTCGGACGAGTGGATTTTTGCCCTGGAGTTTTTAGCGAGGGTTTGGTCAGCATCCCTGTGTTGGCTGATCTAAGTGAACGAGTGGGGGTGTAGGGGTTGATCAGCTTTTGGAGGTATGGAGGAGCCATACCCTTGGCTGCTTTGAAGGTCAGCATCAGTGTTTTGTATTCCATGCGGGCCGCAGCCAGTGGAGGCTGCGGAGAAGGGGAGAGACATGTGAGAACTTAGGCTGGTTGAAGACCAGTCGTGCCGCGGCATTTTGGATCAGTTGGAGAGGTTTAAGTGCACATGCCGGGAGACCAGTGAGGAGAGAGTTACAATAGTCGAGTTTTGATATGACAGATGTCTGAATGAGGAGCTGCGCTGCCTCCTGGGTGAGGAACGGTCTGATTTTACGGATGTTATAGAGTGTGAACCTACAGGACCGGGTGACTGATGCAATATGTGCCTTAAATGATAGCTGGGTGTCCAGGACCACACCAAGGTTTCTAGCAGTCGGAACTGAAGTCACCAATGCATTATCTATGGAAATAGTGAGATCTTGCCTGGGGCAAGAGTTAGCTGGGAAGAAGAGTAGCTCCGTCTTGTCCGGGTTCAGCTTGAGGTGGTGGGCTGACATCCACTGTGAGATGTCGGCCAGACATGCAGCAATGCGCTCTTCCACCTGGGTGGCAGAAGGGGGGAAGGACAAAAACAGTTGAGTGTCATCAGCATAGCAGTGATATGATAGATTGTGAGCAGAGATTACAGCACCAAGGGATTTGGTGTACAGGGAGAACAGCAGAGGGCCAAGTACGGATCCTTGGGGGACTCCCGTTTGGAGGGTTCGGGGGGATGAAAGCAAACCTTTCCATGAGACCTGGTAGGTCCGGTCCGACAGGTAGGAGGAGAACCACTTTAGTGCCGTCCCGGTGATGCCTAGGTCAGCAAGGGTGTCCAGAAGCAGCTGGTGATTCACTGTGTCGAATGCCGCTGATAGATCCAGAAGAATCAGGACTGCAGAGTGGGATGCAGCCTGGGCAGCATGGAGTGCTTCCTGTTTGGCGAAGGGCACTTCCTGTTCCACCAATTAAGGTCAAGGACTTTTAATCAAGTCATATGACGCCACCCACGCGTCTGTCCGTCCAGGGTGCCGGCCCCGTCTCTCCCGGTGGCAGAGTTATGGCCTTTTTTACCCGCCTGCAGTACCGGCGTTCAGCCACCAGGTGGCGCTCCGCCACGGCCGGCTCCGGGGCCCCGAGCCAGACGTGTGGGTACTGGTCCCGTCTCGAACGGTCACTCCTAGCCCGAGTTATGGGTTTTTATGTGCGCTGCAGTACCGGGGGGCCGCCACCAGGCCGCGCTGTCACGTTTGCCCCGGTCCCGTCACCCATGGAGGGGGTCCGCACGGTCAAAGTCCAGAATTTCCCATGAAAGTGCCGCTCCTATTTTTGGGCCCCTTCGGAGACCCAGGGGGTCCGCGGGAGTCCCCAGAGCTCCAGGGGGTCCCTGGGGGGTCCCTCGGCCGATGCCGAGGCCCCTTTATTTAAAATAAGTACAATAAAACATATGATGACTCCATATATCTATTAATAGAACATGGGGATGGGCATATAGATCTGAAAACATATGGATGACTCCCTAGATCTATAGAACTATGTATTTTTTATTTATATCATTTTGTTATTTATTTTATTTCATTTCATTGTAGTATTTATGTATTATTTTTTGAGCATTTAGACTTCCATAGGGACTGGTGATGGAATTAGCTAAAATTATGGATAAGAAAGCCCAGAGTACTCACTTTTAGAAGACATGGCAACAGCTGGTTGCCATGCCAACTCCGGAGCCTTTTGATTGGCTAGTGGGACAGGCCTCACATCATTGGCTCTCTGCCTATCATGTGATTTTTGGCAGTTTCCTAACTGCTGACTGAGATTCGTAGTCGTGCAGATGATGAAAGCATTTGTGATGAAGTAACCAAAAAAACAACTCGTAAAACAGTAAGAAAATATTCGTATTTTTTAGTTTTGGCATAATAATCACTGCAGCTTCCAAAAAAACATTCATACTTTTTTTTTTTTACAGATATTTTTTTCAAATTAATTTGTTTATGTGTAATTTTTTTGGTGAAAATGTTTACGAGTAAAAAAAAGGAAAAGTACGAATACGAATTAATTATGGCACAAAGATAACCCCATATGAGACACATCTTTAGAACTCAGATCTGAATCAGATCTGAAACCACCTCTGATCTGATTCCATGTGACCTGTCTGCATTTAGACTATTTTAAACAAATCGGATTCCACTCTTGATGTGGCACAGATCTGATTCAGGCTGCATTTGGCTGGCAGCGTAAATCTGGAGTGAACAAATGGAACCAAAATTAGGGATGCCCCGATCGCATTTTTTTTGCTCCCGAACCGATCCCGATCAAATATTTTTGCTCCTGATTCGATCCCGTTCCTTCCCGATTCGATCTTTCGGCAATGCATTAAGGAAAAAGAAAAGAAAAATGCTTTTATGTTGTCCCTTAAGGTTTTTTTTTATTTTTATTTAAATAACAGTATCCATTCTATCCAAGCTTCTTTTTTCACTCAGTGCAGCATTGTATCAAAACAAATTAAAAAATAAAGCTCATCAGCTTATATATTTTTTAAATATATAAAGACAAGGTGTTTCCCGATCTTTTTCTCCCGATTCCGATCTTTTGAAATCGGCCCCGATCTCCCCCGATCCCGATCTCCCGATCTGGGCATCCCTAAGCCAAATGGATCCGTAAGGGTCCATTTGGTTCCATTTGTAACTCTCAGTTACAAACATGGAACGGTTACAGACTTGATAGGGTCCATAAGTCCATTTGGTTCCTAACTATCAATCTTTTAGCTGGGGACTCCTTGGAACCCCCTCAAGGACTTTTAAGAACCACTGCCCCAAACAATAGATACATTATCATACTGAAAATATTGAATGCATGGCTGGTATATTTGTACTTTTGGCATGTTTTCACACATGGTTTTTCTCTGTATCTTCACAGTGTTCTTACTGGCAGGGAGGAAAAAGGTGTGAAACTAACAAGAGGTTCAACACTCACACGATATCTGACCACAAGAGTGAGGGGAAACATTGCTGCAGCTGCATTTATATGCGTACTTCTGTATGACTTCTTTGCTTTTATAGGGACCAAACTGTTGGAAAATGATGGGTGTCAAATTGTCCAGACCCCCATCCCCTTTCTGGGGGGTCATCTATTTTGAGACCTCCCAGAACAGTGTGCCATCCAGTAAATGTCCAATTTTCATAATATTAGAGTTGTTTTGTAGGTTTTAAAACATTCTAAGTTCATACATTGCACTTTTGAAGCAGAATAACCTTTCTGATTTTTGGTTGGGGTCTTTCCTCACCTTCGACCCCTGGAATGACCCCTGTGCCTATCTCAGTACTCATTACAGTCCTTGCTCTGTTCCTGCTCCAGAAGAATGTCATATTAGATCATAATTGAAGCATAAAAGGTTTCGTAGCTGGGCTCTGTAACAAAAATGAGTAGCTAATACCAGGGGTCTTCCATAGGGGGTCCAGCACCGTTGCATTTGAGATGGGAGCAATCAATTTAGAAAAGGTTTGTACTGTAGAATAGTTTAGATATTAAACACAATTTGTATTTTAGAAGTTGCCATTTGCAGGTCTACTTTTTAATCCAATTCAAACGTGAACCAAGGATATAAATGCACCCATGTGCGAAGTGCATACATCCATGCATTACATACATAATTTCAAAAGATTCGCTGGTAGAATTGTGTCATTCTTTGCCCCTTTTGTAACTTGGAAGTTTACAAAACCATCTTTTTATCATGTGCAGCTGTGGCGGAAGAGGTACTCAGATGTTGCTTTATTGTTATAATTTTTATAATTTAAGTATAAGTTGCAATAACACAATGTGGAATTACTCTTGCTCAGCGGCCCGGCCCCCATACGTGGGAACAGTGTTCTGTCTGCATCAAGGAAGGTGTGGTATAGCAGACAGCATCAGGGAGCGGAGATGGTTGCAGCAGCAGGCTGTTGACTTCCTTTCCAACGCCTGTGTTGTCGTACACCGTGTTTGTTCCCCTGCTTCACCCTAGAACACTAACGCTGATGATTTTCACCCGGACAATTATGTTTATTCGATTTCTATAATGTTGCTGATGTCTGAGGTGGGTAGGTCCCATGGGTCCCTGTTTTTTTTTTTTTTTTTTTTTTTTTTCTACAAGCAGGTGTTTGGGTAGGGATGGGTATCGTTAAGATTTTAGCGATTCCGATTCCGATTCCGGTTCTGCTTATCGATCCTCAGCCCCCTGCTTATCGATTCTCAGCCCCCTCACCATGCTGGGGGCTGGTCAGAAGTAGTGGCCAATGGTCTTTTCTACCTCCTCCACTCCTTATTCTCCTCCTGTCATTTTCTTATTTTTCTAGTTTTTATTTAGATTTTTCACCCAAAAAAGTTTATTTTTTACAGTGTGTTCAATCCAACGTCCCGTTTTTGCAGTGCTCAGAACGTGAACGTAATTTTTTACAGTGTAGCCCAGGCATGTTCACACATAGACATCAAAGGGGGCTTGAGCCCCTGCCCTTTATTCTCTTTTAGGCCCTTTTAGATATGTCAGCCCCTGCCCCTCTAATATTCTCTGCATGCCCCTACTCTATCGTCGGCTGCGAAGCTTGCGGTGCAGAGCTGCTGCTGTACACAGCTAAAGCAGAAGCAGTCTTCTACAGTTTGGATCAAAGGATTTACATGCTTTTCTTTCTTGCACATAGGGGAGCATTTAGCAACACGGAGCACATTGGACACATTGGACCCGTTTTGTAGTAAGATAAGAACGTGGGCGGGCTTGCAAAACAAACTTTTTAGCTAGGACACAGAACAGGGAGCGATTATTCCGTAGGAAACTTGTTCGTTCATGCAGTGAGCTTGAGTAACAACTTAACTTGGAAAGCTGACGCCTCATTATCAAAACATGCACATTGTCGTGAAATATAGAGCCAGACTTTAGAACGCCTCTGCTTAGACAACATGTTGGCTGCGTCTAAACAAGGCAGCGCGTCGCGTGTGTGATGTCATCGCGCATATGCAGGAATCGATAGCAGAATCGTTAAGGACGTTGGCTAACGATTCCATGGAATCGCTCCACGGGCAACCGGTTCTCAACAAGAACCGGTTCTCGATACCCATCCCTATGTTTGGGTGAATTTCACCCAAACAAAAATATCCCATACACCCACAATTGGCAGCAGTATGTGTATCAGATCCAATTTAGTTCTCCCTGTCAATAACAGTACTTTATTCACAGCAATTGTTTAGTAGTTTGAACAGGTTTTATGATTAAAAATTAACACAATAACATAAACAAGTCAATTTCCAAGTAAATGGTAATTATTAGTAATTAACATTTGATTGCATGATACCTGCGATCAGTTTATGCATGTGTGCTCAAATTGTACAGTAAATATTCAAAGGGTATAACTGTGAAACAGTCTGCCTTCAGTGCATTGTAAGATAATGTCTTTTTTTTTTTCTTTTTTTTTTCAATGACCTATGAAGTGGTAACCTGACTGCGCCTGATGGTGGCGACATTGAGTTCACAAGTTAAGTTC
This sequence comes from Nannobrachium achirus, assembly GCF_963921795.1. NCBI lineage: Eukaryota > Metazoa > Chordata > Actinopteri > Myctophiformes > Myctophidae > Nannobrachium > Nannobrachium achirus. The sequence continues at coordinate 50,355,643 of NC_137817.1, forward strand.
ACAATGCAGCTTCCCATTGTGAACTTAACTTGTGAACTCAATGCCGCCACTATCTTGCGGAGTAAGGTTAATGAAGTGGTGCATATCAAAAACTGACAAATGCAGAAATATTAATTATTATACAACAGGTAGTCAGGCTCTCAATGAAAAACAGGCTCTCCAACAGTGCAGTTAATGAGCACTACTGCACTGTCTCATCAAGCAAAGATTCCAGCTGTGCACTCTCCCTCTCCCCACACTATGCTAGGCTAGGCTAGCTGTTTTCATGTGAAGTTCAGGGGCATAGTAGCTAAATGTGGCATTAAAAAAATTACAAATTCCTATCGAATATCTTAAATACAATGAAATGAAGTTGATGTGTTTTTTTAAGGGCAACAGTTGAGTACCTGAGACAAATAACAGTCTAAGTCCATATTTGAATTTTTTTGAATATATATATTTTTTAATTTACCAGACTGTAAACCACAAACTATAGTCATTTTTAATCTGTTAAATTGTTAATGCACTCCCCCCTCATGTTGTTTAATAGTCTGTTTTAATGTTATCTATCTGCTCCCTTTGTCTGCTGAATATTGCTTGTATGGACTTAGACTGTTGTTCCACAAACTGTTGGAGATTGTTTTTCCACTTTCCATAATTATTATGTCTTATAATTCCTAATATATATGAGTTAAGTAAAAAAATATAATTCAACAAAATGAGGGGGGAGTGCATTAGGAATTTAACAGATTAAAAACTTCTAGTTTGTGGTTTACAATCTGGTAAATCAAAAAAATATATATTCAAAATGTTAAAATATGGACTTAGACTGTTATTCGTCTCAGGTACTCAGTTGTATAATCGTTTTTTTTAAGGGCAACAGTTGTATAATCGCAATATTACACTGGAGGGCCTGCCTTATCACGGTTATTTGGCACTTCAGTCCTGCAAGACTGTCGTGCCAAATAACCGTGATAATGTACACCCTCTCGTGTAATATTGCTTAAGTAGTAGACTCATATAAGTTGATAATGCATTGAAGTGGATTGTTTTATGTCGTATTTTCATTTGTAACCTCAGAGTGCAACAGAATGACATACAGCTGTGAAAAAACCTTTTGTAACAGAAATTTCAATTGAGAAGCAAGGACCCATGACTTTGGGCCTGAATATCACCAATTGCAATGCAAACACTCTGTCACCTTTACCAGTAGCAGTAAGAGATCATACAGAGATGAGCAAACTGAAGCACTGGAACCTTCAGTTGAACAGAGCAACAGAGACCACTGCTGCTACCAGGAGCAAGAGGCTGACAGCAGTGCTTGTGGCGCTGTTGCACAAGTCACCCTCACAGCAGCTCACTTGACCTGACATGCCTGGAATCATGTCAATATCCGATGACACACACAGGCTCTTTGAGACGCAGCCCTTCGTGATGATCTCACTGCCTTCGACTGCCACTGTGAACAGAAATAAAACTATATTATTGTCTGTACTTAAGAATGTGAAATATTTGGGTGAACAGGAGAGGCTGTGGTGTGTGGTCTGGAGCCATAGTCTTACCTTTCATTGAAGTGCAATAATCCTCATCACCAGAACAGGATAGAATGTCGGAACAATTCTGGCCTTTGCAAGTGTAGCACTTCTTACCATTGGGAGAAGAAGAGCTGGCAGGAGCTGTAAGTTTAACATTTTGAAATTGTTATATTGATGATTTCTTCAAACCTGAACCTCATGTACAACACCAAAATAACATTCACACATTTCCATAGCATGTTAAATATCTTATGTCATTGCGACCGTAGGTCGCATTTACTATCAAACCCTGCACAAAGTGTAAGTCAGTTCGTCCGTCAGTCTGTCTGTCAGTCTGTCTGTCACACCTCACACGTCACACTCTTGCCCTGCTCATATCTCCGCAACCGTTGCCCCGATCCATGCCAAATTTTGCACACACCTTCCTTACCTGCCAAACTACAACCTCCAAGGACCCCCGGAGCTCCAGGGACCCCCAGGTCCCTGGGGGACCCCCAGATGTAAAAAATGACCAAATGTGCTAAACTGACCAAATGACCACCCCCACGGGGCTGCTCACGGGGAATTCCCGGGGACCACCCACTCCTGGTGCTCCAGAACGGATGCAAAAGTGGTGGCGCCCCCAGTGGAGGACCCCCTACACTGCAGCTCACATAAAATGCCGTAACTCCGGCTAGGAGCGACCGGGACAGCCGGGGCCCATACCTATTCGTCCGCCTTGCCGGCGCGGAGACCCCACCCCTCATTTCTCACATGGCCCTCTTCTAGCGCCACCATGAGGCCGATTCTTGCAAAACACATTTTTGGACACTGCTCCTACAATTTTTGCCCTAAAATCACGCAAATCGGTACACAGTATGTCTACACTCATCCCATCAACATGAATCTCTCCCATATAGCGCCACCTCCAGGCCGATTTTTAAAAACACATTTTTGGACACTGCTCCTACAGATTTTGCCCTAAAATCACGAAAATCACTACACAGTATGTCTACACTCATGTCATCAACATGGATCAGGAAGATTTTGGCAAAACACATTTTTGCCCTATTTGTGGAGATAAGTGACCTACGGTCGCTTATCTCCCGATTAGGGAGTGTTACTGGTGATACAAGCACTGACAGTTGAAGTATGAGTGATGATGCATTCAATTTGCATCTCGTTTGAATTTTCTCCTCTACTGTATGTCTGTGTGCACGCACGCACGCATGCACGCACGCACGCACGCACGCACACACACACACACACCCTGTTGTATATTTTTCCTTTTCCTCTGCTATTTTACAAATGTTTAATTACAATCTTGGAAGGAAAAAAGAAAAATAAAGTAAATAACTAATATTCTCTTCTGGGGGTCCCTGGCACAAAATCTTTTTAGAAGGGCATGTTGTGTGCGATCAAATAATAGAAGTGTTATAGATACTTACGTGTGGGATATTGGACATTGCAGAGGTCAGTGGAGCAGCACTTGCTACTTATAAGTATCCTGAAGGTTCCATAGTTCATTGAGCCACTAAGACCACACTCAGCAGATGCCATGCAAGACTTCATCTTAACATCTTTGTTGATCCCATCTAAAAAACAAACAAGATATTAACCCATGCACTGCCAACTAACATATTAATCACAATAGAAAGTTCTGCTAATGCATGCCTCACAAAAATGAAATGCAGGGTTTATACTGTACCTCAAGCACATTTACTCAAGTCCTGTACACTATTCCTGGATATTTGTACTTTCCAATTTTCAGTACTTTTACTTCTACTCCACTACATCTCAGAAGCAAATATACCACTACAATTATTTGAAAACATAAGTTACTAGTTACTTTGTATATTTGGATTATTATTACACAAAACACACAATTCTTTTTTTAAATCAGATTAATCACAGCTTAAAAATTAATTAATCATGATTATTATATTTATTTATTATTCATTCATACAGTATGTACTGTATGTATGTATGTTTATTATATAATCATTAGTATTAGGATAGCAGGCAAATATGTGCATTGTTGAAGACGCATCGCGACCATTTCTCTGGATCTAATGCAAGCAGTTGGAGCCCAACATTGTGGATTTTAAAATATTAGAATATTACAAACAACCACTCTAAAGTCAAACTGAAGGTTATGTTAATTTATGCACTCAGTACCAGATTCTCTGTGGGCTTCAGGTCAGGCCAGTTGACCTGAACCCCACTGAGAATCTGTCTTGTGTTGTCAAGAGGAAGATGAGAGACACCAAACTCAACCACACAGATGAGCTTATAGGCGTCTATAAAATAAATAAATAAATGGGCTTCCATAATCTCAGCAGTACCACAGGCTGACCACCTTCCTGCAACGCCCCATTGATGAAGACATTTGCTGGAGATTTGTTCAAAAGTATTCCAGACCAATTACTGAGTGCATTAGCATAACCTGTCAGAAGTTTGACATTTCTGTATTATATCCTTCTTTTGAGTGGTCGCGTGTAATATTCTAATATTTTGAGATATGGATTTTTGTTTTTCATGAGCTGTATGCCATAAAAATCTAAATTAAAACAAAAAAAATGAATATTTCACTGCATGCACAATGAATATACATAATATACATTTTTTTTTACACTGATCTGTACAAGCTCACAACTTGTGGGCTTGTAGATCTGCTATTTTCAAAAGACTTTTACACAATTTAGACGGGACATTCTTTATAACTAGTGCTTTTAATTAGGCTATAGTCTGGTGCCAATACTTTTGTACTTTTACTCAAGTAGGCTACATTTTACTCAAGCACATTTTGATTACCGGACTTTTACTTGAAAGTATATCTGCATTGCGGTATACTTTTCCCACCATCGTTCTTATTACATACCCACAGATGTCCTGGCTACCGTTGCAGCACATTGCTGGGAAGCAGGACAGTATTGCTGGGTTTCAGTGCAGGTCCGTGCCCCGTCCGGGTAGCACATGTAACATTTCAAGGCAGAGGCTATAAGTATAGACAACAGGTGTTAAACTTAACACACCATGCATGTGTATTGGAAGCATGACTTTCTGAACAAACAATTATAATCACAAATATGTATAATATGTTATGTTGTGAAAGCATGTTTGTGAAGAAAGCTAACAGAATTTGGGTGGAATGAATGAACAAATAAGTAAGTACCGGTAAGTAAGTAAGTAAGTAAGTAAGTAAGTAAGTAAGTAAGTAAGTTGAAGTTAGTAAATATAACTATAAGGGGCGAACAAAGTAAAAAGGTGAAAATAAAATATTAAGCCCCAACATCAGTAAAATAAATAAATAGATAACATAAAAATTACCTTTTGGGAAAAGCACAACCCCAAGGATCACTATGACTACATGCATCTTGTTGTTCAACTGAAAAAAAATGGGCAACGTTACAGCTTTTAATAAATCTAAAAGGGGGTGTGGCGTCTAGATTGTGTGTGTGTGTGTGTGTGTGTGTGTGTGTGTGTGTGTGTGTGTGTGTGTGTGTGTGTGTGTGTGTGTGTGTGTGTGTGTGTGTGTGTGTGTGCGCAGTGCACGCACGTGCATGTGTGTAGCATTTCTCTGATATCTTGTGGCATTAGCGCCTCCTCTGGTCGAACGTAGCCCCAACCGTCGCTGCATACTGTCACAGTATGCAAAATTCGACCAGAGGAGGCGCTAATGCTGCCATTCCGGCTGCAACTTCCAGGCTTGTAAACATTAGACCGGCTGACAAAACTAGCGATTTTAAGGGGTTGTTTCGTGCCCTAGTTCATGTTTTATGGACCCTTGTTAGGTTATCACAGTCTGGGAAAAGTGTTTTCTACCCCTCCACGGGGAAATCTTTATAGGACCTCGTCTCGGAGCACAACAGTATGCAGCGACGGGTGAGGTTCTATATGGGGCTGATAGTGTTGAAAGTTGTATGCTCAAACACTATTGCTTGTAAGTTCAGTCAATGTTCTTCTACTAAAGTGAAAGTGACATTGTTTAAGACATTGCACACCGCTCAATACTGCTTACCATGTGGTCATCTTATAAGAAATCTAGTATGCAAAGGCAGCAAGTTGCATATAATGATTGTATGAGAATACTACTTAAGTCACATTATCCTCTGTCGACCTTGAGAATGTTTTGTCTTGAAATGTGACAAGAGCTGCGCCTCAGCATCCAATCAGAATATTCTACGATAATTATCCCATTTCTTAATCGCAAGAATTAAGCTGGGTTTCCTCATACTTTTGCGCGACGGCCTTGTATTACGAAGCAGGGCTTTACTTTGCGAAAGAACGTACACATCTGAAACTTGGAGATACGAGGTTTCTGCCCGACAACGACGATATATGTATATTTGAAATCCGCAAATGGATGCAAACCGCTCCATTCCCATTGAAATGCATTTACAGAATCCGGCCTCATAGGTAGAATAAAAGTGCAGTGTGACCGTGCCCAAATGCTGTAAAAAGGATTGTGTGAATATAGGCCTAAATAAAAGGCAAACTTTGCCTATTTTGAACCTAAATACACAACCCCAAGTATAAGTATATAGTATAGTATTGTCTGCAGGCCCATCGCAATACCTCAATACCTACCAAGACCTCACAATAGTCTGACAAAGGTTGGTTACAGTATAAGGGGGCAGTTGGAACTACTTCGGACTGATGGCATCAGGACATCTAAAACAGACAGACAGACAGACAGACAGACAGACAGACAGACAGACAGACAGACAGACAGACAAAACAATCATAATAAACTTTATTACCGGTAGTATAGCACTTTTTAAGAAGAGTCACAAAGTGCTTGACAGTATACTGTATATACCTCCCCTATAAATGTGTTTTTTCCTTTATGCTGTTGTTATTCCCTGAAGAAGAGCTTTCCAGGTCCAAACGTTGGTTTCTATTTAAATAAATCCTGCATTGTGGCTATGAGTGTGCAGCCTAGAGGGTCAACCGACGGTGGGTTGACCAGGAAAAGACGACACTTAGGCCATATCACAATAATGCAATATCCAAAATCCATTAAAAAACATTGAAATCCAGACTCATATCACAATATCGATATAATTTTGATATATAGCCCAGCCATAGTTTAGGCTCTTCCTTCGGCTTATCAGTAGGACTATTGGGTCTCGGTTATTGACATGAAAGACAAAACCCTTTGACAATACGATAAAAAAAATTGTAAAAAATAAATGAAAAGTAAAAAAAATAGAATTCATTATGTTTGTTTCACATCATTCATCACTCAGGTCTCTAAATACTTGCCAGAATTAGGTCAACACCATTGCATTTTGGAAGGTTTCTTCTCTATAACATGTTAACACACCGTGGATGTGTGAAAGGCGTGTGCACTGTGTCGGTGGTTTTAACAACTATAATTATACTTAAAAGAGCTAAGTGATGGGACCAAAGTTACCCTATGTACCCTGACATTGTGGTCAGCTTAGTTTCAAGAAGCTGCTGAAAAGCTGAGAAAAACATAGAGGTAGAAAGCGTACACGGCAACCAACTGTTGACCACTATACCTCCCTTGATTATTTATTCATATCATTTTACAATATTATTGTAAACTTAAATACGAAATAAAGGACATTTTTCAATACTTTGTATACAGCTCTACATATAATTAATAATAGTAAGATGCCTCAGGGTGACAAACTACCTTGAGGTCTTGCCATGTCTTGGCCATCTGGCCATTGATGTATATCGGACCAGTTACCCTTATATGGAGACCCCTGGTACCCATATATTCCCTTGTACTGTATATGGAGATATGCTGTGAGAGTACAAACATGCTTACTCAGTTATTTGTTATGTGAAAGTCCTATGATGTCTATAACATCTGACATCATAACCTTTTATTCCCACATGAAGTCCTGTTAGATATGGGCTTAATATTGATGACATCAGGGAACTCCATATATGGGCATAAAAAGGATTCAGTTAGTGTGACATCACAATGATGTCAGAGCATGATGTCAGAGTGGCAAGCCCATAGACCGTAAAAAAGTGTACGCGTCCGGAGTCATGCATGTGCCGTTTCACATACTAAACTGCGACCTTCGGTCTCAATAACTAACATTGTGCCAAAAATGTTACTATAAAAACTTGTCACCAGGTGGTGCCAATATTTATGAATTCCCTCCCAGCTATTCTGTTTAGGGGTTAGGTTTAGGGGTTATGTCTCAGTTGTTATGTACTTCAAATGAACTAAAATAAAATCTACGATCAAGTCCACATGTCCATAAGTTCACACGCAACATTTTGGGGAATAAAAAACATTTTCATAAATTTTCAACCTTTTTTTGCGCTTTGCAGAAATATACAGTTATGCTTTCTCCAATGTGGCCAACAGTAGGGATGTGAAGAAAAAAAAAGACCCCAAAATTGTTAGTTCTTTTACCCAAAAGGTTTTAATGGCTTCTCAAAGACGTTATAAACGTTAATGTTTTCCAAATGGGAGAGGATGCGTGCGTGTGTGTGCGCGCGCGTGTATGTGTGCGTGCGCGCGTGTATGTGTGCGTGCGTGCGTGCGTGTATGCCCGTGTGTATGCAGGTATGTACTCAAATGATACAGTAAATATTCAAAGTGTATAATTGTGAAACATTCTGCCTTCAGTGCATTGTAAGATAATGCAATGTTGTTGTTTTTTCAATGGCCTATGAAGTGGTAAGTAACCTGACTGCGCCAGATGGTGGCGAGATGGAGTTCACAAGTTAAGTCCACAATACCAGCTTCCCATGATTGTGAACTTAAAAAGTGGTACATATAGACTAATTTAAAGTTGATAATGCATTTAAGTGGGTTGTTTTATATCATATTTTCATTGACAATCACCTATGCAATGCACTCTGTCACAGTAGCAGTAAGAGATCATACAGAGATACAGGATGGAAGGAACAAACTGAAGAACTGGAACCTTCAGTTGAACAGAGCAACAGAGACCACTGCTGCTACCAGGAGCAAGAGGCTGACAGCAGTGCTTGTGGCGCTGTTGCACAAGTCACCCTCACAGCAGCTCACTTGACCGGACATGCCTGGAATCATGTCAATATTCGATGACACACACAGGCTCTTTGAGACGCAGCCCTTTGTGGTGATTTCAGTGTCTCCAAATGCCACTGTGAACAGAAATAAAACATGTTATTGTCTCTACTCAATGCAATGTCTAGAAAAATAAGTGAACGTTCTTGTGAGCTGAAGAATGTGAAATATAGGAGAGGATGTGGTTTGAAGCCATAGACTTATTACCTCTGGTGGAGATGCAACGATCTTCATCACCAGAACAGGATAGAATGTCGGAGCAATCCTCGCCTTTGCAAGTGTAGCACTTCTTACCATTGGGAGAAGAAGAGCTGGCAGGAGCTATAAGTTTAACATTTTGAAATTGTTATATTGATGATTTCTTCAACCCCTCATGTACAACAACATAACAGTCACATATTTCTATGGCAAGTTAAACCACAAGTTTATTAATGTTGGTCTCTGGAAACACAAGTCTGATAATATCTTATATTCTGATCAGGGGTCATCAAGACAATATGTCTGTATACGGACAAACGTGTCTGTGGCAAGACCTGTCCATGTCCGTAGAACAATTTTTATTTTGGTTCATCAATTGTACATAATCTATCCTAAATATTCACATTTTATTTTAAGCATTTGTTTGGATTATTTTGGGGAAATATTCACATTTTATTTTAAGCATTTGTTTGGATTATTTTGGGGACTGGTAACCTCGCCTACCAGGCTTTCTGGGGGAAAGCCTGGCGCTTGTTCACAACAGGCCGTTTTGTTTCCACCTAAAGCGAGGAAACCACTAGAAGAAGCGACGTCGCTTTGATTTGGTTCCCTCCGTTTGTTTCCCCAATCCCTATTAAAATACTCGAGTAGCCTAGTTTAGTCTTGCCAGTCGCTAACAGTTGGACTAAAAGATGCATATACCAAACGATTTTTTCAAAAGCAAAACTACTCCGCATCAAGGAGTTTATTAGGTAGGCCCTAAAAGTATGTCCTTGAGCGCAGGGGAATAGTTTGGGTTAGAACTGAATCCGGTTTGATATTTCCGGCAAATTGTAGTCCTTTGAGTACTACAACATGACGTGTTGTGGTTTCCGGTCCAGACCGGTTACAACCCCGAAAAGTGAAGTGATCCCAGACTAGGGGACTGGTAAAGTGTCGGGATGACATGCTCATTAATATGTTGTGTTGGTATCCGTAGGCTGCATGATTGCATCAGGTGTGGATGCAAAACAAGACAGACAGCTAGAAGTAATGTTTGCTAATAGTTGTTCCACTACTGGTATATCTTACATCACATCACCTTCACACAGTCTAAGACTTTCTCATGAACATCGAATAATTTCCCTTAACGGAAACCACAAGGATTGATCCTGGCAGCAAATCGATGAATGGTACAGGTGTGTTCTGTTTATTAAGCTGCTACTATCTTTCAACCACAACTAATGAGACAATACATCAGTAGAATTAGTTTGGGAAGAGACAAAAGACATAGTAGACTATACAACAAATTATTTTTGATGGGAAAATGAATTGCGACAACTATGCAGTGATGCAGTGAAGAAAGGAAACCACAACTCATTTGATTGCTAGAGCTTTCCAGCAGACAGTGAAATCTCAGCCTTGTGTATTTGCATGTATTTGTGTACCATGAGCAAGAACTGCACAGTGAAGGTGAAGAAAGAGAACTTGTGGACTACTAAACCTTTCCAGTAGACAGAGAACAAACAAAAATAAGTGAAATTCTCAGCCTTGTGTATCTGCATGTACAGTATTTGTGTAGCATGCATGGAACTGGATGGAGCTCTGTTTGCCACATCAGCAAGAACTGCACAGTGATGGTGAAGAAAGACACACACACACACACACACACACACACACACACACACACACACACACACACACACACACACACACACACACACACACACACACACACACACACACACAATTTTACAATCTTGTATACTTATACAATCTTGAAAGAAAAAAAAATAACAGTAATATAACAGTAATTTTCTCTTGGGAGTCCCTGGCACAATCTTTTCAGACGGGCGTGTGCGACCAAATAGATAGATACTCACGTGTGGGATATTGGACATGGCAGAGGTCAGTGGAGCAGCACTTGCTACTCATAAGTGTCCTTATGATTCCATAGTTCATTGAGCCACTAACGCCACACCCAGAAGATGCCGCGCAAGACTTCATTTTCACATCCACGTTAATCCCAGCTGTAATCCCGCGTGGCCAGACTGTTGCCTAACGCGATTTGCAAATGCTCCCTGGCTACGCGAGACTACAGTACTGGCAACAGTTCCGGTTGAATGGGAAAACATTACAAAACTAACAATTTAAGCGGTTGTTTCATGCCGTGGTTGCATGTTTTATGTACCCTGGGATAGGAAACCACATTCTGGGAGCGTGGAACTACCTTTACCTTTTGGATACAATTTCGGGAAAAGTGTTTTCTAACTCAACATGGAGGCGTTCCGAACCAGCCCTGGGATACCCTCATCTCGGAGCACAACGGTATATGCAGCGACGGGTGAGGTTCTATATGGGGCTAAGCAATGGTAATACTTAGGTTTCCATTTCCTCTTGCCCAGGTACATGTGCTTAGCTTACGTTTCGATTCTCATGCTGAAATAACAATAGATCAAGTTACTGATCAAATGACTGATGATGATATCTACAGTGTCGAAAGTTGCATGCTCAAGCAAACACTATTGCTCGTAAATTCAGTCAATGTTCTTCTACTAAAGTGAAATTGTTTAAGACACATTGCACACCACTCTATACTGCTCACCTGTGGTCATCTTATAAGAAATAGAGTATGCAAAGGCTGCAAGTTGCATATAATGATGCTATGAGAATACTCCTTAAAAACCCAGAGGGGGCAGTGCTAGTCAGATATTTGTCACTGCTGGAGTGAGGATTTTTAAAGCACTTTTAAGAAATCTAATGTTCAAATTCCTGCAACGGCTGGATGTATCTACTAACAGCATCATTGAGGCCCATAATGAGCAGTTCACACTAAACATCCTGAGTCAGACTAAGCACTTGGAAAAGCCTATAAAAATGCAATCCATTAAGGGTGCACTCAGGGGCGTCACACCAAATTCTGGGCCCTGGGTACTAGGATTCACTGCGGGCCCCCCATGAATGTTAACTATTGAAAAATAGCAGATATACAAGCTCACAGCGCGGCACCGAGTGCCGCGCTGCGAGCTTGTAGATCTGCTATTTTTGAAAAATCGTGAAAATGTGTGCCAAGAAACCTCTGTTTTCATGTCAGTGATGCTCAAACTTTTTCATGTGAAGGACCCCCCCATCTCAAAATATTTAGTTCCAGGGACCCCCCAGAAGCAAAATTTTAGTTACAAATGTTCACTTAAAAATGCATATATTCAAAGATTTGCGCACATTTTCACGACTTTTCAAAAATAGCAGATCTACAAGCTCGCAGCGCGGCACTCGGTGCCGCGCTGTGAGCTTGTATATCTGCTATTTTTCAATAGCTAAAGTTACTAGGGCCCCTCCACCTTGGGCCCTAGTAACTCAGTCCTACTTTCCTACCCCTTGTGACGCCCCTGGGTGCACTGGCTAAAATGCCTGTGTTTTTCCTGTGGGTTAAGTTATGTATTATTTATTTAGTTTGGTTGAATTGGCAGTTTGGATGAGAGTAGAGCTAAGAGTGATGTGGATGGATATGAATTGGCTTCAAGTTCAAGGGAAACATGTATTATTATGGATATAAATAAGTAAACACAGTGATTATCTAGCAAATACATGGACATTGTATTTGAACACATATGGACAAACCTGCCCCTTGACATGAACCCAGAGATTACACACATTTATCGATAGATCAGTGTAGCTATATGGACAGGAAAAGTAATTAAACCCCTCTTTTTCATTTTTTCTTCTTAAAAATGCTAAATATAATGCACAAGTAGGTAGCATTGATACAATCGGTTATTTGCACTACCGATTCTATACGATACAAAATCAAACAATACAATTAGATTTTAGCTATTTTCATTTCGATATACGATTTTTAAAATTAAAACTGATATTTTCGATGCTACTATATCTAATACTGTTACAATACTATATCGTTACACCCCTATTATATTGGTTACAGTATAAAGGGGGCAGTTGGAACAACAGTACTTTGGACTGATGGCATCAGGACATCTAAAACAGACAGACAGACAATATAATAATAATAAACTTTATTAGTATATAGCGCTTTTCAAGAACAGTCACAAAGTGCTTGACAGAAGAATCCATAATACAAAGAGGAATCCACAATACAAAGACAACAACACATCACAAATATAATAAAAAAAATAAAATGAAATAAGATAAAATATAGAATAGACAAAATACAATAATGACATACAGTACATTAAAATCAGGAGTGCTATAGGTGTTGAAAGTAGCTCTAGAGGTGATTTTTCAGAAGGGATATAAAAAAGGGCAAAGAGTATCTCTTCGGGCAAGGCATTCCAAAGCAGGCACGTGCACACATAGACATGCCCCTTTTATCCGTCTGTAAAGAGTGCCCTCTCCAGACCATGAATGCAGTTTTTACTATGATGAAAGAAATTGATTATGCTTAGTTCAGTGTGGTATCAGGCACGAAAATAGCCAACCTCCAAGCTCACAACGTGTCGCACTGCGACGCGTTAGAGCTCTGCTATTTTCGATATCTTCACCAAAAGGCCCTTTTCGAAATTTCAGCCCCTGCCTCTCTAATATTCTCTGCACGTCCCTGTTCCAAAGTGTCGGGAGCTCTAAAAGCAAGGTGCAAGACCAGATATGGCCTTGTAGGTGATAGTGAATTGTTAAACTCAACTCTAAAAGAAGTACTCAACCAGTGCAGGGAATATATTATATACCACCGATTTGACACTGTACAAATATTTATTGAATTAATTATTTCTTCTTTTTTCAGGCTAATAATCATTTACAGTAACAAATCATCTTGCAAAAAATAATCAGTAGTATCATTTTAGATGATTGTATACAGTACTATATACATGTAAACAATGCCTGCTATGTTAATTGTTAAGGGTTGGGTACCGGAACTGCCATACATGGCTGGTTCCTATACAGTAGCCTATTTGTAATTTATTTCATAAAGTAAAGCCCTGCTTCATCTCAGAAGACTGTCGCACAAAACTAGTGAAAACAGCAGATCTACAAGCACAAAAGTAGTGAAAACAGCTGATCTACAAGCACATAACGCCTCAAGATGCGGCTATTTTCACTAGTTTAGATCATTTTTAAATTGATAAATACAAAACGAACGGTTTTGGACATACAAGGTTTTCACCCGACAACGACGCTATGTCCTGGACATCCAGATGTCCCCCTTTGCGTGGGACAGTCCCACATTTCCATGACTTTTCAGGCGTCCCACAAATTGAGACCCTGTCCCACATTGAGACTGGCAGGCTCCATAATCAATGCGCAGGTGTTCATAGGTGAGCAAGCTAGAGCTAGAAACGTACAGCATTGCTCTCTCACGAATAAATGATAGGGTTGGGTATCCTCCTAATAATTGGATGCTTTAAGCCTGTTAAAATAACGTGAGAAATATCCCTTAGGCTAAAGCCCGTATCAGAGTCGGGTCCGTGGTGGAAGGCTATCCACCGCGGTGTAGTGCCGTGCAGTTTAGGCTACAGAGTACAGAGCAGGTTACAAACAAAACGATAGGCAGTATCAAATGACCTCAAAGCATTTAATAACTTAAGTAGCCTAAGTTGCTATTAACCACCCCGCTTGCCCGTCCCACATTGTCCCACACAAACAATACTTCTGTCCCTCGAATAACCAGTTTGGATCTGGTCACCCTACCATCTGTTGAAAAGATACAATGTTTATAGTCTCCAGCAACATGAGACCAATTGCATTTCAACCATCAATACCACAAACTTGGTATTGAAGATAAACTGACTGATTCTGTTTCACATTTATTAAAATAAAATGCCTGGGTTTCCGAGGCTACACATTTATTGACTCAATTCAGTTTCTGATCATTCATCATTTCATTTAATACTGTTGTTAGTATTCATTCATATTGATATGCTGAATATACTTTAAACTGTTGACATTTTATATACAGTATTGTTGCATATATATATATATATATATATATATATATATAGGTTGTGCACATAATGTGGTATTGTACAATTTGTACATAATGTTTTATTTCTGTGTGTGAGATGAGAATAATGAGAATGCATCTTTTTTTTTTTTCATTTTTTTTTTTTTTTACTATAATTTTTATCCCACAATTTTGTAACCCATTTTTTCACCCAGTGCTAATTGCCTATGTAATCCTGGGCTCTGCTCTCCCTCTGCCGCGCCTGGGGAGACAACGGACTGACCTCATGCCTCCTTCTATGCATGAGGAGTCCAAGTTGCTTCTTTTCACCTGACAGTGGAGATTTCCCTGGTTTGGACGTAGCGCGTGGAAGGAACACGTTATTCCAACCAGTTCTTTCCCCTCCATCAGGCGCCCCGGCTGGCCAGGGGGAGGCATTATTGAGACCAGGATTACGTGCATGTTTTTGTGAGGGTATCAACCCTAGGAGACACGGGGAGAACATGCAAAATCCACACAGAAAGGCCCTATCGCCAACCCCACCTAGGGTGTGGGCGCTGATGACGCGGAGGAGGAACACGCCGCCAGCGCCCACAGCGTCCCCCGGCGGGAATCGAACCCAGGACCTTCGAGAAAGCGCTAACCACTGCGCCACCGTGCCCCCAATGAGAATGCATCTTAAGGGTGCCCTCAGACCAAAATATGGTCAGCAGTGGATAAACTCTTCTGGTGCGCGGCTGGCTAAAAACGCAGAGAGCGTATTCCGTCCCAAAGCCAGTGACGCGCCTGTCACTCACTTCCCGCACCGCCCTCCCTCCCTGTAGCCTGTGTAGACTAGCGTAGCGATCCTTTGTGTGCAGAGGTACGTTAGCCAGGTTACGTTGCGACTTGCGAGGTTATCAATTTAATGGGCTTTATTATCATCATCTTTACGTGTCAACTCTATAATGGACAGGCGAAGGGTACTCGCCCTTGCTTTATTGGAAGGGGAGATGCAACAAGCTAAAAAGAGAAGAGTTTGGGTGCATGAGACTCTTCAAAACAAAACATCTCCCAGTCCCTTCCTGATTCTCGGAACGTTACGCCTTCGACTCACCCGATTGGACAGAGGGGGGAAACCAGAATCTGCGTGGAGAATTTCTTTGCTCCAGCAAAACGCAAGGTCTGCGCGGAGTGCAGATATCCTCCACTGACATGAAACCGCCCCCTTCTCATTGAAATGCATTGGCGAAACGCGGATTCCACTCTCATAGGTATTTTGGTCTGAGGGCACCCCAAGGGTCTAATTCTTTCAATCAGTGGTGTAAAAAGTACTCAGATGTTTACTTAAGTAAAAGTATGAATACTGCAATGTAAAAATACTCTGTTAGGGTGCCCTCACACCAAAATACCTATGAGAGTGGAATCTGCGTTCTGCCAATGCATTTCAATGAAAGTGAAAATCCTCTACTGGCATGAAACCGCTCCATTCTCAATGAAATGCATTGGCAGAACGCAGATTCCACTCCCATAGGTATTTTGGTGTGAGGGCACCCTTACAATTAGAAGTCAGGAATTCAAAATGTACTTGAGTAAAAGTACAAAAGTATTGGCATCAAAATATACTTTAAAGTGAAAAATGAAGAATGTCCCATCAAAATGGTGTAAAAGACATTTGAAAATAGCAGATCTACATGGTAGATTGTCTATTTTCAAAAAGTACATTTTAAATAGGGGTTAAGTGGTAAATGTATGTTTTGTAATAATAATCCAAATCTGCAAAGTAACTAGTAACTGAAGTTTTCAAATAATTGTAGTGGAGTACAAAAATGATATTGCCTCTGAGATGTAGTAGAAGTAAAAGTATTTGAAATTGGAAATACTCCAGTAAAGTAAAAGTACCTCAAAATTGTACTTAAGTACAGTACTCGAGTACATTTACTTAGTTACTTTACACCACTGCTTTCAATACATTCTGAAGTTGCCTGAACCAAAATGTATTGGTTCAGGCACTGTTCAGGCATAAAAGTATTGTTTTAGCACCATTAATGATGAAAAAAGGGGGAAAAATATAAAATGACTAAGTAACCCTAGCTATGATAGTCGGGGTTCCCTGAGAACAGTGTCCACGTGAGGATAGTCAATTACCCCAACTCCCGCACACACACGCACGCACGCACGCACGCACGCACGCACACACACACACACACACACACACACACACACGCACACGCACACACACACACTCGCTCTCTACTTGGCGTGGTCCAGTGCTATGAGTCCAGTCTGTGTGAGGACGGTGTTGACAGCAGGGATGAGGCGTGTGCTGTAGTCCAGCAGTCGTCCATCATACACCAGCTGCTCTGCTGTCAAATGGCTCTGCATCGGAGCTCTGGAGAAGAGACAGAGAACACACTGTATAGTGTATAGCTACAATCCCCCATGGCAGTGGTGTAAAGTAACTAAGTAGATTGACTTAAAGGGGAAGACCACCCATTTTCAATATTGAACTATAATCATTAATATACCTTAGAGGAGTTGTGTGGAAATAGAAAAAAAGTTTCCCCCCCCCTTCTGTGTTGCCTAGAACTGGAGGATTGATTTGGGGGTTTGTAACTGCAATCCTCCAGTTCTAGGCAACACAGAAGCTGGGGGGGGGACTTCTTTTCTATTTCCACACAACTCCTCTAAGTTATATTAATGACATAGTTCAATATTGAAAATGGGTGGTCTTCCCCTTTAAGTACTGTACTTGAGTACAATTATGAGGTATTTGTACTTTACTTGAGTATGTCCAAATTCCAATGCTTTTACTTCTACTCCACTACATCTCGGATCCAAATATTGTACTTTACTCCACTATACATTTATTTGAAAACTTTAGTTACTAGTTACTTTGTAGATTTTGATTCTTATTACAAAACACACGTTATCCATTTCTATCATATGCATTTCGGCCATTTGAAAATAGCCGATCACAAGCTCACTTTTCAGATGTATACAAATCATTTGAAAATAGCCGATCACAAGCTCACAATGCGTCGCGATGCGGCATTGTGAGCTTGTAGATCTGCCATTTTCAAATGATTTGTATACATCTGAAAAGGGACATTCTGTCTTAATGAGTATACTTATAGGCTACTTTAAGTACATTTTGATACCAAAACTTTTGTACTTTTACTCAAGTACATTTTTTAATTCCAGACTTTTACTTTAGGGTGCCCTCACACCAAAGTACCTATGAGAGTGGAATCCGCGTTCCGCCAATGCATTTCAATGAGAGTGAAGCGGTTTCATGCCAGTAGAGGATTTCTGCAAAAACCACTCCACTCTCATTGAAATGCATTGGCATTCTCTCATAGGTATTTTGGTGTGAGGGCACCCTAACAGAGTACTTCTACATCACAGTATTGCTACTTTTAAAACATTTGAGTATATTTCCACCACTGCAGGATGGCCTCTTTAACCTCCATACTGCCACCACAGTCTCCATTGGTGGTGGTGAGACACCATCAACCACTTCTTCTATAAGCACTTTTTGGTCTTCACATAATTAGTGTACTATAGTAGCCCTACTTGTCCGACTTTATTCTTCCAAGTAAACTTTTTTTTTTTTTGCTGCGGAATTCCTCCCACAGTTTTGGTGGCACGCGCTTGGGCAAACATGCGTGCCATTTTGCAAAGAGATACATTATATATCTAGTTTAATTTATATACATTTATTCGTGAATTAATTTTCTCCATTGACTTTAATTTTAAAAAAAAGATTTCCCAGATAATATTTGATGTCTGACATCATCATGTCTGACATCATAGACCACATGAGACTGATAGAGTATATCCAAATATAGACCACAGGAGAATGACACAGTATATCTCCATATATGGGCATTCCGAAATATAGGCTTAATATTGATGACATCAGGGATCTCCATATATGGGCATGAAAGGGACATGGACTGACACAGAGATCTCCATATAGCCTATGGCCATTCAAATATTAGTGAATAAACTTTCCCCATTGACTTGAAAGGGAACCACAGCAACCACACCTTTCTAGTTTATGATGTGCTGCAGGCCTACATTTCATACCGAACACACATACATTCATTGGCCTACCCATCATGCGAGAGACAGCCTGGATCATGCCTGCGCACATACGCATAATGAATAATAGTTAGAAGTAGGACCCGTGCACACTTCACCTTCAAGTGATAGAAATACTCTCTTACACGTAAGAGGCCAGAATTAAAAATGTAGGCCTGGCTACTTGAGTAAAAGTACAAAAGTATTGGTATCAAAATGTACGTAAAGTACCAAAGGTAGTACTTGTTATGCAGAAGGTCCCATTTCTCAAGTTTTCAAATGCATAAAATGTCTAAAAATCTTTAGAAAATAGCAGATCTACAAGCTCACAATGGGTCGCATCACGAGGCATAGTGAGCTTGTCGATCAGCTATTTTCAAATGGCCGAAATGTAGTGGTTAATACATGTTTGTAATCATAATAATCCAAAGCTACAAAGTAAATACCGCAGTAACTAAAGTTTTCAAATAATTGTTATGAAGTAAAAATGTGCCTCTGAGATGTAATGGAGTAGAAGTAAAAATACAGAAAATGTGAAAATACTCTGGTAGAGAAGTACATTCAAAATTGTACTTAAGTACAGTACTTGAGTAAATGTACTTAGTTGCTTTACACCACTGTATACCTATACAAAATATCGTCACTGTCGGGCAGAAACCTCGTATCTCCATGTGTAAATGTTTTGCAAAGCAAAGCCCTGCTTCATCAAACAAGGCCGTCGCACAATAGTGAAAACAGCAGATCTACAAGCAAGCTTGTAGATCGGCTGTTTTCACTAGTTTAAATCATTTTTAAAATGATAAATGCAAAACGAACGGTTTTGGACATACAAGGTTTTGGACATACAACGACGATATTCAATCCCGGATCTTGAATCAATCCTTCTCCCTCACCTAGTGTGGTACATCCTGGCCTCTGTGTTGTCCACCCAGAAGCAGCCCCTCCTGGAGTCCAGCAGGCCGTGGACGGTGGCGCTGAACACCGCCCGCGGGTTGACGATGATCTTGAAGTTGGTGAACGGCTGGTCGTTGGGCTCGTGGAACAGGTGTGCCAGGATGTTGACCCCGGGTACTCCCCGCCACTCGGGGCAGCAGCCGTGCGGAGGTCGGGAGGAGGTGGCTGGTGGAGGAGGAGCAGGAGGAGGAGGCGGCGAGGAGGCGACGGTGGCGGTAGAAAACACGTAGTTCTGAAACATGTAGCCGTAGTCGACGCCGTACTGCAGCTCCAGCAGTGGAAGGAGCTCTGGCCAGCTGGTGATGAACGTAGTTAAAATATAAAAATCACACCCAATGTGAAGTGAGCGGTGGTCGTGCTTGCATAACGTCTTCAATTGGTAATTGGTGATGTAATACAGGCTACACACACACACATTGCTATGGCAAAACGCTGAGGAAAAAGACTAGGATATAGGTCTAGGATGTAATTGGTGATGTAATATGGCTACACACACACACATATTGCTATGGCAAAACGCTGAGGAAAACACATTGCTATGGCAAAACGCTGAGGAGAAGTGGCTACAGATAGGTCTAGGATGTAACTGGTGATGTAATGTGATGTAATATGGCTACGCACACTCACATATTGCTATGGCAAAACGCTGAGGAAAACACATTGCTATGGCAAGAGGCTGAGGAAGAGTGGCTACAGACACACAGCCTCTCTTAGGAGCGGTTTACCACCGCTCAAAAATATATATTCAGTCAATAATCAACATTATTACACAGCTGAATGCTTGATTCTGATTGGTCAATCGCTGAAATCAGTGAGTTATTTCTTGATAACAGACCGCTACACTCTATAATAGACCGATGCCTAATCAGGCTCAGAGCACCTGCTGCACTGCGTGAATTGTGTGCCGTATCCAACATGACAGCCAAAGTATTTCAACACATTTCCAGGCCTATAGCAATCATACGGTGCAGTAATAGTCCTGCAGCAAGCCCTCAAAAAAGGCCTTAGTTTTTGAGATACCCCTACCCGAGGTATAACCAAACACAACCATGTTTTTTCTTATGTTTAGGGTCTCCCATTAATGAAATGGATTGTTGTGAAATTGTACTTTTGGTGGAAATGTGTTTTTATTTGGCTATTCTTTAGACCTACCCCAATCTCTGAAAAAGGCAAATCCGCCTAGGTCAAAGCTGACAAAAATGCCTATAACTTGAGAATGCTCACTCTCATCTTCATAAAATCTGCTGAGATGTGAACCAGGTGTTTACCCTACATCAGCAAAGAGTCAGAATGCAATTTACCGAAAGAAATGCTGAAATATTAGTCTTTAAACACACCTTTAGTTTAGGTGGAAATTGTACTTTTGTGGTGGGGACTTTACTTTCTCTCATTTTCAAGAAAAACATACATTTATGTCAAATAAGATGTTACTGCATTGCCTAAGATGCCACTAAACAATAACCAGTGGTTGTGTGGAGATAGCTTGTACAGTTTTATTGCAAATCAGATTTCTTTAGACCCCCTCCCCTGAAAAAGACAAATTAGGTCATTCTGAATGGGAGTTAGGTGACATACTGTAAGTCTTTTTTGGGAGGTCCAGTTGGCTGTACTGTACCACAGAACCAAACAATATGAATGGACCAATAATGTATTTCATCTAAAATTACAACATTGATCAAAACACAGCAATGCCTTTTTTCCCCTACTACTCCCGTTCATAAAGTAATTGTTGTGGAGATGTATTTTAAGGTAAAAGGATAAAATTGTGCACTAAATTCAGAAAAAGTTGAAAGTGGTCTTTCTGGAGCGTACCAGGGCAACATAATGCTGTCTGGCTTTTCAAGACACTGTCTGAGTACACAAGTGATAATTTCACCTGTGTACTTTAAGCCTCTCTCTATACTGTATATATATATATATAGGCGAAGACTTCCATGGATAAATAACACTCAACTTTTGGATATGTACCAAATTATAAGGTTTTCAAGTTAAGCCATGGGAATTAAGGAATGCACACACGGTCAACAACCAACCCATATAAACAAACATTATAGACTTGATTGAAGTTCTTGAACACCACCAAAGCCTTTTCAACTCTCCCAAAGTTGCATAACATGCGCATGGACACACTATGTGTCACCACTCAACCAGTGAGTAGTTGATTCATTGCTGGCCAAATTAATCTATCAACCTTATGAAATGATTGCTCAGACCTGACTTTTAGACAATATAAAGGCATAAAAGCCCCAAATCAATTATACAAAAAATACATGTGTTGGCATGAAACATGATGCAACAGAAACACCTTGTTGTGAGACATCCCCGTGACAAAAAGGAACAGATCTACAAGATAACAACGTATCACGTAGCACTGCATTTTACCACCAGGACACCAGACTGGGTAACAACGTCAATACAGTTATTTGAAGCAGATGGCACACTAGATTAGACACTAGATATGGGCCTACAGTAATTTAATTTAATTGGTGGGGATTTTCCAGTCTGACCTCTTAACACACAGATTTTCACATCCTCCTCACATTAGAACAAGAGACGACATGGCAGCAATTAACAATAAAAGTTGTACACTGTACACTAATGAATTCCAATTAGATCAGGAGAAGTTTAGTCTCTTTTACGTGCGCTGATGATATGGCCTTGGTTGCCTTACTAAAGAAGGAGGATACAGCTGGGGAAGAAGCATACAGAGAACAAGTATCTTCTCTCCATAACTCGTGTGATGTAAGCTCCTTAGAGATCAATATATCAAAAACAAAGGAACTGGTCATTTATGAAAATAACCCTGTGCAGCCCCTTACAATTAAGGGACACGATGTAGAGATAGTAAACAACTTTAAATATCTAGGCACTATAATTGACAGCAACCTTAACTTCAGTGACAACACTGACTATATTTTTTAAATCCTGTAACCAACGTCTCCACCTTTTACGCAAGCTCAACTCCTTCAGGGTGAGCAAGCACATTATGGAAACGGTTTATAAGAACCTCAGAGGGAATCCTAACCTTCAACATGGCAATGTGGTACGGTAATCTTAACATGCAATGTAGAGGCAAGCTGCAGAGAATAGTAAATCTCGCATCAAAAATCATAGGGAAAAAAACTAAAACAATTAAGTTGTATCTACAATGAAGTGCTTAGGAAAAAAGCTGTCAAGATAATAAATGATCCCTCTCACCCACTCCATAGGGAGTTCGATTTACTTCCCTCTGGTAGACGCTATAGAACAGCTTGGGCACACCGTAGCCGTAATATTTTTAAAAATTCATTCATTCCAAATGCCATTAAGGCATTGAATGATTGTTACGTTGGTTCCACTTAGGTTTGTCTGGGTTTAGTGTCTTCCTTCCCTCCTGTCGCTCCTTCCCTCTGTCCCATCCAATCACCACCACCTGCTGCCTATAAAACGCTGTGCCTTACCTCAGTTCATGTCCTCTCTCCAAACCGGTC
This sequence comes from Nannobrachium achirus, assembly GCF_963921795.1. Classification (NCBI taxonomy): domain Eukaryota; kingdom Metazoa; phylum Chordata; class Actinopteri; order Myctophiformes; family Myctophidae; genus Nannobrachium; species Nannobrachium achirus. The sequence continues at coordinate 50,378,767 of NC_137817.1, forward strand.
TCCTGTTTTGTAGCCCCTTCTGTAGCCCTTGTCTTTTTGTAGTTATTTTCCCCCAGAGCAAACTTTTGTATTTTTAACTGCCGATGTAGATTCTGTATATGCCACTGCCTTGGGACAGGGGAAGACAGAGGCCTCTATGCAGGCACCATGTTGGTTGAAACTTGTTAAACACACTAGGTAAGGGGTTGTTGCCACCACATGTGTTTTTGAACCTTTTTTCTGTTAGAGCAGTTAGGTAGGCAGGCCTTTGTTTTACTAGACTAGTTACTTGTTAGTTAGTTAGCTTGCCTTTGTTTCACTTAGCTGCTTTGTTTGTTATTTTGGCAACACCCATGTCCCTAGGTAGTGTATTTTCTTTAGTGTAAGTCTACACACATCCATTTTGAGCTTGTAAATATTTGTAAATATCCTGACTTGAAAAAGAGTAAAAAGCACTTGCACCTTTTCTTACTCTGAAACTGTGACTCCCTTTATTTGCTCCTCCATGCTCAGCATCCCTGGTTTTAAAGGTTTAATATCTTTATGTTACAAACCTTACCTCTTGACCTGTTTGGTTTCTTAACAATGATGTCATGTCTCGTTGATCTGCATGTTTTTTTTTCACCTTATATGCCACTGTTGTCCTTCTTGTTGCCTTAGATGTTTTGTGTGTAAGTGTTTGTTGCTGTTTATCTGTCTTTTTAATGTTGTCTAAATGTATGAGACAAAAGACAAATTTCCACACCGTGGACAATAAAACTAACGGTTGTGAGAAATAAATCTACTGTGCTATGTGACTGACTGTCTCTCTTTGGTCCTGATTGTGATTCACTCTCATCCATGAGCTCTCGTTATATTAGCCGGGTGCGACACCAAGTGGTTATATTCGGTATTGCCGGTCCGGTACTATGCTTACCAAAATATTGTCTGTCAACCATATCTGCTGATTTTGTGCTGTGTGTGTAACTGAGAAACTGGAAGTAGTGATTCCATTTAGATCAAAGGAATGCTCAGATCAAAGGCATAGCGCATTAGGCCTCAGCCTAATGTGTCTGGTCCGGTGCGTCACAGGAACAGGGACAATAGTTGAGAGTAGAGAGAGATGACAGAGCAGCTTGGACAGCTTAAGACTTTTTCATTTGGTGCTAGTATAACAGAATGACTGATGTTTTGATCTTGTGATGTGTGTGTCTGTGTCTGTCCCAGACTAATCTTAGCCCCACGGATAAGCGCCAGTAGGTGAAGGGTGACATTTAATTTTAATTGTGAGCTCGCTTTAGCGAGCACACACTAGTTGTCCTGAATTTATGTGTATTCTGCGACTTTTTCTTCTACTTCCACATTCTTTGAGCGAGAAACTGTTCAGCTTTATGCAGTTATTATTCTACTTGTACCTTTCTCTCTACAAATCTTTATACTTTTTGAGATTTCTTTAAAAACTCTGTCTTATTCTGTCTTATTTATATTACTGCTTAAGCTGAATTGAAAGTCTGTCTGGGGAGGGATGTGTACATTTTCTACAGTAGGATACATAATATACTTGTGTGCGTGTTTTCAGCGAGCCCACACAGTTTCTGCAGGAACTGCATTTCTAGGTCAGGCTGAATAAAGGGAATATCCGCACTCCCTTGAGTAGTTTCTTGAGAAGTCCTTTTAATTCATATGCAGCACAACAGCAGTCTCACCAGCAAAAACAGACGTGTTTCGGCCTGTGGCCTTCCTCAGTGTTTCAACTGAAACCATGCCCGAATATGTCACCTATGTCACATGTCATGTGTACATCATAGATGACTTGCGACTATGTGAGTCATACGTCATATATACGTACGTCACAGATGACTGACATCACAGACTGGACACATGAAGGACCCTCGCTAGTTTACTCGTTTACATTTACCAAATGAGGTAGATGATGCGTTGTTGGTGCATTTCTACCTTATGGGGAGGGATTAGAAAGTCAGAAAGTGATTGTTGTTTGTAGGCTTCTAGAAGGAACTGAAGTCCAGCACAGACAAGGTGAATTATTTCCCAGCTATTTAGAGAGGGTTCAGCCTATGAAGATGGGTTCACAGCGCAGACAAAATCCATCTGAATTTACATGGCACACTCTCATTCAACATACTAGATGACATTGCTTATGACTGAACATTGAGGTTAAACTAATTACGTACAGTATACATGGTATGTATATAGAACTTCACAGTATTTGTTATGCTGTCCATGCTCGCCACGCTTGGTATTGTTTTGTTTGTTATTGTACCATTTGCTAACCATGTTGTTGTGTTATTCTCTACTGTAGGTAAGTACTGTACTGAAATACAGTGAGACTGCCTTGTTTAAACATTGTTCTGTGAAACAAACGTAAATGGAGCCTCGCCATGGGATTGTCAAAGCTTTTCCTAACGTTAAAAGAGCCAGACTGTCTGAGAGTAAGGATGCACCGTACCCCATGCAGACGAAATCAGATGAAACTCGTGTCACAGGCAATATTTTCCACAGTGTCACGGTGTATGTCCTCCCTGCTGGCATAGGCCATGCCAGATGCCAGATCTTCCAAAGACAAATCCAGCAGAACGGAGGACAGTCTGAGAGTTTGCTCTCTTCCAGCGTCACTCATGTGATTGTAGACAACAGTATGGACTGTGCCAGGGCCCTCCGGATACTGAAATGGGATACGGTACCACCTGCTGTTCAACTGGTAAAGTGCACCTGGCTGAGTTCATGCATTGCAGAGAAACAACTGCTCGACGTAGCTGACCACAGTCTAATTACTCCACACAGGGACCACTGTGAAACACTACGAGAAGACGGAAAGGAAAACTTGTTCAATGGCTCTCCTGCTATGCAGGACACGGTGGAGCCACTGTTAGATCGAGCAATACCAGAGGTAAGCACAGAATCGGTCTCAGACAGCAACGAGCAGTGGAATGAAGAAGACAGGGTCTCACTGGTTGACTTGATCGCTCTGACGACTGGCCAGCACTCCAAAGAGGAGACCTCTGGACCCAGTCTCGACCCCAGTCCAAGCACTCAGCGACAGATGAGGCCTGTGTCCGGCAAGTGGGTCTGTTCCCGGTCGTCTCAGTCCAAAAACAACAACTACAACAAGCACATCACAGGAAAATTAGAAGTATTGGCCAAAGCTTACACACACCAAGGGGACAAGTGGAGGGCGCTGGGCTATTCCAAAGCCGTCAATGCGCTCAAGGCTTACCACAAGCCCATCACATCATATCAGGAGGCTTGTCGAATCCCGGGAATTGGCAAGAAGATGGCTGACAAAATTGCCGAGATCACGGAGAGCGGTCATCTCCGTAGGCTAGATCACATTGGGGAAGCTGTGCCCGTTCTTGAACTTTTCACAAACATCTGGGGTGCAGGCGCCATGACCGCACGGTCATGGTATCAACAGGGATTTCGGACTTTGGAAGATATCCGCACAAAAGCTAAGCTGAGCCATGCTCAGAGGATTGGTCTCAAGCATTATGATGACTTTCTGGATCGCATGCCCAGGGAGGAAGCAGCCTCCATTGAGAAAGTGGTGAGGGATGCGGCCCTAGCCACAGAGCTTGGCCTGCTGGCCATAGCATGTGGCTCATACCGCCGGGGGAATGCGACATGTGGAGACGTCGATGTCCTCATCTCTCACCCCGGTGGCAGATCCCACGAGGGGATCTTCAGTAAAGTGCTGCATACTCTCCATCAGAGTGGATTCCTGACAGATGATCTGGTGAGTCGCGAGGAGAACGGGGATCAGAAGAAGTATATGGGAGTGTGCCGTTTGCCAGGGCCGGCCCGGCGCCATCGCAGGATTGACATTATCGTGGTGCCCTACAACGAGCTAGCCTGTGCGCTCATGTATTTCACTGGTTCGGCACACTTCAACCGCTCTATGAGGGCCCTGGCGAAGACGAAATCCATGAGCCTATCAGAGCACTCGCTGAACAAGGACGTGTTGCGTCAAGGTAGGTTGAAGATAAATAATGGCACCCCACTTCCCACAGCTACAGAAAAGGATGTTTTTTGCCTTTTGGGCATACCATTCCGTGAACCTCACGAAAGGGACTGGTGATTTTAAGAGTTGTGTCTGTTTTATATTAAAATTTTAAATTATAATGCTAGAACAGCGGTTTGAGGTGTGACTCCTTTGTAGAGGAGGTGTCGTGAAAGTGAAATGGAGATTAGGAATGATCAACACGACATTACATTCCTTCTGATTTGCCCAACAAATGTTTATCTATAAAAGGTTTGCTAAATCTTGCATACTAATAATGAAACAAAGAGTACTCCTCTCGGATTCATCACATGAATGCACAATGCACATGTACTTAAAATGAATGGTCAGCAGTTGTAGCAGTGGCACAACTCGTAGCAGCATAGCAAACGTCTACGTTTGAATTATCATTTGAAAGTAACAGATTGACTTATGGTGGAAAGGAGGCCCACTTTCTCAGACTTTGACAACCCCAGTGCCTAAGAGCATATAGATTGTGTATTACATCCACCCATTCATATACCGATGGCGGAGGAAATAATGCAAAGCACCAACCTGCTCATCGGGAGCAATTAAGGGTTCAGTGTCTTGCTCAAGAACACTTCGACCCTAACTCTGGGGGAGCCCGGGATCGAACTGGGAACCTTGCGGTTCTCCATCTGGCTGCGATAACGGCCACTCTACCCTTGAGCTACTGCCACCCCTCATATATGCATATGAAAAAGAGGCATTGGTCCTTGCACTGCAAACAACACCAAGGTCCAGCCCTTTACTGGTTGTTTATACCGACCTCAATCCCAGTTTTTCATGGTGTTACATCTTTGATTGCTGAATGGATAAGCTTTATTATTCCTTAACCACCTTCATCACAAAGCTGTCATGGATTGGTTTGTTGCTTCTGATGCAGCTGGAACAATCAGAGGCAAGCTGTCAACAGCTGTGGACCTCGGCAGTTTTGTCATGCTGTCCACGCTTGTCACGCTCTTGTTCTGTTTGTTATGATTGTTTACGTTTGCTAACCCTATTTGTGCAAGTCCTTCAGAGTAGAAGGCTTATGTTCTTAGTTAAAGATGTGTTATGTGTTAGGTCTAGTGAGGCTGCTTTGATAAAACATTGTTCGGTGTAGCAGATAACAATATGGACACCATTTTTTGTACACCCCATTGTGGGTTAAACTAGACTGCACTCTGTCGAGGTGCCAACTTGCTTCTTGTGCACTTGTGGCCATGTATGGCTTGTGCGCCAGCAGAGCGTACAAGTAGGCCTATATGTGTACATCTCACTTGTTGGTGGTGACGCCACCAGTGTTTTTTCAAGGGTTTTCCCATTGGATGACGTAAACACAGACACACACAGGACGCACAGACACACTGAGCGCAGTGCTTGCCCAGTCTGCTGGTGCAAGTATATACCGTAACAAGTAATTAGGGTAGGGCCTATAGTTAGATATTAAATTGTTATGTTTTATTATGTGTTGATTAGCTAGGTTAGTGATCTAAATAGATTTGAATAAAAATGCCATATTTATTCTAACAATGGGAAATGAATGAGTGTAGCATGTTTTACAGGATATACATACATACTGTGTAGACATACCTGTCCACCTGTTGAGGCAGTATGAGCTCGTCTATGTCGTGCAGGGCGATGTATCGTGTCTGGTACATGTATCTGTAGACGCAGTCGTTCAGAGCAGGGATCTGCCCATAGTAATGTATCTGTCCAGGACTGTCTTCAGGCTGCCAGCCAGCAGACACGTTCAGATGACTGGACATGGACCAAGGAATCACCTCCACCAGACCTGGGAGGGAGATGGAGGCAGATAGAAGTGCAAATTTGTATCCTGACCTGGTATTTTCTGTTTACTGCAGTGTTGGAAAAAGTATCAATACTGCAATATAGAAATACTCTGTTACAAGTAAAAGTCTGGAATTCAAAATGTACTTGAGTAAAAGTATGAAAGTGTTGGCATCAAAATGTACTTAAAGTACAAAAAGTAAAATTAGTTACAAAATGTTTGAAAATAGCAGATCTACAAGCTCACAGCGCGTAGCGCTGCGACATGCTGTGGGCCTGTAGATCGGCTATTTTCATACAGCCTAGGTATGAAATAGGGCTAAAGTGGTTCATATATGTTTTGAAATATTATAACCTTTATATCTGCCAAGTAACTAGTAACTCAAGTTTTCAAATAAATGTAGTGGGGTAAAAATACAATATTTGGATCCCAGATGTAGATAGTAAAAGTATTGGAAATTGGAAATACTCAAGTAAAGTACAGATAGCTCAAAATTGTACTTTACTTTAATTGTATATGTATTTTGTATAGCTATTTAACATTAAACTTATTGGAAAGAAAAAAGTTTCACACACGCACGCACGCACGCACGCACGCAGGCACACACACACACACACACACACACACACACACACACACACACACACACACACACACACACACACACACACACACACACACACACACACACACACACCCCATCTCTCCTACCTGTGTGTGTGTAGTAGTCCAGAATCCTCTGTGTGTCTGGGCTACAGCTGGTCTTATAGATGACCACTCTGGTCACCCCCAGTAGCCTCAACATCTCCATGCTCTGGACCAGCTGAAAGGTTCACCACACACTGTCTGTAAATCAAGGTTTCCCAAAGTGGGTGACGTGGCACCCTATGGCACCCTAGGGTGCCATGATGCCAGTCCAGGGGTGCCACAGAATCATTTGGAAACATTTGGAATTCATCAATATCACTTCACTATGCCTAGTAAAACAGACCTGATTTGCACTGTACAGTACTTTGCATCTACGGCCAACTCTCTCCACCAAAAATAGCAGATCTACAAGCTCACAATGCGTCATGTTGTGACGCTTACATCATACATTCTGTCAGAATCTCATGAACAGTGTAATTCACGGTGTGACGCGTTGTGACGCGGTGTGACAACGCCCCCCCGAATATGGGATGCTGGAATATGGGATGCTGGGGTTCAAGTGGTTAAACGTCGAGTTATTTTCAGCCAGTTCTGATGGCAACTGATATTTCTCTGTGACATAGCCTAACGTATCTCAGGTGGAAAGATGTGCATATTCACGTCGCGTTATATAATTATCTAAAAATGTACAGTGTAATTCAGGGGTGCCGTGGACGAAAAAGTAATTTACAGGGATGCCCTGAGGCAGAAAACCCCTTGCTGTAAATGGTCCACAAAGGGTCACCTGAGCGTTGACAAGGCAGTTACTGAACATGCTGGGTGTTGGAGAGCAGTAGCCTGGCATTAGCCAGACTGATAACATGGATTCCCTCACATGTTCCTCCACGGTATCAGTCTGGACTTCGGCCCATAGGGAGCGAGTATGAGAAATCGGAAAATGACCGGGCCAATCAGTGACTGTGTTTCAACTGAACAGTGTAACGCAGTCACTGACTGGCCCGGTCATTTTCTGATTTCTCATACTCGCTCCCTATGGGCCGAAGTCCACTAACAATTCAATTCAATTCAATTCAAAGGGCTTTATTGGCATGAGAAAACATACGTTTACATTGCCAAAGCAGAAGTGTACACAATACAATACAATTAGAACAAAATATGTACAGGTGAAAACAGTTTTCATGCATCACGGTAACGTGCAGGCAGAGCAGGGATATATACAATGGTTTTTAAGGTGGTTGGGTTCCATTTGATATCCTTCTCTTATCACAGCAGCTCACGAATCTTGCTGCTGTGTTTGCACATTGTTTTACTTCATCCAGCAGGTATGGGAGTTTTTCATCATTGGTCATATTTTCAAACTTTCCTTGAGTGGTTATGATCTGTGGGAAGTATGTGTCTCTGATGTCTTGGTACAGCGGACAGGTGGTTAGAAAGTGTAGCTCATTTTCCACTTCATTTTGTGAAGCGTGGAGGAACATGTGAGAGTGAATCCATGTTATCAGTCTGGCTAATGCCAGGCTAGGAGAGCAGTATACCTGCAGCACGTCGCTGAAACCAAACATGGTAGAGAAGCAGACGGTGAAGTTGTGAGGGAAGGAGTCGCTTCTCGTCTTCTGGTTCAACACCTCCAGGAACACTGGCTGCTCCTTTTCAACTGGGAAGACAGACAAAAAAGAAAAGAAAATAAGAAATAGAAAAGTGTGAGCTGATTGATTGAAGAATTTATTAGAAGTTAGGAATGCATAGGAAAAGGTACAGTTTCATACAGTTCACTGGTCAACTGAAAGGATAGACCCAAGAAAACACATGGCTTATTTAAATTGAGATCCTTATATCCATATAACATTGAATGACAGACAGATAGAACACAGTACTATGTGTGTCATGTGCAGGGGATGTTTTATGAAAATACAGAACTAATTGCGTCCTGTAAATGTGACACAGGATTTAATCAACTATTGAAGGTTGATTCTCTTTTTTACCAGCTTGCAAAGCTGGTCTACATATTTATTTTAATTTTGGTGTGTGAACCAGCCAGTTTCTTAGCTCTATCAGGTGCCCTGGCTGGCCAGGGGGAGGCAGTATAGACCAGGATTACTGCATGTTTTTTGTGAGGGTAGGGTACCTACCATAGGGGACACGCAGAGAACATGCAAACTCCACACAGGAGTGTAAAGGCTGATTCTTAAATTAATTAAAGGGTTAAAGGGGAATTTCGAAGGAGTGCTTTTCTTATCGCAATCTAATGTTATTTCCTCCATTAACAAGTGGTTGAGGCGGGAAGAAAAGGTCACTTTCTAGTTAGGTCTGAGCAGAGATGGGAGGGGTCTATTGTGAGTTTGCCTCTTTGCAGCAGAGGCACAGACATGAAACTTTTTGTAGACATTTCCATGGCAGTCAGATGTAAACCCCAAAAAAAGAATTGTCGAGCGATGCAAATAAGCGATTTAACAACACAGAGTATTATAGCCCAGCCTTTAGGTTGTTGTCGATGCCGCCATCTGTAGCATTTCTAAAACTGATGGAGGGTTCTGTCTCTTCTATATTTTCCTCTTAACTTCCAGTACCGTCTGTGCCAATAGACGTCACAGCGACATGAGAGGGGGCCTCACATCCCACGGGGAGGGGGCACAGGATATCCACCGTTCCGTACTCATAGCCGAAGTGGTCAGAGTGAAAGATGCTGTCACCCACAGAGATCCTGCGCTGTCCTTGGCACGAGAGGGTGCAATAATAGGCCACCGCTTCCGTCCGCAGTGCCACGGCAATGACGCGCACCTGAGAGGACGAAGGAAAGGACGGACGCAGAGATTAAGACGTTTTTCGCCCAGCGGTGTCCATTCATGTGCCACGAAGAGCCCCGAGTGTGCAAGCTTTCATTCCTGCCAAACACTTTGCCAGATGATTGCGGTCGTTATTCTGGTTAGAGGTGATTATTCATCTAATCAGCTGGTGAAGTGGAATGAAAACCTGCATACTAATAGGCCTTCAGGACATGATGGAACTCTACAGATTCCGTTCAGATATGACTACATTTGGTTCAGAGAATATGATTATAATATTGAATTTTAATTGAATAATGAATTATTTATCTGCAGATATAGTGCAGACCTCTTGTCTGAATGTTCGGTGCTCCATGTATGCCGATAGCAGCAGTGTGTGCGTCCCATTGACCGCCACTAGGGGCACCTTTTCTTTCACATGTGGGTGTGCATTGAACAGCAGGGGGGAGTCTATAAGGAAGTTGTCATGTGGTTATCAAAATGGAACAAATAGACCTTCCGTATAGTAAGAATACAAATACATTCACAGCCTTTTCTTTCTCATACATTTTAAAATATTGTATGTGTTAGTGTCTCTCATATGCTGCAGATCTTTAAGGATCTATTTGCAGTTTTCATTTTGAGTGTGCTTTCACATCCTATACAATAAAAAATAAAAAGCAAATTGTATTTTTACACTCCTCCTGTCAATTTCACTTTGTACATCACAACACAATGGCAACCCAAGTGGACCCAGTGGCCTATGTCCCTTTAGTCTAAATACTTTAATTACTAATGCTAATACTAAAGAAATGGTCTATAGTGCCCCTGGAATCAAATTATACGACTACTAGTTGGTACCAGAAAACAATTAACAGCTGAGAAACACAAACAATACTAAGACATCACCTGGTTGTGCAGGGACAGATTCTGGAGGTACCGTTGTTGGGTTCTGCGACTGGAAGGTACCTGTAGATCTGTAGTACTGGCTCCAAAACCGGGACGTTCTAGCAGGCCTGTACAGTATAGGTCCAATGAGAACACATCCAAGTTCATTTAATTGTCATCTTTATAGCATGGCTGATAGCCAAGCCATCTAAAATAGTCTTTGTGTCCCCTCAAAAGTAAGCCAATCACAGCTCAAAATGATAATGCCCTGGTCCCGAGCCCTGCCAGGCGCTCTGCTCTGTTGATAGACAAAGAATTCCAATGCCCTGCGAGGGCTCCGTCTTTAGTAAAAATAAACAGAACTACTTCCCTACTCAATGAAACAAAGGCTATTTTGTGTTGTTGAAAGTCTATTCTCCTGAGTGGGAAGCCTCTCAGCACCCCACCTTCTCGTCAATATAAATGACCATTGACCATATCTGTAGAGGGCGCAGTGGAGTAAATAAAGTTTTTGTCTTGCGGACATTTTTCTTTTCTGCCCAAAAAGTATGTATGTTACAGAGAAGGTGGGGTACTGAGAGGCTCCCCACCCAGGAGAATAGACTTTCAACAACACAAAATAGCCTTTGTTTCAGAGAGTAGCGAAGTAGTTTTGTTTATTGTTTACCAAAGACGGCCGGAGCCCTCACAGGGCAGAGCAGAGCTGACATCATAAATGCGTTGGTGGACTGGAAGAGAATTCAGGTTCATTCCACTCGCAGTATATGAGCACATACTGCTTTGTTATATGTCGTTTCATGTCAGTCTGTCAATATATGATGGACGAGGCTTCTGATGCCTTCTCCCAGTCTGTGGTGAGAGCCGTGTGATTGGGAGTGCGCTGTGTTCTCAATGTATTTATAACTGTACCCAAGTCCTGTCCTGTCCTGGTCCTGTATTCTCTGTTGGGAGTTATACTGTACTGTACGAGTATGTAAACTAATCAGCTGTTCTATGATCTGGATTGGTAGTTTTTTCCCCCATATACAGCATGTGTAGTATGTGTGTGTGTGTGTGTGTGTGTGTGTGTGTGTGTGTGTGTGTGTGTGTGTGTGTGTGTGTGTGTGTGTGTGTGTGTGTGTGTGTGCGTGCGTGTGTGCGTGTGTGCGTGTGTTGTGTGTGTGTTGGGCATACAGTATTAGTCTCAGTGCTTGCCAGACAACTATTCTACAATCTCTGAGAGTCTGGAACTAACTACTCCACCCTGGAGAGGAGGCTTCACATCCTCTTTATCGCTTGATCATCTTCCATGCTCCAGACCAGACTGTATAACTGGAAGCAATTGAAAATTGTGGGAGGCAACTAGCTGGTCTGGCCACACGAGACTAAGTCAACCTAGCAGCAGGTACAGTATAGATATCAGGCCTCCAAGTTCCGACCCATGTGTCATGAGAGTTGGTGACACAGGATGCTGGTTACTATGGTTGTTACAGTTACAGGATTCATCCTGTAGATTTGAGATTTCAGATGACTGGTTGCTGTGCTGTGTCACCTGAAGTAACCCTGCGACTGCGAGACACAGTAGACCCAGAAGACTGTGGTTACTATTGTTTTGTTTTTACTGTTAGACTGATGAATGTTCTTGGTTCACCTACGATCCCAGCTTACTATTGCTATGCATTTGAAGCATTACCTTGTGCTGTCCTTGCTTATTGTCGCTCTGGATTAAGAGTGCTAAATGCCTACATTGTAAATTGTACCTTTCCTTCCTTAGTTTTACTTTCTAAAACTGGTATAGCCGTAACCTTAAATACTTCATTGTCTCAAATTCAAAAATCGCAAAAGTAGCATCAGATCTACGAGCTCAAAAGTGGATCTGCTACTTGTTGATGCTTTTGTGTGACGATCAAGTATAATTGGAAAAACTGCATACATGAGTGAATATATATATATATATATTCAGTGAAGGAGTTTCCTTATCTCATGCCAGCTATGCCAGTTTCCTTGGCAACAGGGTCACATGACTCGAAGTTGGAGCACAGTATAAAATGTGTGAGGACAGGGTCTTTTTTCTTCAATTTACAAAAAAAAACACAAAGTTATGGAGATAAGAGGTTGCTCGACAGTGACAATAAGTTAAATATATCATGTTTGTGTAACACTGGAATTTCAATTTCAAGATATTTTTCAATATGCCATATTGCATTGGTATGTTGTGCGAGATCAGCCATATGTTTGACATACGTGTAGACATAAAGCAGCAGGATGAGAGAGAGAATGCTGATGACAGGGCTCAGGTACGTCAGCTGCTTCAGTCTCCTCAGTTTAGGCTGATGGTGACGGCGTCCTGCCAAAGGCATCTTCACCGGGTCCTGTTGGCTGATGTCACACATGCAGACAGAGATTTTATTAGAAGACAAGAGTGGAACAAAACATAATAACCAGTAAGACTCCCTAATCGGGAGATAAGCGACCGTAGGTGGCTTATCTCCACAAATAGGGCTAAAATTTGTTTTTCCAAAATCTTCCTCATCCATGTTGATGACATGAGTGTAGACATGCTGTGTAGTGATATTCGTGATTTTAGGGCAAAAACTGTAGGAGCAGTGTCCAAAAATGTGTTTTAAAAATCGGCCTGAAGGTGGCGCTAGAATAGGGCCATGTGAGAAATGAGGGGTGGGGTCTCCGCGTTGCCTTGGCGGACGAATAGGTACCGGCCCCGGCTCTCCCGGACGCTCCTAGCCCGAGTTACGGCATTTTATGTGCGCTGCAGTGGCAGGGGGTCCTCCACTGGGGGCGCCACCACTTTTGCATCCGTTCTGGAGCACCAGGAGTCGGTGGTCCCCGGGAATTCCCCGTGAGCAGCCCCATTGGGGTGGTCATTTGGTCATTTTTGCACATTTGGTCATTTTTTACATCTGGGGGTCCCCCAGGGACCTGGGGGTCCCTGGGACTCCGGGGGTCCTTGGAGGTTGTAGTTTGGCAGGCAAGGAGTGTGTGTGTAAAATGTGGCATGGATCGGGTCAACGGGTGCGGAGATATAAGCAGGGAAAAAGTGTGACGTGTGACGTGTGAGCACATTTGGTCATTTTTTACATCTGGGGGTCCCCCAGGGACCTGGGGGTCCCTGGGGCTCCGGGGGTCCTTGGAGGTTGTAGTTTGGCAGTCAAGGAGTGTGTGTGCAAAATTTGGCATGGATGGGGGCAACGGTTGTGGAGATATGAGCAGGGCAAAAGTGTGACGGACTGACTGACTGACGGACTCACTCACTCACAGACAGCCGGTGGAGGTTAGTTACCTACTTCCTCCCGAGGGGGAAATTCTGTATTTTCAGCCCAACCCAGCTGATTGGCTGCCCACAAGGAGCACGTGAGCAATTAAGGGTTCAGGCGCCGTACAGACATTTGCGTGAAACATCCTCTCCGTATCGTCTGAGAATGGCCACTGGGGGCGCCGTACTAATGCATTGTCAATGGAAGGTTGTTTGGTGTTTTGTCGTTGCCGTGTCTCTTGGTCAAAAGACAGGCTGTGGTTGAGCTAGAGACACGGCAACGACAAAAAACCAAACAACCTTCCATTGACAATGCATTAGTACGGCGCCCCCAGTGGCCATTCTCAGACGATACGGAGAAGATGTTTCACGCATATGTGTGAGTCCAGCCTAAGAGTCTTGCTCAGGGGCACACATCAACATTGCTACTCTGGTGCAAGTATCCCCCTCTCCTTGAATAAAACACTTGACCCACAGCTGTAACATGTTACTGAGTGCAATTGATTGAACGCAGTTTTGAAAAGAACACGTGTGCTTTGTAAACCTATGGGCCATTATGAGGTTCGAAACGTTCTGAGGAAGTAAAAACAACAACAACAACACCAACAGACACATCCTAATCCAGGGATCGGCAAGTCAATTTGGCTTCGGGCCAATGTTCTTCTAAGGCATTAGACTAGAGCAGGGGTAGGAAACCGTAGGCACGGGTGCCAACATTGGCACAGGGGAGGGTGATCACTGGCACACTGGCATAATTGTGAGAGACAAGATTTTTTTTCTTTATAAAACTGTGAACTCTGACTCGGGAGGGAGTCTGGGAGATAGGTGGTTTAGTCTAATGATGATAATCCTGATGTGAAAGAAAATATTTCTGAAGAACAAAAAAATACCGGTTGTTGAAAATATATTTTGATGTGGTGTCATATGGCCTACTCAAAAGGCACTTAATGGCACTTAATGTCAAAAAGCTTGCTGACCCCTGGACTAGAGGATGTAGCCGGCATCATAGTCGCCTGGGCGGTGGAAGGCTTTACACCGCGGTGTAGTCTTTTCGAGTCTTTTTGAGTCATGAAACTACAACGTTACATCATTCCTCACGGTGGAGAGCTTTCCACCGTGAGTCCCAACACATCTCTCTGTTTTTACTATCAGACAGACAGGCTCTACACCCCGTTCACTGATTGGTCGATCTAGACCAGTCAGTCACGGTGTACAGGACTCCACCGTGAGTGACTATGATGGCCTGCACTTATTTTCTGACTTGAGGTGGAAAGCTAATTTGCGGTGGATAGCTCTCCACCGTACACTCTGATACGGGCTTGTGCCAGAACACAATCAATGGCTAATTTAGGACCTGGAACTTGAAACGAATAACCTTATATACATTGTTATAAAAGTTAATAAATAAAGATGTGTGTGGTATAACGATAACGCTAGAAATACACGAGGAATCAAATGTTACAGGTGTACACAGATGTGTAATCCTTTTTTTTGTGCAGTCCCCATCCTTTAATGTGGCACTCGGATATTTAGTTCATCAAAACGTTTCAAAAGAACAATTTATCTGGAGACAGAGAGCTTTCGAGAGCTTTCAAGAGTTCGTTCATGGTTCAAGGTCTCTTAGAACGGAAAGAAACAATGTGACGGAAATAAGACAACAATCACAGTTGTGAGACTTTTTTTCCCCTTTTTTAAAAAAAATAGGTTTTTCATCTAAATGTCTCAAGTGTAAAGTTGACAGTGAAAACATAACATTCAAAGAATGGAAAATATAATTATTTGTTCCACCTGCAGACTGTGTTTGTGCAAAATAATTTGCCAGGCCAGATATTATCGCTGGCGGACCAGTTCTGGACCACGGGCCGCCTGTTGCCTACCACTGGCCTAATCTAAATCTAGAATCACACCTCACAACCTTACTATATTGCTGGTAAAAATAAAAAAAATAAAAACTACGCCCAGTCTTATGCAAGGTTCCCTTTATCCAGCATTTTATAAACACAGACAGTGTCTGGTTGTTGTGTCTAAAGACCAATATCTTTCATAATATTATAGCATAAATTAAGTTGCATGTTTAATTTATTGGCATGCCTGATTTATTTTATTTACATGCTTGGACTACAGTGCATGGGTAAAGAGGCAACGCAATCAGATGACATATTTTCTTAATGAATTCAATGTAACAAATACAGTAAGGCAGTGTTTCTCAATCACTGTGCCTGGGGACATTTGGTGTGCCCCTGAGAAGGGTCAAGTGTGCCACTTGAAACTGCCTGAAAGCCAGTATTGTATTTATCATTTTAAAAATGATTTGAACTAGTGAAAACAGCCGATCTACAAGCACACAACGCCTCGCACTGCGAGGCGTTGTGTGCTTGTAGATCTGCTGTTTTCACTACTTTTGTGCAACAGCCTTGTATGATGAAGCAGGGCTTTACTTTGCGAAGAAACATACACATTGGAGATACAAGGTTTCCTTCCGACAGTGACAATATTTACACCCCTGTTGGTGTGCCCATGGATTCTTGGGACATGAAAAGTGTGCCCATGCAGAAAAAAGGTTGAGAAACACTGCTGTAAGGAAGATAGTTGGCACTATCAAAAAAACATCTGTATTTCACTTACCTTGCCCTTCACTTCTGTTCCGTCTCCTTGGTGTTTTGAAGGGAATATATGAGTTACACAGAAACAGCTCTAGTCCCGCTGCTGGTTCCATAAAGACTGAACTTCCTCGTGTAATGATGCTGATGTTGGACCTGGCGCTCCCGCCGCTGCTGTCACATCACACAGGCTGACTGGCTGCAGTGAGAGCTGCCTGGATGAATGATGGAAGGATTTATGTAGAAGAAACACGCACGCACGCACATCACGCACATGCACATGCACATGCACGCACGCACGCACGCACGCACGCACGCACGCACGCACGCACGCACGCACGCACGCACGCGCACACACACACACACACACACACACACACACACACACTTACACTTTTGAAATATTTATTTATGTCCACATAAACAGAAGAACTACAAGAATACCTTGTATGTACAAGGACACAAACACTGGCAGTGCATGCAGTCAGACAATAGGAAAACAGCCAGTTACACACACACACACACACGCGCGCGCGCACTCGCACGCACGCACGCACGCACGCACGCACGCACGCACACACGCACACACACACACACACACACACACACACACACTTATTTACAGATAGTACATTATTACAATATTATTTATGGGCCAATAATGCATTATTTATTCATTTTGTGTCATGTTCATACACAAAACCCTCAATTTTAGCTTAAAGGAATATTTCACTTATAGGCCTATGTCTAATCAGGTGTTTGGGAACACCCCAGACAGTTTTTAAGTTGCTTGATTCAATATTTAGACTCATTGTAACTTCAAACTCCCCGATAAATTCATCAAAAACCCTAACCCTTTTTTTTTTTTTTTTCATTATCCAAAATAATTATAAAAAAATAATGAAAAAGGGTAATTGACAAAACACGTATTAGGAGGACAGTATGAGTCACCAAAACCAAGGACAGATGTTTTTGATGAATCTATCATGGCTAGATATTGAATCAAGCAACTTAAAAACTGTCTGGGGTTTCCTAGAAGCCTGATTGGACAATAAAATGACAGAAAGTGTTTTTTCTTTTTTTTCTTTTTTTTCATAATATAAAGGGTGAGATATCCCTTTATATTATGGACTGGGCATTAAACTAAACCCAGTCAAATACACAGTCATGTGAATTGGGCTACTATACATTTAATTTACCTGTTGCAGTTTAAGGATTCCAGCTTCTATATAGCTTGCCTTCACCATTAGTAGACACAAATTCAAACAATCATGTGTTGAAAAGCTATGCACTTTACGCACGCACACTCCATCTACTTCCCCTTTTTATTTCTCAGATAGAGTAAGCTAGAATCGAATATAGCCAGCGTTTTGTCTGCCTAGCGGATATAATGTTGTGATGAGTCCACCAAGCAAGGCATACATACCTTGTAGATCTCGTCAGACTGATGTTACTTGTTTAGCTGAGTTGAGTCGAGTTGTCACTCATTGTAGGCTATCACAGACGCATCACTCACTCACCCCGTCACCCAGGTGTAAAAAAAAAAAAAAAAAAAAAAAGAAAAACTCCTCGGCTTAATAATACATGTAAAACGTTGTCTCACTCTTTAATATGAAGTTATGCACCTGTCAGTTGCCTCCTCAGTGTAAACCTGACAGCCTGTCATATAGTTCTTTGCAGTTGTATGAGCGACATACAGGCAGCTGTCTGTGTCAGTGCAGTCAGCCTGACGGAGTAGCCACGCAAGACTAATGCACATGATTCTGATCCTGTAGCTTCCTGCAGCGAGCTGCAAGAGATGAAGAGAACAAGTTCAACCAAGAATGAATTACATTTTCAGTGGTCTAAAGTAGGCAAACTATTATATTTACTTAGCCATAAATTATAACTCTTGTAGAGTACGTTTATTTTGAAGCCGTTTTCTCTCCAAAATAAAAGTACTCTACAAGAGTTATAGGCTACTTTATGGCTAATATTCACTTAGACTACTGTAGCCTACATACTAACATTTTGAGGTACTTTTATTTTAGGCCTATACTGGAGTATAATTGCAGTACTTTTACTTCTATTCATTTTTGTCTAATAAAATGTTCAATAAATCAATCAAAAACTCCACTACACCTCAGAGGATTAAAAAAAAATAAAAAACTTTTACTCCATAAAAGAAACCAAAAAAAAAAAAAAAGATTGATTATTATTAGGCTACAAAGCATACATTAACCACTTCAGCAGTAGCCGATCTACAAGCTCAAAATGAGTATTTCAAAATATTATTTTTGACAACTTGTGAAATGAGACATTCTGCATAATGAGTAGGCTACTTTCTTTGGTAGCCTACTTTAAGTAGCGTACATTTTGATACCAATACTTTTGTACTTTTACTCCATTGATTTGATACTTTTACTTAAGTAAAACATGTGAGTACTTTTTTCAGTTTAGTTACACCGAAATAGGTGACCTATCGAATTATGGAACGGGGACACCGTCACCTACGATGAGGCCTAATTTAAATAGTAAAGATTTGTACTTCGTTACTTTTCATTTGGACAATGATTAAGAGCAACCTAATTTAAATTGAGTAAATAAGTAAAGTAAATTCAGGTTTTTGAAATATAGCTAAGAAAGCAATATGGGACTGCTGTTTCCAGCAGGTGGCAGTATAGCAGGATTATGGTTGCAAGCTGCCAACTTCTATGAAAGGAAAGTAAAATTAAGCTTTATAAAAAAAAAATAATAATAATAAAAAAAAAAAACATTTTGAGATGAATATTGTTGATCATTATTTGCACAGAAAGGTGGTTGATTATTACTTTTTTTGAGCTCTCAAAATTAACATTGAGAAGGAAGATATGGTTTATACTTATTTGGAAGTTGAGGTGAAGTTCAGCGTTCTCACAGTATTTGGGCATCTTCCTTTTGGCCCAGCCTTCAGTCATTTTGAAACTGAAAGTCTTCCCACAGAAAAGCTGATTCATCAGATATGGTGCATTCATAATCCTTTTTTTTACAGGTTTGGTGCTTTTACCCCAACATCTCAAAATCACACTCCACACAGCTGGGTTCGTTCTGTTTTAGAACAAATACTTCATTTGTTCTAAACCAAGGGCTCTTTTTGCCATATATTTTTAAAACGTAACAGCTTTTAAAGGGGAATACCACTGATTTTCAACTTTGAACTATGTCATTAATATACCTTAGAGGAGTTGTGTGGAAATAAGAAAAAAAAGTCCCAACCCCTCTGTGTTGCCTATAGAACTGGAGGATTGATTGTGGGGTTTGGCTTGCAAAGTACACTTTGATGACATCATCAATGTGTACTTTGCAAGCCATTATACTGTAGTATGACCTCAACACATTACTGAGTTCGTACAAATATGTAATTTGTAAATACAATACATCATGTTTTTTCATGTATTTCACTGCGGTATGAAAATTCTCCCTAAACCTTAATTTAACATGATCATTATGATTATTTCTGTTAATACTTAAAATCATTGTTTGTTTGTTGTTGTTTAGGTCTTGCTGCCCTGCATGGCATTTGGATTTTGTGTTCTCAAAAGCTGACAACATCAAATGTCAAGTGTCCTTATTGCTCATATAACTTGATGAAATGCCAGGCCTGGTGTGATATGATCTACTGACGACAATCTTAGGGTCGATCCATACCGTTATAAGGAGCCTAACAAAGTTCGGTTCGGCACTAGGCGAACCCAAATATGGTTCGCATCTCCCGGTTCGGGGGGGCGGCAACCGACTAAATTCGGCTCTACGGTGCTGACGAAATGTTGTGACCTCCCGACTTAATTTCGGTACTCAGCGGTGTCTTCTAATTCATTCAGCCCGGCTTCAAGTGCATATTCTCGGCTGTAAATCCAAGGAAACAGCGGTCGTTTGGGAGGGAGACACGCCGACTTCCAAATGCTTGTGTGGCCGTGTGCTGGGCATCGCAGAGCGGATACATACAGCTGCCTCTCGCTCTGGAGACGAGTGGTGGGCTGGGAGGCGCGCGCGACACACACACACACACACACACACACACACACACACACACACACAGCTTTGGTGCATGTCTTGCTAGTGCTACTCGCCGACCGTTTTAAAGAGAAAAGAAAAGCATAGACACAACTTTGCTAATGTTCCGTGTTGTCCACGACGAGTTGTGACTGCGTGATGATATGCATGCAGCAAGAGAGGCGGCCGCGGCACGTCTATAATGTGAGCTTGTAGATTAAATGTTTTCGACGTTTGTGAGTGAGTGAGAGAGAGAAAGAGACCTATGGAAGAGACCCCGTGTCCCTGTCACTGGTGCTGCTGCCTGCTGGAGCTGCCTGCCAGCAATGCTCATTCATCGGCCACAAACGTTGTCATGCCACGGACCTCCAATATTTAAGCGACTTCGGCACTATAGCCGTTAAGAAAGTATGGATGAACTCCCCCCGAACCTAAATAATTTCGGGTCGGGGAGCACTCCCGAACCGAAATTAGTTAGGGTCCTTATAACGGTATGAAACGACCGTTTCATAACGTTATAAGGACATTTAATCTACAAGCTCACATTATAGACGTGCCGCGGCCGCCTCTCTTGCTGCATGCATATCATCACGCAGTCACAACTCATCGTGGACAACACGGAACATTAGCAAAGTTGTGTCTATGCTTTTCTTTTCTCTTTAAAACGGTCGGCGAGTAGCACTAGCAAGACATGCACCAAAGCTGTGTGTGTGTGTGTGTGTGTGTGTGTGTGTGTGTGTGTGTGTGTGTGTGTGTGTGTGTGTGTGTGTGTGTGTGTGTGTGTGTGTGTGTGTGTGTCGCGCGCGCCTCCCAGCCCACCACTCGTCTCCAGAGCGAGAGGCAGCTGTATGTATCCGCTCTGCGATGCCCAACACACGGCCACACAAGCATTTGGATATATGCACTTGAAGCCGGGCTGAATGAATTAGAAGACACCGCTGAGTACCGAAATTAAGTCGGGAGGTCACAACATTTCGTCAGCACCGTAGAGCCGAATTTAGTCGGTTGCCGCCCCCCCGAACCGGGAGATGCGAACCATATTTGGGTTCGCCTAGTGCCGAACCGAACTTTGTTAGGCTCCTTATAACGGTATGGATCGACCCTAAGTCACTTCTATCTTTTTATTCCTCAGTCTTCAGTTTCCAGAGCGTGGTTGGTTTAGCTTGACATCTAAAGTTTGCAGTGTGGTCTGTTTTGAACATAATGCCTCAGTTCATGAACACAGCGCACAATTGCAGTGAAACATTGCACACACATTCCACTGCGTTGAGGAACAAATGCAATCCTTTTTCATTGTCCTATTACTTTTATAGCACAGAATTATTATTACCTGTGCTCGGAAGGGGGACTGGCCATAAGTCCGAAGGTTCATTAGTCCACACTTTTTCTAGTTAGCACTACTTCATACAGTATATATAGGCTATAGTCAAAGGAATTCCCCTATGATTACAAGTCAAAGAACCATTTTTGTTCAGTGTGAGACAGGGCAGGAAAGTCATGGAGGTCACTCAGTTTGACCGTATGCTGTTAGAGAACATGATATGATATGTACAGCATGCCCTAAGGCCACAGGGGTCAGCAAATTGTACCGTTTTACTCCTCTGCCTCTTTCCCTAACCATAACCCTCAGCCAGACTGATAACGTGGATTCACGGTGGAGCAATATGTGAGTGAATCCAGGTTATCTGATGCCAGGCTACACCCACACTGCCAGTGGCGTCAGTTCAGAAAAAGCTAAGGTAAGGCGCGCCTGCAAGACACCAGTCATGTTGCCATACCTTAGCAACAGGCATGATACATTTATTTTAAGAAGTACATTGTATTTTTTTCCCCTCCGTTTCTTTCTATGGTTTCTTGGGCTGGATATGGCAGCCTGGAACGGTTGTTAAAGTGCATTGCACCTGTGCAGCTGACCTGCGGATTGCGGAACCTGGGAATATACCATTTTGTATTTTGTATATGGGGAGAATAAAAGTGTGGAACATTTTGCATTTGTAGTTATTTTACTGTAATTTAACAGTAAAATAACTACAAATTATTTTACCCTGGGTCCATAGTCCATACCCTGGACCCAGGGTATGGCAGCTGCATACCCCTGCCATACCCAATTGACGCCCCTGCACACTGCCTCAGTGCCCCAGCAGCCAATTGTGCCATTTTCTCCTCTGCCTCGTTCCTCTTAGCGTGGTTTTCTGGACACCAGTGCATTTTGTTGTTGTTGTGAACTCTTAACTCCCCTTGACTCCCCATACATGCCCCTCATCTTTAAATGAGTCCAGTGACTTAGATGAGTCCGGGGTGAGCATGTATCTGTCTGTCTGTCTGTCTGTCTGTCTGTCTGTCTGTCTGTCTGTCTGTCTGTCAATCAATCTGTTACTGGCCCACTTTTCTCTTTTGTAACCACTTTTTATTTTAAACAAAAATTAAAAAAATCCCATGGTTGGAAATGAGACTGTAATATATTTCACAGCTGAGCTAGCTCTGAACTCTGGTCAGCACACAGCTATTCAGTTGATGCAGCACTTGGCAGCGACCCTTTATAGGAAGTCTTAAAAAAAACATTTCCTGTTTATTGTTTTATGAGCTCTATGAGCTGGCTCTGTCTACAATGGAGAGGACAAGGGGCTCCTATTTAGCTTGAGGGCAGAAAGGGTCGATCCATCAATTTCTATTCGTGTCGATGTCAAATTGATTGATGAGTGACTGAAATTCTGTATCGATCATCAAAATGCAAGTGGCCTCTCTAGCCACTTTTTAAATAATACATTTCAATTTATTTAACCAGGCAAGTCATTAAGAAATTATAGTAACGACCCCGCAAAAGACCCGACTGTAACTTGCTCCTCTAAGGCAGTGGTTCTCAGCCTTTTCATGCAGGGACCGCCAAAATAATCATATTTT
Source organism: Nannobrachium achirus (assembly GCF_963921795.1). NCBI lineage: Eukaryota > Metazoa > Chordata > Actinopteri > Myctophiformes > Myctophidae > Nannobrachium > Nannobrachium achirus. The sequence goes on from NC_137817.1 coordinate 50,401,595, forward strand.
AACTGGGGACCTCCCACTAATAGCAGATCTACATGCTCACAGCGCCTCGCAACGCTATTTTTACTATTTCGGCTATTTTCACAATTTCCGCCTCCAATAATTTGACAGTTTTGCCAATGTTTAATTTGTCATTTCAGAGCTATTAAAAAGTCCTTAAATTGTCACTTTAGAAATGTGCATACCCTCTAGCAAACAAACCTAACATAACGTTTAAGTGTATAGAGTCTATACACTTTATGTTGGTTTGTTTACTGTTGTGTGAGAAAACAATGTTGGACATTAAGTTAATCATCTGGGGACCCCCAAAAATAATTTCGGGACCCATCATGGGGGTCCTGACCCACAGGTTGAGAACCACTGCTCTAAGGGAGCTAGCTCAGCGTTGCCTGTTGCCTGTCTGGTCTGCCGAGTTGAGGGCATGGGGTTCCCCTCCCAGTCGGAGGCGAACCTCCCACTCGGTTTGCGAAGCGTTACAATATTTCTAGAGAAAGAACACAGGGGGATCACAGGAGATAAAAACATCTTAAAGGTGTATGGTTATTCTAGGATCATCGGGAATATAGACTTTTAAAAAGGAGGTCTTCATCAGTTCTCGACCCTGAGTAAGACCACCAGTAAGACTCCCTAATCGGGAGATAAGCGACCGTTGGTCGCTTATCTCCACAAATATCACAACCTCCACCTCTCACGTCATACGGGCAGCCATAGTTACACCTGGAATGTTGAATCTCCATATATGGAGATAACCTACGCATCACACAAAGTCTGACCTCACCAGCCCATACTTGGGCATGGACGACTTATATCTCCATATACGGAGATGGCCATATATGGAGATACGATGACATCACAGAGTCCACAGCTGATGATGTGGCGTGATGTCATACAATACACATGCCAAACTTTGCACACACACTCCTTGCCTGCCAATCCACAACCTCCACCTCTCACGTCATACGGGCAGCCATAGTTACACCTGGAATGTTGAATCTCCATATATGGAGATAACCTACGCATCACACAAAGTCTGACCTCACCAGCCCATACTTGGGCATGGACGACTTATATTTCCATATACGGAGATGGCCATATATGGAGATACGATGACATCACAGAGTCCACAGCTGATGATGTGGCGTGATGTCATACAATACACAAACAAGCCCTATATAAAGGGGCAATTCTCACCATGGAAGAGAGCATTCCCCACTAGCTGAGTATCTTAAGATGGTTGGATGTGATGATAAGCTATAAGCTTAGTTGATCCTGGCGATAAGGTCTGAGTCGAGGAATGCTCTCTTCCCTGGTGAGAATTGCCCCTTTATATAGGGCTTGTTTGTGTATTGTATGACATCACGCCACATCATCAGCTGTGGACTCTGTGATGTCGCCACATCATCAGCTGTGGACTCTGTGATGTCATCGTATCTATGAGTTGGGGAAAAGTGTGACATGACGGACAGACTGACAGACAGCCGGTGGAGGTTTTGGTAGTAAATGCGACCTGACGGTCGCAATAACCGGTCAAAACATTTTGGCATTTTTATAGAATAAAATTTGTTTAACTTCCAAATGTTTTTACAAAGCTGAAATAAATGACATTTCAAAAGGTTAAAAGAGCAAAAAGTTGCATACTGTATACAAGCAATATGACAAACAAGCACAGCAAGTGAAACCAGAACACTTGTATCAGTGAGAATGTCGAGGATAGAGTTAGAATGACGACACTCCACCCAACACTGTGCTTGTTTTGGGAACTTTCAACAGAATATGAACCAAGAAGGAGCACAATAGAGCTAAAAAAGGCATATTTACATTGTGGTGAATGTGTGCGTGTGCGTGTGCACGTGCGTGCGTGCGTGCGTGCGTGTATAGCATTGAGATAAAGGTCTCCATGAGGTTAAGTTATTTTGAGGAGCATGCCAGTGGTGTATTTGTAAGGACCCCCGAATTGTTTTGCATTTATAAAAGAAAATGTGTCAACATCTTTCAAAAATAGAAGGTCTAAAAGCTCTCAATGCATTGCATCGTGACACGCTGTGAACTTGTAGATAAATAAATAAACGAGGGCTTAAGTTAAGTGTTTAACTTTTCCTCATTTGGCAGAGAAAAAGATACACAACAGCAGCAGCAACAATAATAATAATACAACTATAATTACTATGCTCTGTTTTTCATATATATTTGTCCTTGTCACTTTAGCCATGCACACTGTGGTTTTATATACCATGCTGTTATTTTGACATACTTTATGTTTTCCACCTACACGAGAAGCAGTTTTTCCTTCCGTAATGTTACCTATCCATTGCAAACATTGAATTTAATCATGCAGCTCATGCATATCGGACTTATACATTAGATAATGACTGTGGCCATCCTGTTATTTTACTTGTTCTGTGTTGTTGTTCATTTAATCTCTATTCTCTCACTCCTATTCTAACTCTTCCTATATAACTGCCAATGAATGTTGAGAGCTCACACAAAAACACAATGTCACCCTTTTACACCCTGTGATCGACATGTGATGTAACGACAATATAAAGTTGATTCTGATTCTTGCGGAATCTGTGAGATGAGAAAGCGGGGGGGAAACAACTCTGGGAAAGAAATCAATTTAGTAAATGTCATTGACGGGGCATGTGGCGGGGCGTGTGAGAAATTGTTTGTATTCTCTTTCTCTCTCTCGAGGGCCAAGCGCCAGGAAGCAAGGTGGCGATGGGTGAAGTTCTGACAGGAAACATCTGGATGATAAATAGAAGGAGAGAGAGAGAGACTATGAAAGTGAAGAGAGAGAGAGGAGGAAGCTAGATAAAGACTGAAAATAGTTAACAAAAACAGATTGGGTAGGAGACAAATTATGTACTGTACTGTTCCCATTCACTAGCTCATTCATAACACTGTGCTCTAGCTCAGTTGGTGGTGTGCGGTGCCAACAATGCTGAGGCTGCTGGGTTTGAATGTGAATACTTTGACATATTTGGCATGCTATAATAGCTAGTTGAAAAACAGTAAAGGTCCTCAGTGTTTATCCAACTCTAAGAGTGTACAGATGTCGTTACATTTGTGAACTACCAGAGTTAGATTACAAATGCTAATACATTACGTTTATTTGGATTATTGCATTATGTTGTATTGTCATTGTGTTGACATCCTACCAACAAAGATGGTGGATTTAGAAAGATACACCATCCCAATTGTAGCCACTATAGAGGTGAAATGGTACACAAATGGCATATAAAAATGGTCTCCTAAGTGGGCACCGTCTGACAGCGCTGACTGACCGCATTTAGTTCAGTGACCATGGGGCTAAAAGAATGCTTCAGAACGCTGTGTTCACGTTCACTCTCCCATTGGAATTAATGACTCCAACCGGTCTCCTCAAAAGAGAGCCATGTGCCTACGTTACGGGAAGTAAACCGGAGATGGCATGTCTTTCCTTTTTTTGTCTCGGCTACTAATCATCCGCTCTTTGAGGTCTGCTTCCCGGAGGCCGCCGTTTCAGGGGAGGGCACGTACTGTACAGGAGAAGGCAGCATCAAGAAAGACTCCATCATCTGTCAATCACCCTGTCAGGCTGTAGTACCAAAGGGCCCAGAATTGAGAGGGTGTTTTTGTTTAGTATTTCTTTAAAATTAATGGCCATATATGGAGATATCTGTGTCAATCCTTGTCCCTTCTATGCCCATATATGGAGATCTCTGATGTTATCAATATTAAGCCCATGTCTTGGAATGCCCATATATGGACATACTGTGTCAGTCTCATGTCAGACATCTATGACTTCAGTCATTTCCATATTTGGGAAAGGTTTATTTTGAATTAAAGACAATGGAGGAAATTAATTCGCAAATACATTTATATAAATTAAACTATATAACATATCTCTTAGCAAAATGCACCCCTGCATGTCCCGATGAAGCCGGGTGGTCCAACACAGGTGGTCGGTATGGCTCAAGTGCGTGCCACCAAAACTGTGGGAGGAGTAGCACGGCAAAACAACGTTTATCTAGAAAGATGGAATAAAGTCGCATTGGCACAGGGGAGGGTGATCACTGCAGGCACACTGGCATAAGTGTGATAAGAAAGTAAGCCTTGCCGAGCCATGAGGCCCATATGACTCGGCCGAGCCATGAGGCTCATAGGGCAGGAGCCTATCTCCTGTTTCTGTAGTGTGAGGCAGCTTGATGTACACCCCCTGGACATGACGCTAGTATGTCACAGGGACTTACCCCCAATCCAACCCTTGATGCTGAGTGCCAAGCAGGGAGGCACTGGGTCCAATTTTTTAGAGTCTTTGGTATGACCCGACCAGGGTTTGAACCCCGATCTCCCAGTCTCAGGGCGGACACTCAAACCACTAGGCCACTGAGCTGGCATAAGTGAGAGAGAGAGGTTTTTATGTTTAAGATAATAAGAATAAAACAATGTTTAGTGAGTTAAATTAAAGGGCCACTTCACCTCTGGGACAACTAGATCTTATTTTATTGTTGTTTGTAAGATCTGGTTGTACCAGAGGTGAAGTGGCCCTTTAAGTCCTCTCACATCTATATACAAATGACATCCTGCACATATTTCGACATTCATTCAAACTCTGACTGGGGAGGGAGTCTGGGAGATAGGTGGGTTATTGCTCATTGCATCCTGAAAGTGAAAGAAAATAAAGAATAGGGGAAAAAGAAGGTTATGTATATCCTATGGACAATCAAAATCATTTGGACACTTTGATGTGGTGTCATAATTAACCATAATGTTGATATGGCACACATGACTATCAAGAAAATGTCCACATGGCACTTCATGTCAAAAGGTTTACTGACCCCTGCTTTACATTGACACTTTGCTTCAGAAGTTACTGTTTTGTTGACATCTCTGCCGGTGAAACCTAATGCATATAATGCTTGTGTACAGACACTGAATACACTTGTCCCAGAACAGGCACGTGAACACATAGACATCAAAGGGGGCTTGAGCCCCTGCCCTTTTACCTGTAAAAAGTGCCCTCTCCTCTCATGAATGCAGTTTTTACAATGGAGAAAGTTCCATGCCATATCTGAAGGCAGCATTCAAGAGAATTGTCTCTCCTGAACTCTCCTGAACTTGCAGCATCTTATGTTGAATGAATTTCCCTCTCTGTGCCATTCCATACGCCCCATCTCCAAACTTGATTATGCTTAGTTCAGTGCGGTATCAAGCAGCGACAATAGACGTTGTGAGCTTGGCCCTTTTAGAAATTTCAGCCACTGCCTCTCTAAACTTTTCTGCACGTCCCTGCCTAATGCACATAATGCTTGTGTACAGACACTGAATACACTTGTCCCAGAATATCTCTGCACACACATCCACATGTGTAAGTCTGTAAGGTGTGCATGGTGTGTACTGTACACCATGAACAGAACACTCATCCTGTTTTACTCTTACATAACAGTCGGTAAGCACCATACAAACACACACATGAACAGATGCTGGCTTATGGTGGACATTTTTGTCAAAAGTATTATTTATTTGCCATAGACGTACAAAATGAGTAGACAAACACATGACCATTACAGGTCACAAGCAGACTTGACATTCAGTGATTAGGTATTATGATAAAAATAAGAACATTATAATTGTGTGCGAAGCTAAAATGCGCCAAGAGACAAGGCCAAGTCTTACCACGGACACAATTGACCATTACCAATAAATGTTGTTGTATTTACAACGTATTATAATTAGATAATACTCAGTTACGAGTAAAGGCACTGTATTCAAAATGTTACTTCTACTATTGGCATCAAAATACAATTGCAGTATATCACTCACGCACGCACACACACGCACGCATGCACGCACGCACGCACGCACGCACGCACGCACACAGACACTTCCCCCTTCCCCCTTCCCCCTTTCCCTCTCCCTTTCTATACTATCTTTGTTGTTCTACAAGTGCACAGACATGAGGGCAGCGTTGGCACAAGCTTTACAAAGCACACACACACGCACGCACGCACGCACGCACCATAGAGTTATACACGCACACACACACACACACACACACACACACACACACACACACACACACGCACACACGCAGCAAAAAATGATTTTTATTCATTCACGTTCAGGCAAGCTCATCATTCAGAAACAACCACCTTGGGAGACATGTGCCTGCGACACGCCTGACGCACACAAGGAGACCAGACGCTTTTACCCAGCGACAGCGTGCCCGGGACGAGTCTTCCTGTGGTTTGGAATGAACCAAAGGCTTCCTGTTTGAAGACAAAGGTAGTGGGTCCCCACTGGGGACCCACGTTCTTTCATCACTGATTGGAAAAGGGAAATGTAGGGGATGGATATATAATTATATGACTATCAGGCTGCGCCGCTGCTGCTGTGAGCCGGTGACTTTTCGTGCAGGAAATTGTGGGAACGTGGAAATGCTCAATATCACGACCAGGGGTGTCGCATCAAATTCTGGGCCGTGGGTACAAGGATTCACTGTGGGGACCCTGTGCTTTAACAATTAAAAAATAGCAGATATACAAGGTCACAGCGTGGCACGCTGTGCCGCGCTGTGAGCTTGTAGATCTGCTATTTTCGTAAAATCGTGAACATCTTTGAATATTTCAAATCCTTCTAAGGTTAAAAAAAAAAAAAAAACATGTTTCTATGTCAGTGGTGATCAAACCTTTTCATGTGTATTTGGCCACGGACCCCCATCTCAAAATATTTAGTTCCAGGGACCCCCCAGAAGCAAAATTTGAGTTTCAAATGTTGGCTTAAAAAATACGTATATTCAAAGATTTGCACACATTTTCACGACTAAATAGCAAAAAAATAATTAAGGCCCCTCCACCTTGTAGTGATGGGCAATCCCGTTCATTTCAGTGAACGGATCATTTCGTTCACGTTCACGGTAATGATCCGTTCAAAAGATTCGTTCAAATGATTCGTTCATAGCGCGATCGTCCCGTGAAAAACACAATCGCGGGAGCGTTTTTATTACGTCGCGAGTACAGCCCGCCGTCGCGTCCTGTCTGCCGGCCGGGGCTATTAGGGGGAGGGGCGGGGGTGTGAACGAAAGTGTGAACGACCCATTTCAGGGATTTGAACGAATCGTTCACGAGTCATGTTAATGATTCGATTCACTCATGAACGACACATCACTACCACCTTGGGCCCTGGTAACTCAGTCCCACTTTTCCCCCCCTTGCGACGCCCCTGATCACGACACATGAATGTAACCCCACACTGACATGCATTCTTCCTACAGCTGATAAGGAACAGTGTATACGTATATATTTCAGCAGAGGTGGAGTACCTACCGTATAGGGGAACCATGGCAGGAAACATGGTGAAGAGGGTGAGATAACCTACAATCAGGGTCATGGTACAGCCAGAGATGTTTTGAGTCTTGGTATGTGCATACATAGGATGTCACCATTTATGTTCTCAGTGAGTATAGAGATCACGTACACCTTTGCTTTACTCCACTCGCACTGTGTGAGCCAGGCACGTGTCGTGCACACATAGACATCCAAGGGGGCTTGAGCCCCTGCCCCTTTTTATCCATCTGTATAAAAGTGCCCTCTCCAGACCATGAATGCTGTTTTTACTATGGTGAAAGAAATGTACAAATGCCCCTTCACATGCCATAGTACCTGAAGGCAGCATTCAAAAGAATTGCCTTTTCCAAACTCTCCTGGACTTGAATGCAGCATCTTATGTTGAAAGAATTGCCCTCTCTGTGTAGAAATCCATGCCGTACGTCACATCTCCAGTATTCACTTGATTATGCTTAGTTCAGTGTGGTATCAAGTACCGAAAATAGACGATCTCAACGTGTCGCAGCGCGACGCGTTGTGAGCTTGGAGGTCTGCTATTGTATTTCCACCAAAAGGCCCTTTTCGAAATTTCAGCCCCTGCCTCTCTAACATTCTCTGCACGTCCCTGGTGTGGGATTACTGCAGATAAAGTCACTATTCATTGAATTTAATCTTGATTTCAGATAGCAGTCCATGTCACAAAATGTAACATACAGTAACATCAGAGACATACATTGTACAACATGGCAAAAACACACCCATAACAGACTGTTCGTGATGTTGCCTTCAGGGAAGAGGTATCGGAGCATCAAAGCAAGGACAAGTAGACCGAAGAACAGTTTCCTACTCCAGGCCCCATGTTGACCTTGGTTCCTGTTTTTAATGTTTAGATAAGTTTAGTATTGTATATTATACTGTTTTTATTCTGTGTATTATTGAGCACCCCAACCTACATTTGTCACAGTTTATGTACTTGTACATCCTTGTGACAATAAACATCTTGAATCTTGAATCTTGAAAAAATAAATAAAGATGAATTAAAAAGACTGCAATAGTTCAATAAAAGTACAATAGTGCAATCCTACATAATAAGCAGCAGGCTGCTGAGCCTGTGCTTGCGCACTTTATAGGGTTTGTTAGCTGGTTAGTGATGCTGTTGTTTGACACTTCCAGGCGCTGCACTAAATTGTACATGAGTTGGCTTAGCAGTGCCTCACAAGTGGGCACACCAACAGAAGTGAACAGCTGACTGGCACTATGCCAACCTCATGGCATCGTTGTATGCCAATCTAAGCCTCTCTTACACCTGGACAGAAATGGGCTGTAACTTTTAAACAACTCACGCAATCTCTTGTTGAACCCGGTTGTTATGTCTTGAAATCATCTATCTTCCACTAAAGAGGCCACTTTATCTGTGCTTGTCTGAACAAAGTATAGTAAAATGTGCTCAGCCCACGAAAGCTCAGTGAAAAGCTTCTGAACACACAGCGAAGCTATAGACAAATGTTAATCGTTTCATGACACATCATGAAACGTCATGAAACCTTTAACTGACACAGCCAGAAGTGAATGTTAACTGAAATAAATATGGATAAAAAAAAATCCATAAACCAGAAATAAGACTCAGAAACAGCCCGGACTATGTCATAAATTGTTGTATTAAGTTACTGTATTAAGATGTCAAATGAAAGTAAAAATCAGGAACAGATCATCATCATCACTCTTTGTCTATCTGTTCAGGTTATTATGCTGTTAAATTACAGTAAAATAACTACAAATGCAAAATTTAACAAAATGGTCACTTTAACAAGGTATTATAATTATATTCTCCACATCTTGACAACATGGTATATTCCCAGGTTCCGCAGGTCAGCTGCACAGGTGCAATGCATTATTGTTAATTGTCAAGTTTAGCTGCACTTGAACAACTGGCTGCCATATCCAGCCCAAGAAACCGTAGAAGCCCAGGGGAAAAAAACTGACAAAACCCTAGGCTTTTGCTGAACTGACACCACTGTGAGTGACAAGCCCTCATTTTCAGGTGAGAGAATCCAAATCATCACAGAATGACAAAAATGTGTGAGTACTTAAACAGTTCCTAAAACAAGTCTACTAAAACAAAATTAATTAATTAAAACAAGTCCAATATCGTGGTTAAAAGTGTTAAGGACCATTGCTCTGAACTGACCAAAGGAGCAGACTTCCAAGAAGTTGGGCTATATTCTTCTGGATACACATACTAGTAGCCTATGTGTATGAGAGAATAGGGGATGGGGATGTAACTCGGATGTGTGTCTCAAATGAAATGAGTATTGGTAGAATCGCAGAAAGTTTAGAATATTTCTAAATAATCCCATTTTCATTTTGCACAAGATTGTTGGTTGTTGCAATTACCTGCTCTACAATACTTCTCCATATCGTCGTTGTCGGGTGGAAACCTTGTATGTCCAAAACCATTTGTTTTGTATTTATCATTTTTAAAATGATTTAAACTAGTGAAAACAGCCGATCTACGCAGTGCGAGGCGTTGTGTGCTTGTAGATCTGCTGTTCTCACTACTTTTGTGCGATGGTCATATGATGAAGCAGTGCTTTACTCTGCGAAGAAATTCACAAATTTGAAACTTGGAGATGCAAGGTTTCTGCCCGACAGTGACGATCTGTTGTGCTATGACGGAAACAAATTAACACCGCTCCATACGTTCCATAATGCAATCCAATGGTGAAAGCTGCGTTGTTTTCTCCCGAATAAAGAAAATGGCAGCCCATGTGTGTCTCAAAGAATAGACAGAGAAAGCTGCCTTGCCCAGCTCTGAACATGAAGGAAGCCTTGAGCATACTGGAGCGGCTCTGAAAGTGCTATTGTTCTCTAGTCTATACTGTATAAGCAGCCAGCACTCCAGCAATATCTCCCTAAAAGGACAGACAGGGAAAACCCTCTCCTTCCATCATGTCAGATTGACGTTCCCATAAATTTGTTTATGTTTGACAACATCCGTTATTGTGGCTCCGCTTGACCCCTCAGCTCCACCAAAGCACCTGGGCGACCGCCGAGGCATCCTGGGCAACCCCGAGGCTTCCGGCCTCCAGACCAGCAGGATGCTGCCGACAGACAACAGCGGAGGATGTCCCTGACACACACACACACCCACACGTGCGTGTTCTTATCAATATTCTTCTGAGGACGTCAACATTTGTAACCCTATAACCCAGTGCTGCGACACATTGGGAGCTTGTAGATTGTCTATTTTCGGAGCGTGACACCGTCTTTGACCATGTTCGTCAACTTGGACATTTTATTGCCTGTTTGGATTAGGTGTTTAGTTTTGTTTGCCTGCGTTCTGTCTAGGTGTAGGTTCAAGGTGTGGGTTCTGTCAGTCTGTTCCTCAGGTGTTTTCTTGCGTACTTATTTAGAAGTGGTGTTCTTGGGAGATGTAGGATGAAGGCTCCACGTACTCCCGGTGGGGGCTCCTCACTGGCAGATGAGTCAAGATACAACAGCTGTGACAACACAGAAATGTGCGTGGGGAGAGATCAATAACGCCAAAAAAAGGGGTAAAAATAATTGACTACTCAAAATATTTATAAAAAAAAGAACAGTTTGAAGTGTGCGGTGGATTTGAGCAGTTCATTTCTCTCTCTCTCTCTCTCTCTCTCTCTCTCTCTCTCTCTGTGTGTGTGTGTGTGTGTGTGTGTGTGTGTGTGTGTGTGTGTGTGTGTGTGTGTGTGTGTGTGTGTGTGTGTGTGTGTGTGTGTGTGTGTGTGTGTGTGTGTGTGTGTGTTTTGATTGATTGAAGAATTTATTAGAAGTTTGCAATAGAAAAAAGTACAGTTTCATGACAGTACAAATCACTGGTACAAGGTCAACTAAAAGGAGATCCTAGAAAGCCGAGGCTTATTTCCACAGGAACCACACTTTAAGTATCACTTGGTCACCCAGCGGTATTGCAGCAGCTCATGCTACAGACAAACAATCTGCACACGCATAGGAGACGGTGTGACCACAGCTCAAAAAGAAAGAGAGATAAAAGAAGTGGTGTTCTTGTGCTTCCTCTTTACCCTTCTTTGCTACAGTATGGGGTGAAGATGGGATGAGGAGAATGTGGAAATCAGACAGGAGAAAACCTCAAGAGGCGGCTGTTCATAGCTACAGTGGAGTCAGTACTGCGGTATGGGGCTGAGAAATGGACCCTTACAGTTTAAGAAATAGCCAATGTATCAATGCACCAGACTTCAGCCCCAGACATTTCACTCAGGAGTGGTGGATTCTTGAGCCGCAATGGTACTGCAGGCTCCACCTCGCCCAACGGCGGTGCTGCAGGCTCCGCTTGCGGCTTGAATGGCCCTCCTAAAGGCAATAACCCAACCTGCTCACGGGTGCAGTCTACATTCCGGCTGTCACCCGTCTCTCCGGTGGTCACCAGACTATTCCTGGTTTCCCACGTAGTCTATTCCTATGAGTCACTATAGAATAACTATAACGAAAAAACATCGCATGGATGCACCTGGGACGTATCAGTGAACGTACAGTGATGTAGCCCAAGCTTTCGGGTCTCGCAACATCATACCCCTCACCCGGGTGACCCAGCTGGGGTTGATCAAGTCCCGAATTACGTCCCAGTAGCTACCCACGATCAGTCCCATAAGGGAAAGACAGGACCATTCACTCCACCACTCCAGAACTACTCTGCCAAGACTAGGAAAGGAAGTCTGGCGCTTGGAAGGACTAGGCTCTGTGGATTTACTCCTGTCCGGGCCCCTCCTACGTCTCACCAGGTCCACTCCTGCTCTCACCAGGTCCAGGCCCTGTGCGTTGCACCAGACTTCAGCCCCAGAAACAATAGAACCGTGTTATACACAATGTTATGCTTCACCTCTTAGTGCTCGTCAGGGTGGGGGGTCTCTAGTTAAAATATGATTATTTTGGGGGTCACAGCCAGAAAAGGTTGAGAACCAATGCATTAGATAACTGCTCTCACAACAGCCCTGAATGGAACAACAACTATCACAGTTTTATCTTTTTTTGGGGGGTCACAATAATGACCTACCAGTGTGTTTGGACAGATTGGCCACTAGATGGCATCTCCTCTCCAATGCTGAATCTGTGGCTCTGCTGGCCTCTACACAGAGAGAAGAGCTGCCATCTAGTGGCAATGATGATAATGACCAAAGAAAACACATTTTTGTAATTTCTTTTTTTATCATCATCATCATCATCATCATCATTAGTATTATTATTATTATTAAGATATTTTTGGGGGCTTTTTCTGCCTTTTATTGATATAGGTGTACAGTTCTTTCTTTTTTAAAACTCAAAAACGTATACAGCTGAAATATATTACATATATAAGTGGTGTCATATATTACATTTTGATGTGGTGTCGTGAACTTAAAGTTGATATGGCACACTGACTATCAAGAAAATAAAACACAGCACTTCAGGTCAGAAAGGTGGCTGACCCCTGGTCTAAACAATAATCTGCATGTTGAAGCCATACCCACTATAGGATGGCAGGTCTCCAAATGACCTGGCACCAGTCTAAATACATACAGTAACATTCTATCTTAGCCTTTGCATAAGCCTGCACGGTCGTCGAGGCTAACTGGCTGTGGCAAGTGCTGCGGGCTAAGGTGCAGTCTGAAGAGGTGAGTCTTCAGTTTACGGCGAAAGATTTGGAGTGAGTCTGCAGTTCTACACTTCCACCGTTTGGGAGCCAGAAGGGAGAAGAGTCTGGGGGACGTGTGGAGCGTTGTCCCGGATGATTCATGGAAGGTTCTGAGTTCTGACAGCTTCCCTAAAACTTAAGTGATCACACAGCTTGAGAACATACACGAATGGCTATTCTCATCATAGTTCCACCCTTATCTACAATAAAAGGTATAGAACGTAAAAAGACAGACAATATCAGACCAAATCACAACAAAAGATCGCACTCTTGTGAAGTCATCACCTCTCTTCACTGATATCCCGTGAAGTCATGTCATGTGTAGTTATAAACCCCATGGGAAAACCCTTACGTCAGTCTTATGTCATCCAATGGGAAAGCCCTTGGAAAAACACATGGTGAAAAAACTACTCAAAAAGATATAGAGCCTATATATTTTAGATTATACCTATTTATAGTCTGGATAGCCTAATCCTCAAGCTTGCATATAGGCATATCAGACAGACATCAGACATTTGGTGGATTAATAGTTAGATGGAGTCCTAAGGGAAAGGATTGGATCAAATTGGGGAATTAAAAAAGGTCACTGTTCTCCAACAGCAGCCCCAGGACATTTCTCTCTCCATTCTCTCTCTCTCTCTCTCTCTCTCTCTCTCTCTCTCTCTGCCAATAGTGCTACATCTCAGTGGCCCTCAAATCCGATCCCCTCTGCCTCTGTCAGGGGCCATATGAGGACACTCTACATTCAGCCCCATGCAGTCCCCAACCCCTGCCCCCCATTTGTCACCACCACCCCCTCCCCTGCACCTCCTTAGCTCCTGATAATTCCTTCTTATATATATTCTTTTCTCCGACCCTCCATCCCCGCCCCCCCCACCTCCCATCAACCAGCACCATCGCATTACTCAATTCTCCCAAATCAGCTTCTTCTTTCCACACTAACACACAAGACACAAGACACACACACACACACACACACACACACACACACACACACACACACACACACACACACACACACACACACACACACACACACACACACACACACAACGAGCACACACTGAGAGTTGTAATCCCCTCCCCCTTGTGAGTCCCCAGCCTGAGTCCAGTCCATTCCCATTGAGGGCCATTAGCATACAGATGTTGGGCTGAAAAGGGAAAGCCGTGGTCCTCACAAAAGGCCTGCAGGAGGGGGGAGTGGTTAGGGAGTGGGTGGGGGAGGGGAGGGGAGGGGTTGCAGAAAGTTGGCCCTTGGCCTTTTAGTACTTTGGTAGGCAGTAGGCACTCACACACATGCGCACGCCTAACATGCATGCACAGATACATGCGAGCACACACACACACACACAAAAACACATGCGCACGCCTAACATGCACGCCTAACATGCACAGATTACACACACGCGAAGTGAATTTGAAAACTCGACCAATGATGAAAAACTCCCATACCTACTGGGAGAAATACAACAATGCACGAACACAGCAGCAAGATTTGTGAACTGTTGCGGCAAAAGAAGGCTAGAAACACAACCACCCTAAGGACTACAAACCATGGATTGACATCTAGACTACTGCACATAGCCTACAGTATGAAACAGAGCTGAAACCTTTAAATGCATTTTGAGGAAAATAATGCTGCTATTTGTACCCTGTATATATATAAAATGTCACAATGCGACGTAGCTCTGTTTACACAATGCTGTACCCCCTCCAACTGTATATATGTTCCCCATTTTCAACAGTTTTTATTGTATTTGTGATACTTGCTTTGGCAATGTAAAGGTATGTTTTCTCATGCCAATAAAGCTCCTTTGAATTGAATCGAAAATTGCATGCACAGAACCCATCGCTTAGATTTTCTCCACCGCTCAAAACGTATAGGGTCTACATCTCAGAGACGCTAAAACGCTAAAAGGTAAAATCACGTAAGCGTGGCGAACCTTCGCCGGAGAAATCTCATTTGGACTGCTGACACCGAGGAACCTCATCTCCGAGCAGTATAGCGGAGGGAGAGTTTCCGAAAGGAGCTAGCGGAATACCAATACACATGGATGTGTGTAGAATGATACACATTCACAAACACACACACACACACACACACACACACACACACACACACACACACACACACACACACACATAGCCTACATACATATCGTCGTTGTCGGGTGGAAACCTCGTATTTCCAAGTTTCACATTTGTACGTTCGCAAAGTAAAGCCCTGCTTCATCGTACAAGGCCGTCACACAAAAGTAGTGAAAACAGCAGATCTACAAGCACACAACGCCTCGTGGTGCGAGGCGTTGTGTGCTTGTAGATGGGCTGTTTTCACTAGTTTAAATCATTTTTAAAATGAAAAATGCAAAAGAAACGTTTTTTTCACCGGACAACGACGATATACAAGCGCACAGAGGAGAACTACTTTCTGTGTAAATGCTGCACGCACGCACACACAGACACACAGTGACAGAGGAGGGTCCCCAGCTCCTGCTCCAGTGTGAATGGCTGTGCATGCATGGGTCACTAGTATCCCCGTCTCCCCCCTGGTCCATTGTGTGCTGGCAGCTCTTTGTTCAAGCATCTGTCGCCCAAACATTCCCATCAAAGTGTGTCTCTGTGGCACTAAATTAGTCTGTTCAGACAGGTTGCAACAAACACTCCCTCGTCTTCCCACAGAGTACGCGCACGCACGCACGCACACACACATTGTATTATGTTGAAACCTAATACTCTAGTCTAGAAGAAGGGGATATCATGCAACCCCCAAAAATAAACTTCTAATCAAAGTTTCTAGATTGGAAAAAATCTCTCACACACACACACGCACGCACGCACGCACGCACGCACGCACGCACACACACACACACACACACACACACACACACACACACACACACACACACACACACACACACACACATGATCCCAGGATGCAACAGAAGGAAAAAGAGTTAACATTTGCCCCATTGCCGGTTGATGATGAGACACAGACAACACTGGACACAGATGATCAAAGTATGGATGGATGTATGGATGTAGCCTAGCACAGCTAAACAATCCACCCATGTTAAAACAAGGTATTATAATACTGCAGTTATAGCTGCATTAATATATAGTCTGGCCAAGCCAGGCTAGTATGGATGGACCATGCATGGTGCATTATCAGAGTTGTAAAGGGACACCAATGGGACATTAGGCCAACAGGGACCAAACCTTATTCTGTCATGGTGTTTTACTAGGTAACCATACAATGGTTTAATAGAAATGTATTGTCTTAGATTAGGTGGATTCATCTTAAACCTTTTTACGGTTACATCTGACATTCAGGCATGCTGCATGCATTGCATCATTGTTGTTGTTGTTTTTGCCTTCTTTTGTTGTGTCTTATCTGCTGATTGCTTTGTTTGTGTGCCTGTGCCTTGTTATGGGACACCTGAGTTACCCTGGGGGATGAATAAGTATCCGTCAGTCAGCCCAGATAAATAAAGATTAGTCTTCATTATCTCATCTCGTATCTTATCTAAAAGATAAAGACCCATGAAGGCCTAAAACCTAACCTGTGCAACTAAAAGCGGCAATTAAGATAAAAGATAAAAAATATACAAAAAGGATTACAAGTGGATTGATCTCTCCTTCCCTTTCTTTTTATGGAAATATCAAAAATAGTGATTTCCCCCACTGTTTTACACCTGTAGAATTGTGCTGTGAATCACTGTGCATTTCAGTGATTTTAGCCATATATGGGATACACGAACAAAAACTAGCTCTTATTTTCCAAAAGACGTTTCTTTTATTTTGAACCAAAAGGTGGACAAATATATATTAAGACAGCTGGGATATCCACATAACCCATGGAATGTAAACAATCAACGCACTTAAATTATATAGAAAAAAAAGCAAACATATCAAAACAACACAATATAGTTTTCACTTAAAGAAAACAAAACACAAATAAATAAGTTTTAAGTTAACAAAAGTTATTATTTAAAAATAAAGGGCTTGCTGGTTGGCTTGGTGTCCAGGCAAACAATAAGCAACAGCAGTATCTCTGGTAGGAAAGGTTCAGTGTTACTCTGACATTGAGTTACAAATGGATAACTTAACAAAAGACAAAACAAGAAACATAGACAGCAGATCACACAATTTCACCTGATTTTCTTTTTTGTTGTTGTTGCCTGATTTCACAGGATGTAATGTGAAACTCCCCAACCGAGTTAGCTAGCTAGCTATAGCGTGCAACAGGCTTCATACAAACTCATTGTCTTAGAGGCGATTGCTATAAAATCAGGTTTACACAATCAACCCAAATATCTGGATTTCAGTCTTTGCCTGTATTCTATCCTGTATCTATAACAGATGGAGTGAGAGAGCATTCCTGGATAGAGGTAGACCCACTATAGTGAACACAACTTGAAAAAGCCTCAAACACAGTATAGGCTAGTACACTGATAGACATGAATGCAATGTGTTGTGCCAGCAGCATCATTTGTGGCTATCAAGAAGTGGGGACCTTATAAACTTATATTGTAAGCTAGTAAGAAAGAAATAGTTGAAAGTTTCTTCCTAATACCTTTCACCTCCCTTTTAGAACAGATATTAAAGCAGACTACGGTGATAGGTAAAGCATATTTTTGCCTGCATTGTAAAAAAAGGTTTATGTATACACACACAATCATCAAACAATGTCTGTCAGTGACAACAAATATGAACAAGAAATAAATACATCTAAGGAAGGTGTTAAGCTATGGCAGTAATAACAATGAAAACAATAGCATTAACAATAACACTGTCTGGGCTAAAGGCTACAGGTGTTAAACAGTGATATTAGGGTTAGGTCAACTTTGGTAACTAGACAAGAGGCAATGGGTACACTTGTGCCATTTCGAATCGCTGGTGTCACGGCTACAACCGAACTTTCCAAGGAAGTCACACAAAATGTGCGAATGCAAAATTGGTCACGAATGGGCCACTAATTCATGGGTTGCATTTGTAGTCCTAAACTGTCTGATTGGCATACGTAGAACTAATGTTCTACACCAATCAGAACACCCGTGTTGGTCCTCAACATGGCCGGTGTAGGAATACAAATGCAATCCATGAATTGAACGCAAATGTTAAAATGATAAATGTCACACGAGCAATGAATCAGTGACAGTGTGACCAGTTGCCTCTCTTGCTAACGGTTAGTTCCATACATCTTTGTGGCCCTAAAAATATGACTGGAGTAGCATTGTCCTGTGTAACCATAACTGGCTAATATACAGGAAGTAATGTGCTATTAGCAGTACTTAAAGAACCTTAATTTATTACAAAAGAAAGAGCATGCCGTTTCCAGAAACACTAACCAGTGTGTATTGTCTAACACACCAGTCATACACAGGGCTAAAAAACAAAAAACAAAAACATATATCTTTCAAAAACAGAACTTCCCACTTAAACAGAAACTTCATAAGGAAGACTGCCAAGCTAAGAGAAGTATTTTCTATAGAAATGGGTATACAACAGTATACAGCACTTAATAACAGCATCGTAAACAACGGGAAAAGTAAAAAAACAAGAAAGAAGTCGGCTTAAATTTGACAAACTCTGAGCAGCGCTACTACTGCTTGTATGAGAAATGCAATATGCACAAAGTAAGGTACGTTTACCAGGCTGGGCTTATACCCAGGAGGTCAAACTCAACTTTTTAACACCCTGAGAACAAAATCTACTACAAAGTTACTGGGGTCACAAGACTACAAAGGCCACAAGCCTGTGACGTTGGCATACATGGTATAACACACCATAACCTGCTATGGGCGTCTGAGCGCCCCAGAATGAGTCTAGCAAAAGTATCAAATGTGTGTCAAAGTGTTAAAACGCCTGTCGTTGGACCCCTGTGCAAATCCGGTCCCGTAATGAAACGTTTTAAAAACATTGCACAGCCGTCGCGCTCAGTCGTCTGAGACCGACAGGCTGCTGAAGATGGGCAGGCGACGGCCCTCGAAGTTGGGCGACTCGGAGCCACTGGAGGAGGAAGAGCTGGAGCTGAGGGAGGAGGAGGAGGTGTAGCCCTCCTCTGACAGGGAGTCAGCGGAGGAGCAGCGCTGCAGGGCCTGCAGGCCACTCAGGACCAGCGGCAGGTTCTGCTGGTGGCGGATGTGGTGGAGGCCGGGGGGGCTGGAGAGACGCCGGGTTGTGGTGGTGAAGGCGGGGAACTTGGCGCCGGCGGGGGGGTCGGCGGTGGAAGCGTAGAAGCACGGGGCGCCGTCGCCGGCGTCCTTGGCCAGGTGGTCGGTGAGGCCGGAGAACGGGTACGGGCAGTGCCTCAGCACGCCGGGCTCCGGGAACAGCGGCGAGAGGAGCTCGGGGCTCCCCTCGGACGACGACGGCGGCGGTGACACGGAGGAGGCGCGGGTGAAGAGGAACGAGGAGGAGAAGCCGGGAGGCTGCTGCGACTCCTGGACGGGCCGGAAGCTGGAGGCGAAGGCCTGCGGGGACGAAGAGAACCCGGCGAAGCTGACGCTGTGGCGGAGGAGCGGGGGCCTCTGGGGCGGCGCGGCGCCTCCCTCCTCCATCTCGTCGGCGTTGTGGATGAAGTGGCAGCGGGCGCCGTACGGGCAGAAGCCCACGGTGTGGAAGGTGCGGCAGGGCTCCGTCTTGTACTTGGGGTGCCGGCTCAGGCCGCGCATCTCGTCGAAGCCGTGCGCGAACTGGCACTTGGCGCCGTACTTGCAGGTGCCGCTCTCCTCGTACGTGCGGCACAGCTCGGTCTTGTAGCGCGTGGACATGGGCGGGGACGGCGCCAGGGGCTGCTTGGCGGCGGCAGAGAACGAGGAGGAGATGGAGGCGTTGCTGAGGCTGAGGCTGAGGCCCGGCGGCGGGGAGGGCAGCAGAGAGGAGAGGCCGCCCGCCAAGCCTCCAGCGGTAGCCGCGTGGCCCTCTATCATGCTGACGGAGCGGTCAACGCGGAACGGGATGCGGTCGAGGGACGAGCAGGGCAGCTGCTGTCCCACCTCCTTGTCCCACCACTGCTGCCCACTGGGGGCCCCCACACTGAGGCCCCAGCAGTCGGGGTCGGCCACCTCCGCCGAGCCGCCACTGTTGAACTTGGAGTTGGGGAGGGTGACGGGGCACAGCGAGTGACGGCGCTGGAAGCCGTGCACGGAGGCCCTCTGGCGGGTCTGCTGCTGCTGGTAGGACAGGCC